>NC_133485.1:2557933-2636787 GCF_025370935.1 Choristoneura fumiferana | reverse complement strand
GATTCTGAGTGTGTTTAACAGTAAGGGCTCTAATCAGATAGATTTTTTAGATGTATGGAACTACCTAAGCCGGGGGTTCCCAAAATATACGCCGCGGCTCTTAGGGCGCCCTGGTGTGTACCCAAGGGCGCCACATGGGGCCCTTCTCATCCCAGACACTTGGGCAATCGGGTGAAAATCATGATTGCTTATTTCAACTAGCTAGTCTCCCTAGCTGCAAGGGCGCCGTTACGAAATACTAAGCCTATAATTGCACCGCAAACTGAAAAAGCTTGGGAACCCCAGTCCTACTTCAGATAGGTCAATAAGCTGAAGTAGGGCTGGGCTGACCATGTTTGCCGCAAGCCGGACGAGTTGTGGGTCAAGATAACCACGTAGAAAAGGCGACCTGGCAGACCTAGACGGCGATGGTGGGATGAACTGGACTACTTCCTGAACTGGCCCTTATATGCAGTGGGCATAGAGCAGTAGAAGTATCGGGGCAGGCCTTTGCTTAGCAGTGGGTCAGAATGGACTAATAATAATAGAACCATTGGTATGTGAATCCCGTGGTATTCCACTTGGCCAGTTTTTAAAGCAAAATCTCTCACCCAATTTTTGTGCAATGAACTAGGAAAATAAATATAAATAAATGATTGCGGAGTAGCAAGATAATTAGTTTAAGTCCATTGATTTTGTACAGCTATCCCAATTTTGGCTGCCCCATTGTGTTTACAGCAGTTAAGCCAATGACCTTCATGCGGTATGCCAATTAAGATTAGTAACAACTAAACTAACTGCTTTTGCATGCAACATTGATAAAATACCAGGGGGTCAGACTACAACTGTTAGGGCCCTTTTGGAGATAAGATAGTGTTCTCTGAACATGAAATATAGTGGTTATTTCTGGGAAATGGAAGCAATGTAAAACTATGCAGTTCCTTATAAACAACAGCAATAAATACGATTTAAGCAGCCAGTACATTCCATTTTAAATTGTAATCTATTTAAGCAGCCGGTACATTCCATTTTAAATTGTAATCTGCTAAATCTCATATTTTTACATTATCATCATCATCATCATCTCAGCCTATATGTGTACGTCCACTGCAGGGCACAGGCCTTGAGAGTGAGAGGGCTTGAGCCATAATTCCCAAGTGGGTCCAATGTGGATTGGGAACTTCAAACACACCATTAAATTTCTTCACAGGTGTTTGCATGTTCCTCACTAATTTTTCTTCATCATAAAGCTCACGATGAAGTCCCCAGACCTAAAGTATGGAAAATGTGGTTTCATTTAAGTAAATATCCTGAGTTTTTGATATGTTATAGATTTCAAAACCTGAACAAAAGTGTCTAAAAGACTAAACTAAACTCTGAAAAGGACTCTGAAACAGAGTAGCGCCCTTAGAGGCTTTTGATCAGGACTTTGAAATCTATAACATTCGGGGTATTTTCAAATGCAACTTTTTTTAAATAGCCTGTACAGTGTCCCACTGCTGGGCAAAGGCCTCCCCTTTCTCCTTCCACTTGTTTGTAAATAAATAAATAAATTCCAAAAAAAATTAGAGGTGCAGCATGCCTGGGCTCGAACCTGGGATATTAATATGCCTAAACTGCCATCCTATATCGAATATTCAGAAAGAGTAGGCAATGTTCAATTAAACCAGAAATAAAGCTATTAATATACAAATTACATCTAGATTTCTCTAACCATTTGAACATCAAATAGTAATAGATAAACACAAAACTTTCTCGAAAATACAAACTGAAATATAGATGCACAGAAAAACCAGAAAAATAAGACCAACACTAGGAATCAAACCCAGGTCCTCGGTATTCCGTACCGCGTGCTATACCGCTACAGCACTGTTGGTCAACGGCACAGACACCGTAAAACCGTAACCGTAAAAGTAAAAATTTGGAACTGAAATAAAATAAGTACAAAAAGATTCCAAAACCCATTCTTAACAAAACTTTCTTATTTAGATGTAATTATACAAACAATTCATGATTTTTTTTTATCAGTTGCAGAATTATTGTTAAGGCTAGGGTTTGCACGGCACTGCACATAATATTTAAAACATTATCTATATACATCTAAATCAATTATAAAAAAATTAAGAAATTTTCCCACAAAGGGCTCTCTTATGCATCACTTTTTACACTACCAGCACTTCAGAAAGACCATTATTGCCAAGAAGAACGCAGCATAACCTCCTAACGCCCAAGTAAAATTTTTAATATATGAACATTACATCAAACTTTATGTCATTTATGATAGTCTGAAGTTCAAATTACAATAAAGGACTCCGGGCGTTAGGAGGATAGAAATTTGGCTTAGTAATTTTTCAAAATGAAAAAAAGAATTAAAAATAAATAATAAATTACATTATAAAAATTACAGGGATGTATGGGGTCCTTAGGTAAGAATATACATAAAATTTGATACACCTGAAACCGTATTGTCTAAGTATTCCAAATCACAATGAAATCGCTTACAGCAGTTTCTAACAAAGGGTAATAGATGTAGGTAGATAGGAGATGGTCTGGCATAATCACACAGGTGCACTTAAGCCTCAAAAGAAAAAAAAGATGTTAAATGCAATTGTGAGCATCAAAGCATTAGACAATTCTGCCTATGATCCTCTTGTACATTGAACTTTACAAAGTTTTATACTTCATAATGTGAGGTGATTTGTCTATGAATATTGATTGATATTGTAAACAATTATACACATCACATCTTTACTTATTTTGAAGCATTGAAATGGGAATATGCGGTCCCACACTATAGCATCAATAATTCTTGTTTTTATCTGTAAACTTTCTATTTTCTAAAATTAACTAATGGAGAACAACAATATTTTCACTCTACTTACCTACTAAAAAAAAGCGTAGGTATAAAAATTTTATACTCACCGTGATCTTAGCTTCATTATATTTGTCGAGACCATTAGAAAGAAAGAAGATATCTTTATTGGCAAATAGTATCACCAAAAACACTATGGGCGAGAGCCACTCGACGGGGGTATGGATGAACCTCCGCTTCCGCACAAGCAAGTGCTTCCACAGCAACACCAACAGCGGCCCCATTGTTGTAAAACACTTTGGTATGATTCACAAACTCGTATTACAAAGTCTTTGCTACAATGGCCCAATTAAAAACACTACGCCATAAGTGCTGTGCTTCCCTGCCACGCGAACAAAGGTTGAGCATACTAAGACGCGAAAAAATTATGTTCCTTATAAGTTTTTTAGCATTTTACTGCTTAAAATATAATTATTAGGAATTTAGTAACGAAACAAATCGATCGAATCCAACTTTACATGATCGTCTGTGAACTCTGTGATCGTCCGACTTGTGACAAGTGACAGAACGAAACTGACAGAACAGACTAAGACTGACACTGACTGAACTGAAGTACTGAACTGACAGTGTTGCCAACAACTCGGAACCTGAAACGCCATTTATCACAGCTTGACTTGAGTAGCCTAATGTAGCCAAATGTGGGGTCCATATCGGCTCGCATACTTATTGAAAATCCGAACATAATGTTTGTCAGAATTATCGTTTGTCATAACTCTTTTTCTCTGAATCCAATATTATTTCAGATTTTTTATAAAACAAACCTGACCTAACCTATAGTTTTCTAAACTATAGGATGACCATTTAAAATTTCAGAAAAATGTAAGGTTTCAGTGGGAATAAAAATATGACAAACGATGATTTGGACAAAAATTACGCTATGACTAGCGAAGAGTATGCGAACTTTGGAGCTCCCCCAAATTTGAAGGGTGAAGTTAATGTACGACTTGTTAATGCACGCTTAAATAATGCACGGCCTGATAATCCGTGCTTATGTGCATGTCATGCATTATCACCCCGTACCGAACTAGCAGGGAACCAATAATGTACGACGTGATAATCCGAAGCATTATGTCTTCCGATTATCATGCCTTACGATTTCCGTGATTGAAATAAAAAAAAACCTAACGAAGGGCAAGAGTGGAGAGCGGCAACCTAACCCAGCCGGGTCGGTTCTGCTCCGACTATATCGATCTCGCTCGCTGCGCTCGCTCGATCCGCGGCGAAAAAGGTCTATTCATTCGAATCGATTGGATTCAGATTATCACGTCGTACATTACAGCGCGCGCAATATTTCGTACGCCCTGATAATGCGCAACCATGATAATAGCAATAATGCTTCGGATTATCATATCGTACATTATTGCGCGTACATTCCGAATTGTACATTATTGATTCCCAATTTGAACAGAGGTCGCCTAAAAAAATAGCCCTTGTGTTATTCCAGATCAGGTGTCAAATTTCATAAGCCTCTAAGACTAGTAAGATATGCAAAATATTAGTATGGAAACGGAACCCTACACTGCGCTCGGTCAGTTTTATTGTTGATTTTGTAAGTACCTAATTTTAATTAATTTTATTTATTAATTCGTCCACTTATTTTTTTGATCCCACTTAAACTCTACATTTTGCGTAGGAGGTAGTTTTTTTCTTCTGTTCATGCTAATTTGTGTTGTGATTCTTTCATTCAACTACCATAAGGACCTTGTCCTTCAAGTAGCCTTAAAAGCGACCAGTCGCCATTTAGAATTTTACGCGCCGATTTCCATCCTGAGTAGCCTAATTGGCAACAAATGGCCGACGTTGGCAGCACTGTAAACTGACACTGACAGTGACAGTAACATAGACAGTTTTATTTTTTATATCTGAGAAAAGCTAAAGAAACTTTAGTCTGTACGACGAGGTTGTTGTCGTCGTAGATTTCGTAAGGACCCTTCGTTTAAACTAAACTTAAACGAAGGAAGGGGCCTAAACAATGATAGGGTCAGTCAAGCGGGACTGAAAAAGGCGGCATTCTCAAAAATCTTTGAGAACGTCCAACCTTAACTGAATTATATTTGATATGTTTAACTCATAGGTTTAACTAAACCGGTTACCACAGTTAAACCAGTGTTTAACCATTTAATTTAATTAAACCAACTGTAAGCGCAACTTACGTTGTTTTTTTATATAAAATTATATAGTGTCCTACTACAGGGCAAAGATGACCGTTCTCCAATGCCTACCAAGTGACTGTTTAAGTCCACCTTTGTGGGTGCGAAGTATTTATTCACAGAAATGATATAAACTTGTTTATATGAAGTCCGTGTATTTATTTACGTAAGTACCTACCATTTTTTAATTTTGTATTATAAACATTCAATTATCATCATTTTTATGGACCATAGTTAACCATTACAGGTAAAATAACAGCAATTCTTCCAAAACTGTTCGATGAAAATTTCTTTACATTAACGTAACATTTTATTTGTGTTTATAAATAAATATTAATCCAAAAAAACCGGCCAAATGCGAGTCCGACTCGCGCACGAAGGGTTCCGTACTTAAAACGGCAAAAAATCTCGTTTGTTGTTTGGTAGTCCCCCTTAAATATTATATTATAAAGTTGTTAGTATTATAAAGTTAATGATTATATCATGGACAGAGATATTTGGAAAAATTTCCTATCCGTATTAGCGATCCCTTTAAATAGCGAACCTACTGTGTTAAAAATAAAGTTGTGTTAAATACTTTGTGATGTATACATATCATTTAATAATATTGTAAATCTGTTTAAAAAAAATATATACCTCGTTGAGTTTCTTGCCGGATTCTTCTCAGCAGAGGTTTTTCCGAACCGGTGGTAGATTTTTTTTGACATTCATAAGTGCTTGTTATAGCCTAAATTGAATAAAGATATTTTGACTTTGACTTTGAAAATATTTACTTTATTATGTTTTTAGTATCTGTTGGTTGTTATAGCGGAAAGAGAAAACCATCATCTGTGAAAATTTCAACTACTTATTCTAGCTAGTCACGTTCATGATATACAGCCTGCTGATGACAGGCAAACAAACAGACGGACAGTTGAGTCTTAGTAATAGAGTCCCGTTTTTACCTTTTAGGTACGGAACCCTAAAAACCACAACACAACAATAAAATCGCATCCATGTCGGCTTAGCCGTTCCACATATTAACGTGAACAAACGCGCAGACCAACAGACAATACTTAGGTACTTCCTAATAGGTAAGTAGTCATTGTGTTCTGTAGCGTTAAAAATAACCTAACCATAAAAATTTAATTTTTAATACAAGCTTTTTTTCGGTGCGTAACGAACGAAGGATATAACCACAATTGATATATTGCAACAATTGATATAATTTTCATTTGATATAATTTTCATTTGATATAAGTAATTCAATTTATTTTAAAAACCAAACTTATTTCTATTGTTATTAAGTAATTAGATTTGATGTACTTTGGGTTAGGTCAGGTTTATTTTATAAAAAAGTTCTGTGAAGCTCCTATCTTTGGAAATTATATCAAATGTTGTTACACCGATCATCACACACCCACTTTTTTTGCTGATTGTACTTTTTATTGACTGTACCTACTTGCATTGTAACCCAAACTACATTTGCATACCAAATTTCAAGTCGATGCTAATATTAACCGTTGAAAAGTTCCGGCCTGCGGAGACGTTCCTGGCGGGACCACCAGGATGTCACTACTAGATTATTGTATTGTCACGCAATTTACATAAGTAAGTATTCCAAATTTCAAGTCAATCTGACTACTGGAAATTGATCAAATTTAACTTGCAAGATTTGATTACAGGCAGACAGACAGACAACGGGACAGGTGAAACTAAATAAAAGCTTGTAATTAAATACCCCTGCTATATATTACAGTTTTTCTCAAATATTTTCAGTTTACAGACATGAACTATTTACAGTACCTATTAGCACAGAATAGATAAGTACAATTACTATTAGATGTTGTAGGCATATCAATTTCACAACTTTCAATTATTTGCTACCTACTTACTAGATTGTTGATTCCCAACCAATTTATTTTTACTTTACAATTTTTAACTAGATTGTCAGCGTAGTGATTAAACAACCGATTTTCAGGGTTCTGTAGTTCTACAAGGAACCCTTATAGTTTCGCTATGTCTGTCGGTCTGTCCATCCGTCCGTAGCCTTAAGCTGCAATTTTGCACGGACAAAAAAATTGCGTCATGGTTAAAGTGGGGATGTTTTTTTATCTCATTTCAACTCATAGATATTTGTTACGATAATTTTTTGATTTAGGGATTCTTTTACTTTTTTTTTAAGTCAAGCGTGTCACCAATTATAAAGAAAAACTATCAGATTAGTGGGCTTTACAATCAAAACATAATATGAATATTTGTCGCATTTTAACCTCGTAAGGCCCAACGACCTAAATGTCCTCAACATACCTACGTCAAAGCTCAACTTCACTTATTGTCATTTTAAGTCTCAAATTCTAATGATCCAAATTCGACGTGGGCCTTACGAGGTTAATACTGAACCCTACATTGCCACCCGGCATGCGCTTTTTCAGTTTTTAATCAATGCTTAATTACAAACACGACCGCTAATTAAGAAGGAGCTCAGTCGAGGAACGCCCGTCGCAATGTGGGGTCATTCGAGTATCACGTAAGTACAGGGAGGGGAGTGGGGATCTAGGGGGGTTCGAGGAGTGGGGATATTTGCTAAGCTTATTTTTGGTGTTTATTTTTGGTGATGTGGGGACCTGGGGAGGGCAGGTCCTAAAGAGCGGGGATCTTTAGGGGCCTTTAAAGAGTTGGGATCTTTGCTAAGCTTATTTTTGGTGATGTGGGGACCAGGGGAGGGCAGGTCCTAAAGAGCGAGGATCTTTAGGGGCCTTTAAAGAGTGGGGATCTTTGGTTAGCTTATTTTTGGTGATGTGGGGACCAGGGGAGGCGAGGTCCTAAAGACTGGGGATCTTGAGGGGGGTTTAAAGAATGCGGATCTTTGCTTAGCTTAGGTACTTTTGATCTGGGGAACGGGGTCCTCAAGTTGCGACCACGAACCGAACACGAAGCGGTGAAGGGCCTCCCACTAGGTGGACTGACGACATCATGAGAGTTACGGGCAACCAGAGGATGCAGTGGAAAGTTGTCGTTCATTGTGGTGTTCTAAGGAGGTCTTTGTTTTTAGTTCAGCAGTGGGCATCTTCCGGCTGATGATGATGTTGATGATGGGGACCGGAGGAGGAGGGAGTTCTAGATGGGGATTACGTCGACAATTTGATTTTATGTTTATTTACACATCCTACTAATATTATAAATACGATAGTTTCTCAGTTTTTGATATGTGTGTGTGGTTCCCCTGTTTCAGCGTGATAGCGTGAAGGAGTAACAGAAAGTGTGATTTGATACGTAGATGACACAAATGTAGATGAACAAAAGTGATGATGCGCATTTCCCATCAGATGACACGCATGCTCGTTTTTCTCAATTTTCTCCCTCTCGTAATAAAAAAAAGTTAGCACATTTAAGCTTAATATTTTGCAAACGGATGGTTTGAGCTTGGTAACTTAAGGGGATCCCATGCCCCAATGAACTTCGATCTGAATTCTTTAGGAGTCTACTGTTTTCTGTAGCTTATTATTATTACAACAGCTTTAAGCAGTATAGTATCCCATATTTACTGCAAAGTTCATTGTCTTCGAGATATTAAGCATCAAAATTTAACAATTTTGGGTCAAAAAACTGGTTTTCTGGCCATAACTTTTGTGTTCATTAGTTTCAAATGAAAATCCTAGACATGTTTTTAGTGACGTCAAAGACGAGTCCAAATATGTAGATTTCGTATATGTTAGATCTTTCACGTCCATCGAGATACGAAATAAGTGTTTTTTAAACAATGTTTAAAAAATCATACAAAATTAAGTAACTATTTAAGTAACTATTCTTTCAAAATCCGGTCGACTAAAATGGAGATAAAAGATTTTATAACCGATAGCCGTTTGACTTATAATTCTATCTGTAGTGCAAAAGTAGGAGATACGATTCAAAACTTGTCAAAAATCGATGAAAACTTTGGGTAGCCCCTTAAATATAAGGTTTAAAGAAATTTATTATCAACAAAGACATGATTGTCACTTACGTGATAACATCATTTAACTTAAAACAATTTTAATGGATGTTCGTCGCCGCGTTCATTGAACATAAGTAGTACTTACGTAGTAAATCTCACAAACAGATAAGTAGGTAGGTAACGTACACACTTCACGCATTTGTATCAGCGATGATATGTTTTGCTAACTGTAGTTTAAATGCGTGAAATGAGCTTACATTTTTAATATGCGAGGGTATTTCATTATAAAGACGAGCTCCTTCATTAGTGAGCATCGTCTTGCCGTATGCCGTTCTATGTTTCGTTGAGACAATAAAACTAGCTCGCCGAGTTCGGTGGTTGACAACATTTTTTCGTTTAGTGAATGACAAGTCGGTGCGGATGTTTTTATCTAAAGTCTTGCGAACAAAAACGCATATGTTGTATCTATATAGCTTTTGGATGTTCATTATTTTGGTTTCTTGGTATATTTTTTTGGTTGGTGTTAAATAGTGGTAGTTGAAAAGCATTTTAATTATTTTATTTTGTATTACTTGAAGCTCCTTCAGCCTAGTCTTAGCAGCACAAACCCAGATTTCGAGAAGGTATAACAAATGTGGTTTTACTAAAGTATTGTAAAGTGTTAGTCGTAGTTTGTGTGAATATAATATTTTTGAAAGACGATTTGTCACACTACGAGAAAAAAATATACCCCTTTACGGTAGTACTTACCTATAGCCTCCTGAAGCCTAACTTTTTATAACAGACATGGTGCACCAGCTTTCTTATTTTGAACATTATTTCAAAATGATTAAAATTCTTTATTCAATGAACAATTTGTACTTTATAAAGTGCATTCGGCTGTCATTCTTAGTCTTAATTGGTCCTTTATAAAGTATGCGAGAGCTCAGGAGAATAGGAGAGGTATAAGTATCTACTAAAAAATATTCCTTACAAATTTTATTTTACCAATTTGTCGACGTCATCATAATGCATATACCTACCTACTCATGCTAAGCCACGGACGGACATGGAGAAATATACCACCAGACGACCAGATGGCCTAGTGGTTAGAGAAACTGACTACGAAGCTGAGGTTGAGTTGTTGGCTGAGGGTTCGATTCCCGTGTTGGGGCAGATATTTATATGAAAAATACGAATGTTTGTTCTCGGGTCTTGGGTGTTTAATATGTATTTAAGTATGTATCTTTATCTATATAATTATATTTATCCGTTGTTTAGTACCCATAACACAAGCTTTGCTAAGCTTACTTTGGGACTAGGTCAATTGGTGTGATTTGTCCCGTGATATTTATTAATTTATATTTTATTATGTACGTTCATCATCAACCCAGCCTATATACTTAAAATCTTTTAACTCCGTGCCACTACCGACCGATACTTGAATGATTCTTGTTTTGTAGGGTGGCCCTGTTGCTGTATGTAGCTGTAGTAATTAATAGTTGCCCAAAATGGGCTCCGGGAGAAACAACGACAAACAACAAAGGGTTGCGACCGCCTCATGGAGAGGACCTGGACTTCGATCCAAACGCAACCACCTTGTTCCCGAAGAGATACACAAAGAGGACTCCAGAACCGGAAGACCTGAATGGACCCAAGCCCGGACATCCCAAGTGGGATAAAGGTTGGGGTGCACCGGAAGGACAAAAAACCCCTTGGGGGGGTGGAGGCACAAACCCAACGACCCCCGACCCGGACGCGAGGCCAGGCGCAGATTACGACCCGAACTATCCACACGGGTTTTACTATGACCAATATGGAAATAAGATTCCTGCTAAAGAGGGCCAAACTACTTACATAGATGCAGACGGCAATGAAAGACCTATTAAAGGCCAAAAGGACGAATTTCCTCACGGGTTTGTGAGATAATGTAGTTTTTTGGGATTTGAGTTGCCTTAAGGGCCAAAGATACCTTTGTTCTTAGTTTTTTAATTAGGATTCCGTAGCCAAAATGGCTCAATCAAAAATTAAGTGTGGAACGGGGTTCAAAGTTTGTATAAATTATGATCAGGTTGATTTTATTAGTTACATTAAGGGATTAGGTGGCTTTGAGAGGTTCAAAAAAAGGTTTTTTAATATATTTTTTAATATAATAATCAAAATATATATATACTTATATATTTTAATGCAAATGATTTATTTATATATATAGATATTAAACACAATGATCAAAACAAATTACAATAAAAAATTTATATTATATTATATTTTAATTATTATTTCAGTGACGATATCAAAGATACACCTTTATCAGTAAACAGTGTTTGTCTCACGGTAGTTTCATGCTCAAAACAGTATTTTGTGTAAATTTTATTTAAAAATTCCGAAAACTCAGCCGTTGGTACATCATCTACCTTGACGTCTAAAAAAAAGATCTTGCCGTGGACAGCATAACTCATTATTGGTTAATCTAAAATCAAAAACCAATAATATTTCGTTAATGACGAAGGAAAAGAAAAATGAATCTTTGACACTGAACAAACAAACACATTTTTTGGACAAATTTTCGCCATGTATTGGCTCGAAAAAATTAGTTGTAGGTACCTAATAAAAGAAATCCTTCGTTTAATGACTACATAATGTTATTTCAAAGATGTGTGCAAAATTTGAACAAAATCGCTTCATAACTTTTCAAGAAACCGTGTCCACCGACTTAAAAAATTTAGCTTTGAGATAAACGCAGTTTTGCACGCGTTTGAGACGAAGCGCTGCACTGACGTGGCCTGATGGGCGGAACTTCCGAAATGTCTATCTCTTAAAATTTTACTCGGATCGATTTGAAATTTTAGGAGAATATTTTGAACATATTGTACTATTTAATAAGACAATTAAAAAACGATTTTTTGAAATTTTCAAACCCACTTAACCCCTTAAAAAAACCTCCGGAAAATCAGTGTTTTGTTGCGAAAAAGAACATTTTAGCGCATTCACTGCCACCTGACTTCCACAGGTGCCACCGACGCACATGTGCGTTAAAAAAATATGTATAATTATGACAGCGGCACTGGGCAAAGTTCCGAAATCGCATATGTGCATCGGTGGCAATGAATTCGTTAAAAGAAAATTAAACCACCGAAATTTTTTTGGTAAAAATTTCATTTTTAATAAAAGCTATTTTTTCTGACTGTACTTGTATTGTCAGCCAAACTACATTTTCGTAGGTACCTAATTTCAAGTCGATCCTGTTAACCGTTGATGGGTTCCGTCCTGTGGAGACGTTCCTGCCCGGAATACCAGGATGTTATTGTATTGTCACGAAATTTACATAAGTATACCAAATTTCAAGTCAATCCAACCACTGAAAGTTGGTGGAATTTAAATTGCAAGATTTAATTACAGACAGACAGACAGACATACAGATAGACAACAGGACAGGTGAAACTAAATAAAAGCTTGTAAAAAAAATATATCTACGCATCGACTTGAGAACCTCGTCCGTTTTTTTGTCGGCTAAAAAGGATCGTAGAAAGTAAATCTAAAGTTAAAACACCTTTGTATTCATTCTATTCAGATATTACTACGATGCGAATGGCAATAAGGTCGCTGCTACAGAGGGCCAGGAAACTTACGTGGATGCAAATGGCATTAAGAAGCCTGTCAGGGGCAGACCAGACCCCTACCCGCACGGATACTACTACGACGCCGATGGTAATAAAGTAGCTGCCAAAGAGGGCCAAGATTATTACTTCGACGCAGATGGCAACAAAAAACCAGTAAAACAGGATTATTACCCAAATGGCTATTACTATGACAAAAATGGGAATAAAATTCCCGCGAAACCGGGCCAGGACTATTACTATGACGAAGATGGCATTAAAAAACCAGTCATAAAGGACCATGGGTATTATTTGGATAAGGATGGAAATAAAGTCCCCGCTAAACCTGGTCAAGAGTTTTATTATGATGAAAATGGCAATAAGAAACCAATCAGAGGCAAGCCGCCAGCGAAGGAGAATCCCAACCCTTGGGCTGATGACCCGAACGTTCCGGACTCCTGGAAAGGTAAAGTAGAATAATTGTCATGATTTTACGTCAAGTTTCTCGCAGCGCATTCTTCTTGGCAAAGATATTTCTTTCTTTAAGTGCTGGAGAATAAAAAACCTGACAAGTGCAAGTCAGTCTCGGTTCCGTACGGTCAAGGAAACTGAATCCAGGGTGGTTTTCGTAATAAATTTCACTGTTTTTTTTTAAATATATGGGATGTCAAGATGACATTAGTAGCACAAAGGTGCCTAGACAGTACAGACAAATTAAAAAATCTGAAGTTAAATTCGGGGTCTAATTTCCTATGCTACTAGATACTTACATAGATACTTATTCGGTTTTATAAACTTTGGCCGGCAAGCGTCAAGCGTGAAAGTGGCAAAACATGCTCACATTCGGTCGTCTTTACCAGGTCTGGGTCCGGGCTTTGGTGGCGGCCCTCCCCCGCCTTGGGCGTGGGTTCCCGCGAACTACGGGAAACCAGCCTACTGTTTCCTGCCACCAACGAAGGGCAAATGCCAGGATAAAATTATGAGGTAATTAAAACTTATTGACTAAATAGCAGCAAGAAACTAATCGATACGCATTGCGCACCGAGGGTTATGGAAAGTTTGATACAATGTTTCAAATCTGGCAAGCTAAGAAATTACTTTTACAACTATACAGTCTACAAAAAGCATTAAATGCATGCTCGTAAAGTTCGTGTTTATGCTGGATCTAGGCGACATAAAATCACTTTTTATGCTCTTGTGCATAAAGTAAAATCTTCGTCTAAGACAAAGGTAATCAGCAGGGCTACTACGAAACTCGAAACTCGAAGTTCGTGTCGTGCGATCCCTCTCGCTCTCGTATTAAATAGTATGTGTCAGAGGGACCGCACGACATGAACTTCAAGTTTCGTAGTAGCCCTGTAGGTATTAACATCCACAAACAAAAAAGTTTCTATACATATTTTTTAATAATTTTTAATTTATATAAAACTACAAATGCAGCAAATCAATCAAAATAAATCAATAAAACTAAAAAAAGATGGGAAAATGGGTTTAATTTTCGTGTTTTACACTGCTTTTCACTATAATATTATAGTAATGCATGATAAATAAAAGGTACATAGTAAGTGACCAATTTGTTTCCACTATTGCTATTTCATTTCCTCCCAATCGAAGTGAAAAGCAGAGTGTAAAACACGAACATTGAACCATTTTCCCCTCGACGTGTCTATCCACTCTCGCCGTACCGGCTCGGGTGGCTATATAGTCTTGGGTAAAATGACTCGTTTTATGCTCTTGTTGTACAATACTACTATTTTTAACTTCTTTCACTTTCTTCTTCTTCTCTAATGAAGCAATAAATTATACTGATAATGAGTTTTAGTCAGAGTGCAATGTAACTGCACAACTCCATCGTGACGTGACAGTCCATTATTAATTATTATATTAGCTAAAAAATATATGCCCTATGTATTGCCCGACATGGTGATGTAGATGTAACATTAATACTTAAGATCTGTGCCTATATACAATTTTACACCCGTGTTGAACAAATTAACTAAGTATTTGTATTTGTAATATTCTCTGTGTAAACTAGTTAACTTTCATTTTTACGAGCAATTCTTGTATTTAGTATACCTATCTTGTACTGATATTTCGATAAAATTTGCTATGTTGGGTTTTCGGAGGAGAAATAATCGATCTAACTTGCCTTATCTCTGGGAAAACGCGTGTTCTCGAGTTTAGCCCGAGCAAAGCTCGGTCACCCAGATCATTATACACCCAGGCAAAGGCACCAGCCCAGATATATTCCTTTTTTAACCTCCGACGCAAAAAGAGGATGTTAAAGTTTCACCGCTATCGCTATGTGTATCTGTGTGTCTATCTATGCCGCAGCTCTTAAACCGGTGGACCGATATTTGAATGCGGTTTTTTATTTCAAAGTAGGTTTTTAGCGATGGTACTTAGACATGTTTTATCAAAATCGATTAAGCCGTTTTTGAAATATTGAACTTTGAAGTGACAAAGTCGGGGGTTGTCCAACTTTATGTTGGTTAGGTTATCTAGAACCTAGGATCATATGTCTGGGCTGGTGCTCCTGGGGCATGCATTGAGGATTGAGGGTAAGCAGCCATAGTGCTGGCCACCCCTCTGCAGTGGGCTGGCGCGCTGCTGCAGGCGTAAACTAGAAACTGCCTACCCTGGAATTGACATGCACGTCAATACAATATAATAATATTTTTTATTATTATTTTACTCTCACACAGGCTTATAATCTAGTTACTAGCTTTTGCCGGCAAATTAGTATGCAGTGTAGTTTAAACCTTTTTTGATCCCACAGGAACCATAAATTATTTCGGGATAAAAATTAGCATATACGAATTGGTATGTTAATCCAGGGTATATTCTTGTATGCCAAATGTCATCCAAATCCGTTCAATAGTTTTTGCGCGAGAGAGTAACAAACATCCATCCATCCATCCATATAAACTTTCGCGTTTATAATTACTGCCCTCCTAGCCGAAAGGCGCTCTTAAGAAAAATTCGCTTATTACACCTTTTGATGCAGAATGTTTTAAGCTACACAATAGTATTAATAACTCAAGTGTTTTTTTTTTGAGATAGCGCCTTTAGACGTAGGTGGGCAGAATATTAGTGGGATGGGATTACAAGGTTTGGCAAACTAGGTGGGTTGATTGTACCGGCCGGTGGGAGAGCCTGGTGTCCGCACTAGGAAGACCTGTATGACAGATCAACAACGTTCTAGGTTCGCCTACAACCCGTTCAAAGACGAGTGCGTTGAGTTCCCCTACAGCGGCTGCGGCGGCAACGGGAACAACTTCCTCACCAAGGAGCGCTGCGAGACCGAGTGTACAAAGATGCCTGAGCCCGACTGCGACCCCTTAGCCTATGATAGGGTTAATTTGGCGAACTACATGGAAATAAGCCGAAGATGCTTGAGGTAGCTTGGGTAAGAGAAAGTTTACGCACTTAAAGCTGCATTTTCACTTAGTGTTCTGAACAGTTCTAAGCGAACAATCGTTCGTTCGTTCGGTACATGGAAACAGATGTTTGCTTTTTACAGCGTACCTCGGCAGAACAGCAATTACTCAAATCAAATGTTTGTTCAGAGCACTAAGTGTAAACGTGGCTTTGATGATGATGATGACGAACCGATTTGAAAACTCGTGGCTAGATGGCTTACATGGCTTAAAGTGGCTTTAGAAACTAGCTGAACAGAATGACCAGGCGAACTTCATACCGCCGAACGGATAATGAATGTCTTGTTCTTTTAGCTAAACTTTTAATTTAGGATTTTATTCACATGATAAAATTAATAAAAAAAAAATTAAATACTAGTTTATTAAGTAGGATAATCTAATAAATACGACAAAGTCGGGTTAGTAACACCATTTATAAGAACTTTGGCATGTCATTGCATTGAGATGGTGCACAATTGACCAAATGATCTGGACTGATTGAGGCCAATGATATTTCATATCCCTGTTTATAATGTAATATCATTGATTGAAACCAATCGTTTTCACAATTTTTGTCTTTTTGCGTTGTGGGGTAAAAAGTAGTTACAAGCTACTTTTTATCAAAGAACTACCTATTTCTTGTTGTTATTCTGTCCCATCAGCGAGGGGATCAGTTTAATAGAAGAAATGTTGTGTCACATTATACTAACATGCTTATTAGATGACCAATTGTAAAAGGGGTTTAAAACTACCACAAAAATACATGTTTGGAAAAATTTAATCCTACAAACTTACGGTTTAAAGAGTGACTCAGGAGACCGTAACTATAGCAAAGAGTGACAAAAAAAGTTGATCGACCCGTACTTATCCAGGGTGTCAGCTACTTCCATACTAAATTTCATCAGAATCTGTCCAGCCGTTCTTAAGTTATAAATGGTAATCCGATTTTGTTATATTTACACGTATATATTTAGAATAGGTACTGCCACCAGAGTTGAGGTCACGCACACAAGAACTTGTCATGTAATGACAGCGGGATTTTTTCATTCAATCATTAATTTCATTCATTCTCCTTTTATGCATTCAGTTTTCATGTAGCTTTGCGTGTAATCATTCACGCCGGAACGCTTGAGCAAATTTTAGTCCATAGAAATTTTGGGCCATGTTAGGAACCTCATCTCATCGAATTTTGTTTTGACCTTTGCCCAAAAAAGCGAAAAAAAAACACTTTTTTTTAAGTACCTATTTAATTTCTAAATATAAATAATATTAACTAACGAGTAATAATAATAATAATGGAAATATTTAATTCATAACTAAAACTAACATAATATATTATGTCGTATAAAATGAGCTTACACGAGTACTGTGTAGCTGTTAGGTAATTGTTGTAGATTAAACAAAACATATTTTTTATAATTATAGTTATATACTCTAGTCTTCGTCTTCTTCCTTTGGTGCATCCCCTTCACCGTCCCCTGCTGGCTGTGCCTGAAAAAACAAACAACGATTTTAAAGAACTTAGTAAAAAAAAGTATAGTAGGTGATAGAATGAACATCAATATTTTTTTATGGACAAGGCACCATAAATAAATAATGTGGATACTAGTCTGGCGTCAGTCACCGCTCTAGGGACTTGAGTGCACCTTGTTTAAAATCGACGGCACGTATAATACCAACGTAGGTACCGATCCGTGGTCTCCACTCGAGAGCTTTCGACCATTTTCAATGTAATTAGGTACTAAGTAGGTACTACTCTATTTAGATTAATTTTAGATTTTCTTTGCGTGTCGCTTGCTTCTGATACCCTGTAAATTGCTCAAAGGTTACCTTGAAGAGATTTCTTTAAAGTATAAATTTCGCTTCGAGCTTTTTTGTTAAGTATATATACAGATACTTAGCAGTAATTTAGCGTGTTTCATGTATATACAATAAATACATAGGTCTAAAGTACCTAGGTTCGCCGACAGAGCTGATAAAAAATATACCTATGTAAAAATCAGAAGCCTTAACTCGTTTGAATAGCTGTAAAGTAAAGTGCTTTCAGTACTTACATCTGGTTCTGGTTCTGGCGGCGGTGGTGGTTCTTCCTAAAACAGAAATATCACAATTATTCACTCTAGCCTTGAAGAAGGTTGTATCTAACCGGAAATTAGCAATTCCCATTATGAAAGATGAAACGAACATTCGAAGCTTCATGCGGACCATGGAATACCTACCTACTACAAAAGGGTGAAGGCGCTCCCCCCGCCTGGGTAAACCCAGTTATATAACGCTCAGTTTGGGGACAAGCTAAAATAGTGATGTTGCTTAATTAAGAAGTAAGTGGTAGAAGAAATAAGTACTTAGTATTTTCTCTTTAAAATCATAAAACCTTTTTCATGTCTTCTAATATTTTTTTAATCTAAGGTTTCTTTGTTATAAATTATTTATTTTGTCAATCATTGATAGTAGGTATCTATTTTTTAATGGATTTTTACAAGTAGGCGACGAAATTTTGATTTGAAAAAATATTGTTAATTTATCATGAAACACAATAATAAATAAATAAAAAATCTTTAATTTCATAATAATTAAAAAAAATCACTAGCAAGCAGAGAGATATATCGAGCTTCGGAAAATTTACTTCCCCAACTTATGGGTTTCCTTTTTTTTGCGGAACAAATCATCACAATTCACAAAAACAACACGACTCACGATCATACCACACGATTAACACAGAATATGGATAACACACACAATACAGGATTTAAAGATAAGGATTCAGGATTTAAAAATTGTCACAAACGGAAATATGTATTTTTATGTATTTAATATGGTTGTGGCCACCCTTGCCAGAAGGGCCGGGCTGAAAATCAGCGCTGAATTTATCTTCAGCATATGCTGAGACCGGTACCTATTGCCAAGATTAGTTTTTAAGTTTTTGTTTTATTTGTCTTCATCTTTTTTTGTAATGTAACTAGCATGGCAATAAAGTTTTATTATTATTATTATCATGTCAGCCGAAAGACGTCCACTGCTGGACATAGGCCTCCCCCAAGTCTCTCCACTAAGACCGGTTTTGTGCTTTTCGCATCCACGATGCCGCGATCTTAACCAGGTCGTCACTCCATCTTGTTGGAGGCCTACCGACAGCTCGTCTCCCGGTCCGCGGACGCCATTCGAGAACCTTCTGACCCCATCGGCCATCAGGCCATTTATATACATTAGCTATAATTACGGGCTTGGTGCACCCAGTGAAGTACGCATTACGGAAAGATACCAAGTTAATTGCGGGCCCAGCTACTGTTCTTGGTTGCTTCAATATGTTCTAGTTAGACTAGTTATGTACGAATACGATACATTTAACAGAAACAAGTCTGCCTGACCTTTTCCTCTTCCTCGACAATGCTCTCTTCCTCCTCGAAGTCATCGCCGTAGCCGACGGGGAACAGCGTGAGGCAGTCCCTCTCGCCGGAGGCCACGTCACTGCTGATGTAGCAAGGGTTCAGACCCGCCAGCTGCAGCAGCGGAAGACTGCGCTTGCGGGACACCATGATCGCTAGCCGGTCTTTGCTGGAGAAATGTATGGTAGGGTAAATCGTCAATTACTGGCCACTTTTCAATAACTGGCCATCTTATACTAAAAATGCATTATAATTTTATAGGTGACCAGAATTAATTTTAGTATAAGGTGGCCAGTTATTGACGGGTGCCCAGTAATAGACACCTTATACTAAAATAAACTCGGTTATAGGCGACTAGAATTCATTTTAATGTAAGGTGGTCAGTTATTAAACGGTGGTCAGTAATTGACGATTTTCCCTATCCGAGTTATGGTAAGTATCAAAGGAGGTAAATAGTGACTTCTTGGACTTTTTGGCCAAAATGAGTGTCTAAAATTCAGTATTTTTTTTTAAATTATGCATAATAACTTATTCAGCTAAGTAAGTACTAGCAAATTAAAACATTTTTGGGGCCTACGCTAGCCAGCACGGATGCATTTCGCGAGCCTGCAGGCGCGGGTGCAGGTAAAATGCGATCACGAGTAGGTACTCCAGAACATGAGGCAATACAGCTACAGAATGATGGGTGGATGAAGTGACGCCCGAATGAGAGTGTAATTCAAATCGTAGGATTGTTAAAGCAACCGCTCCAAGGGTCAGCTCTGATCTTAAAGCGTGAGTAAAATGGACAAGGTTTTTACTGTCTCCGCGGCCTGTCCAACGTATCGTACTGCTTGATGGAGTAAGCGAGGTGTTCCGCGGTGTGGATATCGTCCCCAACGAACACGCCTACCTGCAAAATGCAAATTTAACAGTATTTACAAGCGCTGTAGAAAAATAATCTAAAGGCTTTTTCTTACGCACGTAGGTTACGGACTTACGAACATGCAGCAAACAAGCCCAGGGGTATACCCAGTGTATAAAAGCTTTTTTAGTATACGTATTAACCTTTTCGACACCAACGACAACGACTGCAGGTTCCACGCCAACGACCTATATATACGTCCAGGTACAATTTTAGGCATTGCAATATAGAAGCCTGGCGTATGGGTGATGTCTTTTGAATTTGACGTGGCGGCGAAAAGGTTAAATACCTACTATTATAAAAAGAATTAGTTCTTGATAGGTAGAATATTATACTAGAATAAATCATTCCCATCTCCTTCCTACTCTTAGTAGGTGTGTAGTTAGTGCAATATCTGGATACCAATCGAACTGATAATCGCTCCGAAGTGCCCACCCCAGCATGGTCTAGTGCCCAGCCCACGATGTTGTGCTACCAATTAAGTGTCGACTACTTTATCACATCGGCTAAGGCATGTCAGGGGCCAGACGTCTGAAAAATAACCCTAGGTATGCCAATGAGGATAACATTTTCACCATACACTGAGCATTTCATCAGGATACAGCGTCATGATCTCCTTTACGTCGTGTCGTTTGTCGATGTGGAACATGACGAGCACGTGCGGCGGAAGGTGCTCCGATTCGATTGACGTCAACTGCGACACCACCTGCAGTCACCATATTATCATTAGGTAGATGTAAAAGCCATGAGAGCTTAGTGGTATAGTGCGGGCCTCTAGAGCAGGGTTTCTTTTTACAAGCTTTTATTTAGTTTCACCTGTCCCGTTGTCTGTCTGTCTGTAATCAAATCTGGCTAGTTCAATTTGACCAACTTCCAGTAGTCAGATTGACTTGAAAGGAATACCTATGTGAATTGCGTGACAATACAATAAATAATCTAGTAGTGACATCCTGGTAGTCCCGCCAGGATCAACTCCGCAGGACGGAACTCTTCAACGGTTAATAGCATCGACTTGAAATTTGGTATACAAATGTAGTTTGGGTGACAATGCAAGTACAGTCAACAAAAAGTACAGTCAGCAAAAAAGGCTTGTATTAAAAATAAAATTTTATGGTTAGGTTATTTAAGTGGAGTCCACGGACAGAGATCTCCAGTGGGTCAGTCTGTAAACATATTTGTAAGGAAATTTCTAAAAATATTTTTTGATAGTGGTACGTGGGATTTTTTTAATTGTGAAAGTGGTCCGTGACTGCAAAAAGTGTAAGAAACCATGATCTAAAGAGTTCAAACGCTTATTATCAATTAATTATTAATAATTAATTATATTAATTATTGTGCAAAATTAGGTACCTACACAATACTTGAAATTTAGCATGACATTTACGGTGAACGAAAACATCATAGGTTAAGAAACCTGTAACACACTTACGCAGAAATTCAATGGTGCGTCTTGAAGTTCCCATTATCCACACTGAGCCTGCGTGGGAACTACAGCCCAAGCTTATTACATCTTATTAGGGGATGTATACATACATGTAGACGACCAGATGGCCTAGTGGTTAAAGAACCTGACTACGAAGCTTGAGGTCCCGGGTTCGATTCCCGTGTCGGGGCAGTTATTTGTATGAAAAATACGAATGTTTGTTCTCGGGTCTTGGGTGTTTACTATGTATTTAAGTATGTATCTATCTATATAATTATATTTATCCGTTGCTTAGTACCCATAACACAAGCTTTGCTAAGCTTACTTTGGGACTAGGTCAATTGGTGTGAATTGTCCCGTGATATTTATTTATTTATTTAGTACTTTACGTACTTGCGCTGCAAAGTGAAAAAAATTGAGAACTCTACTATAATGTAATATACGGTGCAGGGATAGGACCTTAGGATAAAAGTGCTTGAGTGCATTAGATTTGGCCAGATCGTTTGACGGGGAGTAGAATCCAGGGACGAAGAGACCCCCAGGAGGTATATACTCTTCTCCCTCTATCTCTACGTCCGAGTGGAAATCCTCTTCTACTTCCAAGTCTTCTTCTTCCACCTAAACAGATGTCAAATGATTAGATTAGATTAGATTATTTATTCATTCAGTATAAAATTACATCATAGTTTGTACATGTCAAAGTTACGAGAATTTATACTGAAATTGTCAAGAATATACAAAAGATTAAATTGGAAAACAATTGAATGTCACAAAATGTTAAAATTGAATAAAATAATAAAAAAGCAATAAAACAATTAAAATTCAAAAAAGCTTCTCATAAAATTTAAATTAAATTAAAATTACAATAATGTCAGGAATGCAATGGTTAACGAGACTTAAATGTATCAGAAATAATTTTAACAAAGATCCTTTGGCCTTCGGGCGGGATGGGCAAGGATTTTTGGGGATCATTTTTTGTCGTTAAATTCAAATGGAACCAAACGAAAAGCGTTAAATAAGGAGACAATTCCGAATAGTTCAGAACGGTTATTAAATCAAACATTTTATTACAATATTCTTCATTAGTACAAAACCCCGATATTATGATATTTAATAACGTTCTACTGTGGGTCATGAATCAAATTATTAGACTGTACAGTCTTTCAAACAAAAATATAAATTTCGATAGACATAAAATATAAATAAGGGTGTGAAAGCCATAAAAATATATATATATAAAGACAGAATCGAATTCAGAACCTCTACAAGTTTTGAAGTCGCAATTATAAGTAGAATCCGTAATACAGTGAGAGCTATGATTAATTTTGTGTTATGTTCTTGCCTGTGCTGCGGTTTCTCCAGTAGCTTCAGTTTCTGTCTTTTCCAACTCTTCCCCTTGCAGCTGCTCTTCTTCCGTCATCGGCTCAGGCTCGGGAGACGCAGGCAGCTAAGGGAAACCATCACTATCATTTTATGCCAACATATAGAAGAGGACACGGGAGACCTTTGGTCAGCAATGACCAACACACACACACAGACAGAATAGGTTAAAGATGCTAACTTAACACGTTGACGGACACAGGACTTTTTTAGAAATTAATTTAAACCTTAATCTTAACCTTTTTTTTGATTTATTTAAGTACTTACTCAATTAGTTTTAAATAACTTCTAGTACCTATGAATATTTATGAACCTCGAGGTCTTTATATTGTTTTTGGTTTACTTGTATACTCATACATCTCATCATCATTGTATCTTGTATGACTGTGTGTGTTCTTAAAATAAATAAATAAAATAAAATAAATAAATAAAATTCTTGATATGGCACAAGAAAATGTCATACAAAAATAAATTACGTCCTTGTGCGGACTGCCACAATGTGCTTTGCGAGCTGTTCCACCGTGGAATTCCCTTTAAAAGTTCAAAGTTCAAGCTTACCCCGGCAGCCAGGCGTGCCATGCGCTCGTCATCCTTACGCTGCTTTTCCTCAGCCAGCCGCTCCTCTTCAGCTTCCCGTGCCAGTCGCGCCCTCTCCGCTGCCAGCCGCTCACGTTCCTCCCTCTCTTGTTGCTGAAAAGTAAAGCTACCGTAAACTGCTTCAACTTTGCCCTCTGGCCCCAACATTGCCTTATTCGATTTAGAGTCGATAACTTAGCACTCTTATAGGTTTTCAACTTTTATATACACGGGAATTATTATTACGGGGGGATAAAAGTTTAAAAACCTAGAAGGGTGCTAGTTATCGACTCTAAATCGAATCAGGCAATGTTGGGGCCAGAGGGCAAAGTTGAAGCAGTTTACGGTACCATCAGCTAAATAAGTGGTCTATCAATTTTATCGAACTTTCAAGTTACACGTCTATTGGCATTATTGTTATGACATGCAAACGATTATCAACTTTAGGGTGGTAGACCACATATTTGGCTGATGTACTTTAAGTTTCTCGGCCAGCTATGGAGAGAACTAAACAAATAATAATCATAAAAAATATTTATTTTACTTCATTGAGTTACATGGAGAAATAAATCATTCAATTAGGACAAACAGCAGGGCTACTACGAAACTCGAAGTTCGGGTCGTGCGGTCCCTCGGACACTTATACTATTTAGTACGAGAGCGAGAGGGACCGCACGACACGAACTTCGAGTTTCGTAGTAGCCCTACAGTTCTACTTATATAAAGTGGTCGAAGCCTTTGTCCCCGAACAAGGCACCGGCCGCCGGAGGGGGGGGGGGGTGGACCGGGTCGGGGGTCAGGTGAACGAGCCTATCAGTCTCTTAAAGGGCCGGCAACGCACCTGTGATACCCTTTGTGTTGACAGGTGTCCATGGGCGGTGGTGGTAGCTTCGCATCAGTTGACCCGCATGCTCGTTTTCCCCCTCGTATATGTATTTAAAAAAAAAACATGTCTCAGAACTGATAACCGTTTGAGCAGACTGGTTCTTGAGAGGAGACCACGTGACGGTAAACATAGTGTAGAAGCTTGAAGAGTGATGATATTGGTAAGGCAGCAGACAGGGATTGGAGGAGAGCTGAAGATCAAGGTAAGTGATAGAAATATAGGTCATGGACTCACGTGCATTCTTTCTGTAACTGAGTTGACTTAGTTTCGGTTCTTGGATTTTTAAAGCGATGCCATAGTTTCTGAGGATAGTGTGTCGTCATAATAACGGCCGCATATGAACAGTACAAAATTGTTTACATCAACAATGATAGTGACGTCATTCACGGCTGTATTATGGCCGCTATATCAGGTCAGGACGCTTTCCATGGAAACGAGATCTTCTTTTTCAGATAGAACATCCTCCTTTCAGTTACCTTCTTGTGTTTGATTTAACCACTAACCAGTTTTTCCATCCTGGCATTGTACCGGTCTCGGCGGACCTCGCGCGCACTTTTGCTGATGGTGGCATAGCGTTCGTAGGCGGGGATGGGGGGGAGCTGCTTCTCGGGAGGTTCGTCTTCTTTGGGCACCGGAATTTCTTCGTACAAGGCATGGCGCATCAGCCCTGGAAACACCTCCGTATTACTGGCGTTTCCTCAGTATATAAGCACATATTATATACAATGTTACTATTCTCTGTATAAATCCCGAAATCCCGAGGAGAGCTCCTTCTCATGAATGTTTTAATATTTTCAGAAAAAGCACGCACGTGCACAATTTTCAAAAAAAAACAAGGGCACTCACACACATTTTAAAGCATCGTTTGCCAAAAACTACAACCGTGCGAAGCCGAGCCGGCCGCTAGCATCATATAAGTAGCTAAGTAGGTAATTGTATGTGTAGTATTGGATTTTTGAAGTATAATTAGTTGATTGAATGTAATAGGATTACTGATAATGCTAAAATGTGCTAATCATCTAAATAAGCACCACCTAATCAAATCCTTACTTCTGTTATTGTACCTAAAAGTTACCTGGAAGAGATAGCACTGAAGCGATAATGCCGCCTATTGCTTACCTTGGCACATCTCTAAATATACCAGTGTTTTCTGTACTGCTTACTATGTATTACTGTTCAATAAAGAGTCATTTATTGTATGGACATTTCGTAACTCACTGACAAAATTCCTGAAATCCCCCTCCATCATCTTAAACAGCACTAGCAAAGCCTCTCCCTTCAGCAGCGCGTGGATGCACGCCTCGTTGGGTTCCACGTCACTCATGTACAACAACTCCTTTGCGTCTTCCTCGGTCAGCTGTATTTCGTCTTTTGCTCCAACAGATAAATCTAAAAGAAACAAAATACTATTATGTACCTTGTAACGAAGGTAAAAAATTCATTCAGCCTTCACATGCCGAAATACAAGATGGTGCAAAGCAGGACTGGATTAACCAAAATACACCGACCAGAAATCGAAAATATTTCATAGAAAATTTGTATCCTCGACGCTAATAGCCTCCTAAGGCCCGATGTCCTAAAAGTCCTAAATTTATGACATACGTCAAATCAAATGTCAACTTTTACTACTTGACATTCTAATAATCTAAATTTGACGTGGGCCTCAAGAAGATAGAGATATGTATTCTATTGCTTTTTTTGTAGTTGGAATGATCGGCTGGTTGGAATGATTTTGTAGGTGGGTAATGGGGGGGGGGGGGACCAGGGTGGCTGTCTGGGGCGCCAGGTACTACAGGGCTACAGCCACTTCATTTGAAAACCTATTTTTATCGATCTGAAGGAAAATTAGATCCAGCGTCTCTTGAGTTCTATGACTTAAAAACACGACCTGTCATTTATCGCTTGTCTAAAAGCCTCTAAATGCATTTTTTGTTCTCAGTGTGTATGTGATGTTGATGAATATTATTAAGTACCGTAAACTGCTTCAACTTTGCCCTCTGGCCCCAACATTGCCTGAGTTGATTTAGAGTCGATAACTTAGCACTCTTATAGGTTTAAAACTTTTATCTACACGGGAATTATTATTACGGGGAGATAAAAGTTTTAAAACCTAAAGGGTGCTAAGTTATCGACTCTAAATCGAGTCAGGCAATGTTGGGGCCAGAGGGCAAAGTTGAAGCAGTTTACGGTATGTACCGGATACTTTATTGTAATGCTGTTCAGTTCAGTTCAGTTACTTTTTAGTTTGGTTGGAGACTGAAAACGAGCGACCTCGCTGAGTCGCATTTCCATTTTGCTACACTCAATGTTATCTGTCTGTAGGTATATTGTAATTTATATTTTGTGATGGTATATCAAATTTTCTATTATTATTATGTACCTAGTACCAGATCGACCAAGCTTCGCTCGCGCTAAAGCTCGATAACAAGCGTTTTCCCAGAGATAAGACCGAGCTAGATCGATTATTCATCCCCAAAAACCCCCTACATACTAAATTTCATCGAAATCGTTGGAGCCGTTTCCGGGATCCCCGATAAGTACGAGTATATGTAATATATGTTGGTAAATATACAAGAATTGCTCGTTTTAAGGTATTAGATTTAAAAAGCAGGCAGGCCCGGTTTGAAGGTAATCCCTTACTTACTCAACGGATCCCATTTCTCGTAAAGATCGTAGTGCGCCTGATGGCAGTGCGGCCAGAACATGATGAAGTTGAGCAGGGCCACGTGCGGCGTTAGCCGCTCGGCCACGCGCTTCTTCCGCGCAGCCAGCGTCAGTATGCGCAAGCGCTCCTCGGCCTCGCGACTCTCCTGCTCTAGCTTCCGGTCCGCTTCTATTTTAGCCTGTAATTTTAATGCTCTTTATACCGTAAACTGCTTCAACTTTGCCCTCTGGCCCCAACATTGCCTGATTCGATTTAGAGTCGATAACTAGCACCCTTCTAGGTTTTTAAACTTTTATCCCCCCGTAATAATAATTCCCGTGTAGATAAAAGTTGAAAACCTATAAGAGTGCTAAGTTATCGACACTAAATCGAATAAGGCAATGTTGGGGCCAGAGGGCAAAGTTGAAGCAGTTTACGGTAGTAAAGGATCTGTTTAAGAGCGACCTGCACTCACCTGTTTAACCCCTCGCATGCTTAAGACGCGGACCAAATTGAAGGCTATCTTTTCGTATTTTTTTAATCAGCAGAATTTGTGCTTATTAAAACAGATGAGACTAGAATTCAGTATTTTTTTTAGTTCTCGCAGATAAAAAACATTATACTTATAGTAAAATTAGTACGATTTTTTTATCGCAGGTAGGTTTAAATTTTACCCAGAAATTTGAAAGCTATTTACAAAGATCTTCAAGTTCCTCCTCCTTTGTTGAAGTCGGTTAAAAGCGCGGCGTGCTGTTTCATGTCATCTAATAAAGCAGTGCTGTGCTGCGTAAAGCGGGGCTTCGCAGGGCTATCTACTACGAAACTCGAAACTCGAAGTTCTGGTCGTGTGGTCCCTCTGACACTTATACTATTTAATACGAGAGCGAGAGGGACCGCACGACACGAACTTCGAGTTTCGTAGTAGCCCTGCTGCTCCATTGAAACGGCACCCTGCGCCCGCGCCAAGCAGTACGGTCAAGGACTTTAATTCATGGGCCATCACGGAATCTTTTCAAAGGACAAGTCATTACGATTTTTCTTGTTAATTAATGCGATGTCACTATGACGTTTACTGTGAAATGGTTCCATGGTGGCTCATGAAATAAAGTCCTTGGCCGTACACACGCGAGTTTGTGGAGGCCCTCAGTCCCTAAAAGAGTACGCCAGATACTCACGGACTCCTCCGGCAGCATCTCGCTTATATCTTGCTTGCGTCGTTTGACTCCTGTCTGCTTCTCCCTCAACAGCAGCCCTATCTCTTCTTCTATGATGCGGCATAAATCTATCCCGTTCGCTCCAAACATGGCACGGGTCAGCTTGCCCTCCTGTGTGATCACACGTGAACAGTGGCGGATTTATGTTTTTTAGAAGTGTAGGCCACTTTATATCCGCCGCCCTATGTAACTTTCTAAAATAATTTTCTCGTTCAAATCTGCCGCCCCTAGGCCGCTGCCGCCCCTAGGCCGCGGCCTATACGGCCTATTGACAAATCCAGGACTGCACGTGAACGTAGCTATCATAAACACTGTATTACCCGCGCGTGTGTCGGCCGGGTTAGCTATATTTGACACTTCTACCGTTACAATTACAGTCGCCGAAACTGAATTACCAGGGAGCCTTTGTGCTTTGTTATGTTGAAATCCTCTACTTTTGCCAAATAAATTTATTATGAATAAGTTCCACCTTGGTACGTGATTCAGTTTCATCTTGTAGAGATATATAAGGGAATGAATCATCTCAGGAACAAGGGCTTGCACTGTTGTGTTTCGGCCTGGAGAGTAAGACAGCCGGTGAAATAACTGGCACTTGAGGTATCCCATCTTAGGCCTCTAGGTTGGCAACGCATCTGCAATACCCCTGGTGATGCAGCTGTTCATGGGCGGTGGCGATATCTTACCATCAGGGGACCCACTTGCTCGTTTGCCATCCGTCAAACAAAAAAAAAAAAAACTTTATAATAATTTATGTTAGTGTTACCCACCACTATGAAGAGAAAAACTGGTTCACTTTTATTCTTGAATCGTGACAAGGCATCAATATTATCCGCCAAAGCCTGGAAAAATAAGAGATTAAAAATATATATATTGAACTCTGTAAATCCATTTTTATTTAGTCAATTTTGGCAGCAACTTGTTTTTAGATACTTTATGAAAGCTTTTCAAAGTTCAAAGCAAGGTAGGTACGTCGACTGTGTCTTCTCAACCGAAGAAAGCAACAACGAGACTTACCTAAGTTGTCGTATTTGATTACCTTAACCATTGCAATGTTCTCCTGTCCGATCTCAAGCTTTCCCTTCCTGATAGCATTGCCGGCCGCCAGACAGGGACCGCAGAACTCTGAGTACACCTCCATACCTTAATAATGTTAATATTTAACCTCAGTGAGCTGAAGTATCTGGAGTGGTTGTCAGGCCAAGGCGTAGATGGCGGCATAACCTAGATGCGTTCATGAGCGACTGCCCGGATAGACTAGGGCAAGTTGGAACAGTCCAGACATCATGTACTCAGTTTCGCAACCACAAGGATGTTATTCCTATGTACAGGGTTATGAGAACATTTTAATCATTAGAAATAAGTACCTACTTTACTAACTTCCTAGAGACGAGAAGGTGATACAGTTTTTAGTTTAAAAATAAATATGTATATAATAAGGAAGAACTCACAAATCAACTGGTGTATATGTGCTTGAAGATATGCCTCAAACTCCTCGTCATTTTCGACGTTATCTTGGATAGAAACCTGTCCCTTTCGAGCCATTTCTTAGCTCAATCAATTTAGTTCTAGGTATGTAATTTTATAATCGATGAGTATCTATTACATTACATAAGACTAATGAGAAATTCTATTCTTTTCTATTGGTTTATGACAGTTTTGAAGGCTTCTCTAAGTATTTACCATTTACGTATTTTGTCAAGATCACGTCAAAATTATTTTATTTTTATTTATCCTAAGTGACCAGTCTCTTCTATGGTTTTAATTTAATATACTGTCCATCAGAGAACAATGTCCAGCTTTAATAGGCATGAGAGATACTTACCTACCTAAATGGTGGATGAACGATTAAAGTGCGAATCTTCTTTCATGGTCTCTTTGAAATGAGCTTATCACCCATAACTACAAAGAGTGGCATAGCTAGGGGGGGTAGTGGGGGCGGCCCGCCCCGGGTGTCACCCATTTAGGTGGCACCTATAAAAATTCCTAAAACTGTGGCAGATTGCATAACCGCCACTAAATAATATTCATCCCAGCCTATATACGTCCCACTGCTGGGCACAGGTCTCCTCTCAGAACCAGAGGGCTTGGGCCATAGTTCCCACGCGGGCCCAGTGCGGATTGGGAACTTCTCACACGCACCATTGAATTGCTTCGCAGGTGTTTGTGCAGGTTTCCTCACGATGTTTTCCTTCACCGCAAAGCTCGTGGTAAATTTCAAATGTAATTCCGCACATGAATTTCGAAAAACTCAGAGGTGCGAGCCGGGGCTTGAACCCACGACCCTCTGTTTGAGAGGCGATAGGTCAAACCACTAGGCCACCTAAATAATATATGTAACAATAATAAGTACTTACCTATACCTCCTTAATAGGTGCCTACTTGCATAGTAATTTTTTTTTATTCGAGTTTTGGAGTGGGTTCCCTTTATTTTGCATAATATCGATTCTCCGAATTACACTTCGCATAACAGATCTCATAATTTTTTTTAGCCGAATGATACTTTTGCATAATCATCACTTTGCATAATTCATCATCATCATCATCATCATGCCTTGATGATGATGATGATGATGATATAGAACCACAATTAAAACAACACTGGGGGTGTTTTTAACGCTTCAGCATTATACTGAGCCAGTGTCAGATTCACAACCGTAATGACACATAATAATATTAATATCTGGGCGACCGAGCTGCGCTGGGGCTAAAACTCGGTACCACGCGTTTTGCCAGAGATAAGACCAATCTAGATTGGTTTTTCATCCCCGAAAACCCCTACATACCAAATTTCATCGAAATCGTTTGAGCCGTTTCCGAGATCCCCAAAATATATATATTTTTATATATTATTCTGCTTTTTATTATCCTTATGCAAAGTAATATTATGAGATATATGTCTTTCTGTGTAGCAACTATTCGAAAATATAAATATTACTCTCATCGATATTATGTGATAGTAATATTCGGCTTTGCAAAATTATGAGAAATTATAGTATGAGAAAAAAAATATGCGAAAAGTAATTCGGTGATATGAAAATTCTGCTAAAGGTTGTTATGAGTAACAAAATTATGAGATTAGATTTTATGAAACATATAGTAAACCTTTTGGAGTAACTACAATATCCGCCCCGGGTGCCACTCATGCTAGCTACGCACGCCACTGGCTACAAAATATACCATAAATTAAAATAACGAGCTCGTAGTAAATACAGATTATAACCGCATTGGAAGGTTAATGTTAATATAGCTTAACGACTCCATTTCATTGGACAACAGACTACAAGAACGTAAACGTAAAAGAATGTGAACGCAGGGGCATAATTGTCTAATGCACTTAAAACAATAATCGTTTTCACTAATTATTTCCGTCTTACGGTAACTATAGGATGAGGATAGAAAAAAATGGTGAATGGCGGTGGCCTTAAAATTGTGTTCATCATCATCATCATTCAGCCTATATACGTCCCACTGCTGGGCACAGGCCTCCTCTCAGAACAAGAGGGCTTGGGCCATAGTTCCCACGCGGGCCCAGTGCGGATTGGGAACTTCACACACACCATTGAATTGCTTCGCAGGTTTGTGCAATTGTGTTGAGTTAAAAAAAAGGAAAGCTAATTAATTTAGGTAATGGACTAAAATAAGCAATTTAGTAAAAGCAACACAGATTTATTAGCACTCTCAAGTTACATTTACATGAATGCAATAAGAATGGGCTTCAAGACAGTCTTCTGTCAGTCGTAGCCGAACACTAAATGGGATGATTTTTGAGCGATGTCTTTAATTCATGCTGTTAGTTGAATTCGCGACTACTCTCAGGGCTTTAGGTCGTTTCGAACACGCAATAGAGCATGCAGCTTCAGTCTTCCAATATTTTTGATTCAAATGTTCACAGCTTAAGAACATCTTGCATTTCATGGCAGTCCCATCAAACCAGTATCTAAAAAAATCAGACAAAAAGCAAGTTAGCATTTTTGATTGCTTCTTTACGTCCAATGCGTACAGAGTGGAGAGTGGACCCTAGATTAACTCAGAGTAGGTATTCATGTAATTACCAAATTGCCTTAATGTTTAAAAGTTCATAAGTAAGTAGTAAGTTCAGTTTGCAGGTGGTAGGACCTTGTGCAAGGTCCACCCGGATTGCTACCACCATCTTGCTCGCTAATCCTGCCGTGAAGCAGCAGTGCTTGCACTGTTGTGTTTCGGCGTGGAGAGTAAGACAGCCGGTGAAATTACTGGCACTTGAGGTATCCCATCTTAGGCCTCTAGGTTGGCAACGCATCTGCAATACCCCTGGTGTTGCAGATGTTTATGGGCGGTGGTGATCTCTTACCATCAGGAGACCCACTTGTTCGTTTGCCATCCAGTCGAATAAAAAAAAAAAAAAAAAAGTTTAGAGAAATATCTATGTCCTATCTGTATCTAATCTACCTAATTACTCGTACAGTCAGAGTGCAGTTGTGCCGACTGCAATCGAACTGCAACGAACAATATATGGGAGTCGCAGTTGCGGTTACATTGCAGTTGGAATGCAGTCCGTCTGTCTGTACTGCCCCTAAATGAAACACGAACATCACAAACGTTCCGCTAGAGGCGCTGTTCGTCTTTGCATACAAACTGAGATTTTAACGTGAACGCGATCGAGACGTATTTTGTAACCGAAAACTTACACTAAGGGCACTGATGACGTTTACGGCACGTCACTGCGATTCCGCACCGTCTGCGTATTTTGAGCAGCAGCGGTGTGGGGGACATGCGATAAAAACGGTGCGCATACGATGCGTCACTTCGATTCCATACCGTCACCATTTTTTAAGCAGCGGTGTGGCCGCGGCCTACTTGTATTTTAGTTATGAAACTTCGATTATGAAACATTTTTTTTTATTCGACTGGATGGCAAACGAGCAAGTGGGTCTCCTGATGGTAAGAGATCACCACCGCCCATAGACAACTGCAACACCAGGGTATTGCAGATGCGTTGCCAACCTAGAGGCCTAAGATGGAATACCTCAATATAAACATATCATATATATAACATCAAGGATTTTTGTGAGATGTATAAGTATTAACTGTCACTAAAAATGACAACTTACTTAAGTGTGAATTGAAAATACAAACTAAAATAAAGATGCACAGAAAAAACAGAAAAATAAGACCATCACTGGGAATCGAACCCAGGTCTTCGGTAATCCGTACCGCGTGCTATACCGCTACACCACTGATGGTCAACGGTACCGACACGAATTTCCCCTATGCACCTCATATCTCAGCTTGTTTGTTTCTTACTTACTGTTTACGGGATGACCGTAAAAGTAAAAATTTGGAATTGAAATAAAAAATACAAAAAAGATTCCAAAAAACCAATCTTAAGTGTGAATGTTTAACGTTTGTGGTATTTTTGTTTCATTAAGAATTAATCGACTGTAAAAGACCATGGAAATAACTTTCTACAGTTTGAAGCAGGTAACTCGGCAGAACCAGCAGTACCTATATTGATAGAAGTCCAATCCAATAGAAAGTAATGTAGGCGAAGTGGACGACTATGGTGCACTCCCTGCTGGCTCGTGCTGAAGCACCGGCTTCAAACTGGTAGAAAATTACTTTTTGTAGGTACTTTTCTGGAGTCGGTTCAATCTTTTGTAATTTTTTTTTGATCCGGGTTATCCAACGAAAATTGCACGCCATTTCACTTACTTCTTAACTTTCTTATTACACTTTCCATGCATAGGTTTGTGGAAGCACGTCGAGGGCCTAACCCTTAACTTGAGGGTGTCTCCGGTGACGCAGGCCTCGCGGCAGTCCACGTCGTACGTGAACAGCTCCTGGTTGTTGTCGGGACAGCCTCGGAAGTAGTAACAGTCATTGGTTTTCTTGTCGTAGTACGCCCTTGAAAGAGTATAGCGGATCAGAACAACCAGCGGTAAGACACAATAAGTACCTAATATACGGAAGTAGTTAGGTACATATTAAATATAATGACCCGGATAACTCACGTCTTAAATCGAGTTTAGCTCGACATGTTTCGGGCTAATCCGTAGCCCTTCGTCTTCGGAGCAACGCGACTCAGCGGCTGCTGCAACACGCGCACTGCGCGGCGCCGCTCTGCTCGCGCGACTGTGCAGTGTGTGTGTGTGTGTGTGTGTGTGTGTGTGTGTGTAGTTAGGTACATAACCTAACCTAACCAACAAAAAGTTCAATATCACAAAAACGGCTGAACCGATTTTGATAAAACATGTCGGCATTCCAATCGGTCCACCCGCTTAAGAGCTACGGTGCCACAGACAGACAGACAGACACACACACAGACACATAGCGGTCAAACTCATAACACCCCTCTTTTTGCATCGGGGGTTAAAAATAAGGTATCGCAGGGAGATTGAACGGTGCGCGGGGCGAGCGGGGCCAACAGATTACCTACTTATTCTGTGGCGGGGCTGGTAAGAACAGCTTGGTAAGAGCACAGAATAAGTAATAGTACAAGAGTGAACGCTGGTTGACGCGCGCGACTGTCCAATGTGCAGATAATAAGTATACGATCAGCGCTACACTTACCTGCCAAAGTATGTAAGTATATTGAACCCCCTTAAATTAAGTCTTACTTAAGTATTTTTGAATAGAAAACAGACCAGGGTCAGTCACGGGAAAACTAAAGGGTAGGAAGAAAACATCGACCTAAGCGGGCTCTTTGGGGCGCATCCCACTCCCGCCTTTCCAGAAAATGTCTGAGGCATGATGGGTAGGTTACCTACCTACTCCCCTCCCAAGCTCTCTCCTTTTGCCCACACGAACAAATAAAAAAAAATCTCCCAATACCTCTAGAGAAAAGCAAGCACTTTACGAGGCCTTCTGGAAACTTACCTACCTTTAAAAAACCCGGCGGACGACAATTTAAAATGAAATGTGTCTTTTTTTTAACTGTGCCTCCCATATTTAAACCACACGGTCAGGGCATATATATAAATATATACGTTTTCAAGACGTCAAAATGTCTATACTTACACCTTTAATGCCACTAAACATAATGTCGATGTACACGTACCTATACATATTTTCACGCTATGGCTGTATATATATATATTTGCATTCGACTGTACCTGTAATCTATGTAGTTGAATGCAAAAATATATATACAGCCTAGCGTCAAAATACGAGTATGTATACATCGACCTTTTAGTAGCATCATAGTGTATGTATATAACTATATATATATATATATATATTATATAATATTTTTAACGTCTTGGTAACGTAGGTATAGGTATATATTTATGCACTTGACTGTACTATTTACTGCATTTTTTCAAAACTAAGCCCAGTAGTTTCCGAAATAAGGGGGTAGGTAATGGTTAATTTTTGCCTATTTTCATTATTTATCATCATCATCATCAGCCCGAAGCTCACTGCTGAACAAAGGCCTTCCCCTTATAACGCCACAATAAACACAACTCGCCATCTGCATCCAATGGTTGCCCGCAACTCTCGCGATGTCCTCAGTAATATTTATCCACAACTTTTGTGAAATTGGACCCTTACCTCCATCTATACTCCCTCTGCCATTGTATTAAATGGTATTTACATACATCCCACTTCGGGGCCACGCTGCATGCCGGATCTCTTCCTGCCATCTTCTTTGGATTTTCTGCAGATATAAGAGGTAATTGTCGGGGAGAGGCCACAATAGATCATCATAGCCACCATGGAACCATTTCACAGTAAACGTCGTATATGACATTGCATTAAAACAATCAAAATCGTAACAAATAACTTTTCCTTTGAAAAGGTTCCATGATGGCTCATGAATTAAAGCCCTTGACCATACATAGTTCAAAGTTAATTACGAGGTAGTTTCTATCCATGAACTAAGCCGTCTGTTGAAATTAACGGAAACTAAAATAACTGGTACAGTCGAACAAATGAGGGCTATCGCGTATGAATTCGCCGCTAGAGGCGCTAGTGTAGCGTGAGTCTCCGAAATGTAATCTCATAGTTTTTGGGTGAGCTACGCGGATAATTAGAATAATTTTGTGAAACATTACCTGAAATTAATTATGGCAATTATGCGTTACGGGGCAATGAATGTCTGTGTTTTGAAACAGTTTTGTCTTTCGGAAACTTTTGTCTGACCCTTTTTTCCGAACTAAAAGGGATTTCGCAACACTGTGGTATTGCTCCATATTTTGTGGTACGGTTTTAAGGTGTATGAATATGATTTTAATCTAAACTTTGTTTTCACGGTAATAAACAGACTTTGAAAGCAACACCATCTTGTGGCCGATGCCCTCAATTTGTTCGACCAAACATACTTGAACCGGAGACACCATATGATAATAACACCAATATTAGCAAAATCGGAGAGTGCTGAAGCGTCCGCATGGTGGATACTTGAAGGATACGTGTGTCGAGAAACCACCTGAAGTTATTTGTGGAAAATTTCAACAATAAAGAAGAATGCACACTAAGGTTAGGTGCGGCCACATGCAGTCGCTCGACGCTCGTTTCCAGCGTCAAATCTGGTCAGGTGACTTAGAGCGATAAAGCAAATGTTGAGCTTTATCACTGGAAAAAAACCTCTTCAATTTCGGAAAAAACTTTTTTTTCATTCACTCCAATTTTGTCATGTGTAAATTTCATGAATTTGTACATTAAGTTACAAAAATGGCGAAAATCTTTTCAATGTGGTCAAACCCTATTCAATTCTAATTACCCACTGCTTTAATGAAGTCATGTTGTGTTTATTAATTTAATTGCAACGTTAACTAAATTAGTTATGCTACTTTTCGAGTTCAAAGCAGTTTTTTTCAACTCACTAGGTCGAAATAGTTAGGTATTTGTTATGCGAGGCTGGAAAGTTATCAAGGTATTAGTTATAATAAAAAAACACTTTTAATTAAGTACCTAACTTTATTAATATTACACTTTCACTCCCGCCTCCGCCTCAGGTAACCTCCGCTTCCGTGCAGGTAAAGCTCCTCTCCTTTGGATTCTCCTCCGCCTCCGCTAAGAAGACCTTCGTATCGTTACAATCCTGATTCGTAAGAAGCCGTCCTTCTCACTCTATTAGCGTGAGCACGATGGCACGAAACGAACCTCGAATTTTCAACTTTGTAGTAAGTATAAGGCCAGTTCATCCCCACGTTAAAATTTCAAAAACTTCTTTCACATTGAAACCCTTGCTACGCTCAGGATTCTTTTTTCACTTACTCGGGTTCCATAAGGATTTGCTTAAGACAATAACCAACTTTTCAGCCTTGCATATCAAATAACTATTGTTTAAATTAAGTTTGTTATTATAATAAGTAGATAGCACTGAATAACATTGTACGTACCAGTGTATTGTACCAATTTACCTACACTACACCTATGTAAAACTGGATCCCGCGCCGCATAGGCGGTCTAGTTAAAGTGTTCGGGATTTTCACTAACAAATTGTTGACTGCCGAAGAAATTAGTGCTGGATGTGATTGGGAAAAGGTTCTACTCTGGTACGCGGTTCTTCTCACACAGAACGGTTCGTTCAAAAATCGATTTTCATGATTTTATATGGCAACATTGTCTTATCTGTCATAATCTGATCGTAACCGTAACGTCAGTCCAATCATATCATACCATAAGATACGTCAAATAACTCAAGGTTACACCAGTGCGCATGTTTTATAAAACAAATTGATATCAGCAAAGTTAATTAGTCACTCTCCGTTTGATGCTGGATCGTGTGCTCCGCCGCTTTTCAGTTTTATTCAACAAAATGGTGCCTGACGTGGTATTTGTGCTGGGAGCGCCCGGCTCCGGCAAGGGCACGCAATGCTCGCTGATTTCCAAAGAGTACGACTACGTGCACCTCTCCGCAGGCGATTTGCTGCGCGAGGAGCGCCAGCGCCCGGGCTCCGAGTACGGAGAGATGATAGAAGAAAAAATACGCAACGGCGAGATTGTGCCCGTTGAGGTTACGTGCTCGCTCCTCCACAAGGCCATGCAGTTATCCGGCAAAACGCGCTTCCTGATCGACGGCTTCCCTCGCAACAAGGACAACTTGGACGGTTGGGAGCGCGTTATGTCCGACAAGACTAAACTCCAGTTCATACTTTTCTTCGAGTGTTCGCGAGATCTGTGCACGGAGCGATGCTTGGGGCGCGGTGCGGCAGGCAGCGGCCGCTCGGACGACAACCTCGAGAGCTTACACAAGAGATTTAACACTTACCTGAATGAGACCATGCCCATCATACAGCACTACGACCAGCAGGGGCTTGTGCGTCGGATCGATGCTGAAGTCAGCCCCGAAGAAGTCTTTGATAGCGTAAAAAAAGTATTCAATGATACCAAGCGGATAGCTGCATAGAGCTCTACCATTATATAGTTCAATTTGTCGTAACGGTGTTTGACTGTGATGCATTGTCTTGTCCTGTGCTAGGAATAATAATGAAGTTCATTGATCTTTAACTACCATGGAATGTGGATGAGCTTGAACGGTTTAAATGATTAAGGGCCTGTTTCTATTGATAAATTTTGTGCGATTTGTCTCTGTTTATTCAGACAAAATAAATAGAGATGGCACCACAGAGTGGTGAAACAGGCCTTAGATATGCAGCAGTAGTATATTTTATTTGACACCAATCAATTGACATACTCTTCATTAACCGTCAGAACATAATTCTCCCAATGATTTTGTATGGCGATAACAACCCGAGAGATCTCTATATGCCAACTCAATTGACAATTTATTTATCTTAAAGTACTTAAAACTCAAACTTTAGTGATAAATGAAAATTAACCTCTTCACCGCCAGTCATCCAGTTGTGACAGCCAATGGAATGCCTCACATGCCACGGTCATCTTTATATAACCAGCATTCAACTTGAAATTAATCCTTCTGCCATGGAATTAACACACCAGTTGATTTGTTGCTGGTTTTCTGCGGCATACAGAGCATGTCACTTCATATGTTTTGTGGCACTGAAGAGTTTAATGGTTTCCATGGCTAAAATAAAGTTTTTGTATTCGAGTTTTGTGTTAGAATTATTATTGAATGGTGTCAAGTATGTACTATTGTCACAGATTGGCTGTATTGCTACACCAATAGCAACTGTTTAAATGAGAAGATAAGAAAAAGTAAATGTCATTGTTTTAAATGATTTATGTAGTAGCTGGTAGCTTCTGTGACCTTCCTAGGTACTTTACAAATTATAACTTCACCTGAGCCTAAAGCACAATATAACAAAAACAATCAATAATCAAGCACTAATTTGCATTTTTTATGCAGTTGCCATGTTTTTGCCATTATTGAATATACCTACCTAATATAGTTTGTCATTTACAGTATAAATTCATCCTTAACCCTCGTATGTGGTAACTACAAAATACAACATTTTTTAAACCTCTTCACCGCCAGAGTCATTCAGTCGTGACAGCCAATAGAATGCCGCACACGCCAAGGTCATCGTATACATGACCAACATTCAACTCTAAATTAATCCTTCTTCAATGGAATTAAAAATCAAGTTGATTCGTGGATTTTTCTGTGGTGTACAGAGCACGTCACTTTGTTTGTTTTGTGGTGGTGAAGAGGTTAACCTTTAATAAGCACAAAATACCTGCTGATTTAAAGGACAAAAAATAGCCTAGCCTAGATAGATATTAAATTTGGCACGGATTCGCATCCTGAGCATACTAGAGGTTAAGGGTGTTTCTGTCATCTCAAATTTAATACCAAGACTATATAAAAACGAAACCACCTGCTTTATGCTTAGAATGTCTTAATGTCATGTAAAGGTGTAGAAGCACATTCTTTACCATTCTTTCATAGTACTATTGAGTATTTGTATCGATACCCTTAGCATTACTTGCAGCAAAAAAAATTACTTAGTTTTATGTTTAAAATTATAATTGACAAAGGGATGATAAAAAACAATAAGGTTGAATTTTCAAATCAATGCATGTGGTCGCTAAATCGCCTCTACCTTATAAGACATAAGCAAGCAACCTTAGTACCTTAGCAATAGCAATTGTAATAGTGCATTTTGAGGTGTTAAACTAGAGTAGAATTAAAAAATGGTGCCCATAGTATTTTGCTCCTAATGAATCACACTACATTCCTAGGCGTTGCCACCAAAGCTACAGTGATTCTGTATAGATATTGTGCTCTATAAATAGCTAAATTATTAATTATCTTGCTAATGAGATATGAATAGAAAAATAATAAAATATGAAATGTTTAATGGTATTTTATTTAAATTTAACCTAATGCTGTATTCAATTGGTCGTTTTTCTTTTTCTTTGTTTTTTATTCGACTGGATGGCAAATGGCAAACGAGCAAGTGGGTCTCCTGATGGTAAGAGATCACCACCGCCCATAGACACCTGCAACACCAGGGGGATTGCAGATGCGTTTGCCAACTTAGAGGCCTAAGATGGGGTACCTCAAGTGCCAGTAATTTCACCGGCTGTCTTACTCTCCACGCCGAAACACAACAGTGCAAGCACTGCTGCTTCACGGCAGGATTAGACAGCAAGATGGAAAAGCATTGCAAAGAAGCAGTAGGCATGAAGAGAATACAATAGATGAAAGAATTTAGAATTTTTACACAAAATTGTTGCCATACTCAAAAAGTACAACAAGCACTTGTGTGTGACTATAATTAATTTGGCAATGATAAGTTACGTACACTTAATATTTATTGCCTTGTACCTACTCCTGCAGTTGCATATTAACCAAATAAACGATTCTTAAAATGCCATATAACTTTATTTAAAGATATTAAATAAACATAATTTATTATTTACAGGACAACTAAATGTGAACCAACTTACAAAATATAAATAAGTACGCAAACAACTGGACACTCAAATGAGTAGAAATTAGATGAATGCGCCACTTTCTACGTATCTGGCTCATTTTTGACGGAAAATAATTGAATATGGCAACATTTATCAAAATAGTTTCCTATCCTCTCATCCGTTTCTACTCTTTTATTTGGGAGTAAATTCGACTATCGAAAGAGAATGTCTATCGTACAACCACACAAATAATTATTACTTGTATATGAACGAATAGTGAATGAAACTTCAAGACGTGACGCTTACAAGCGAAATAGTACGTATATATTTTTCTAAGGTTTAGTTGCGTGGGTTTCCTTGGCGAATGAAGGAATACTTCTTCCAGCGTAGTTTCGGTGAGGGTGTAGTCTTCGATGAGTTGCGGGAACTTTTCCCTCAAGCCTTCCATGAGCGCGAACAACTCGCTGTATGGCATCACATTCTTTATGTGGTAACGCATCATTGTCTGAAACATAAAAACGAATTGACACATTTTTTTACTTCGAAAAATTGGAGCTATATCAAAGCCCACAACACACACAAACGACGGGTGCGGGTCGTGCGCGGGCCCGCGACGGGTGTATTTATATGGCGGTATACGGACGCACGACCCGACCCGCGCCCGTAGTCGGTGTAATGGCGTACAGTACATATTATTATCGCCATGTAAATACGCCTAACCCGCCCCCGTCGTCTGTGTGTGTTGGGCACAGGCTACTAAGAGATACTACGTACACAGACTACTAAGAGATACTACAGTGGTGTTGGGCTTAATTCCCTGATGTATTGCCATTAGTGTTAAACGTCAAAAAAAATTACTATTTAATCTACGTGTAGCGACTCCATAGCGCCATCTAGTGAGCAAATATAGAAACTACAACTAAGATATGAATAAATACTAGCTAAGCCAGGAAATGTATGCAAAGTAAACGGTAAGCAGTAAACCATCTATTCTAAAGGGATTCTAACCAAAAAATATATCTTTTGGTACTAAAACCATGGATATAATATACTATCTTTAGGTACTGACTCCGTGGTCCTCCATCAGTTCACTCTGCGAGAACTTGCGCTGCATCTCTTGCATGAAGTCGTGCTTGATAGCTTCTTTGGCAGGGTCCTTCGCGGGCGCCGACTCTTCGGCGGTTGTCTCAGTTTCAACTTTTCGTTTTCTAGCCCTTTTACGAGCAACTTTCTCAGGTTTATTTTCTTTTGGAGCATTTTGGGACTTCTCCATTGTGCCATAGAGACCTGCCACGACATAATAAAACAAGTTAATAACAATAAGTATTTAGTGCCGAACTGCCACGTATGCTTCTCTGAATAGTTCTGTCTGATTGAATAGTGAATACTAAACTGCTGTTTTAATTCAAATTATAGCAGTTCTTTTCAATACGATTTCCAACTTCACATGTACTTACCTATAATTAACAATAAATTATTTGAGTTTGAGTTTGAGTTTGAATTACTTGTTTTTAGTTTAAAGCTTTTATGGTATCGTTAAATGTCCATTTATTAAAGTTGTTTACTCTACCGGAGATTTAAACGTTTTCAAATTACCATAGGAAATGTGGTCAGGGTGGAACAGAAAAACATTACCTACTTGGTACATACCTGTTTTCAGAAAAATCGTCACTCATTCATAAGTCATAAAATGGACGTGTAACTTAGACCGAGGTAGAAAGTAAAGTGATACGTAGCAGTATGGGTAAATTGCAGGCGCTCGCGATCGCATTCACCATCTCTTTCTGCCCTCATCTCATACCGTCTGACAGTAAGAAGTGGTGAAAACATTTGCGATTCCGAGTGCTTTAGAAAATACCTAAAGCCTAAGGTATACTTGGGTCAAGTAACTTTTTAGTGTTGTTATTCTGCCCCGTAACTCCGGAGAGATCAGTGACATTTGCCTAGGAGATGAGCCGCGAAAGAATTGTCTTAAAACTATCACAACTCCTAACTTTTAGTGGATTTATGCTCCATAAAATCATACTTTTAATAAGTGACATGGGAGACGTTACCATGGCAATCAGAAACACTAAAATGTTGATTGATCCACTTACTGAACTCCTGGAACAGTTTGAAGGTGACGGCATAGCCAGCGGCGTGCCGCGCGCGCAGCTCGGCCGCGGATCCAAGCGCGCAGATCTCGCCACCAGACATTATGATCATTCTCTCACACAGCGCTTCTATCTCGTCCATACTGGAAACAACTATAAGTTAGGAACGTTGAACATGGTCAAGGCCGGCCGTGGCCTCATCGAGCAGAGCCGTGTCTGAGTACTGGCACTTTCGATGGCCACTTAAGAGCGTTCCAGAAGGTTGTAATGTAAACCAGTATAGCGATGCCTTACTCCATCTAGTGAGCAAATATAGAAACTCTGACCGCATCCTAAATCGCGCTTTCGAAGTTTTTTAACTCGGACGCATATATACAACCTCTGACGCTTTTCCTTCGGACTTTGGTCCCCAGGCAGATGTTATGGCTGGGGAGAAATTTCTCTATTGGACCCTCCCCCCACATTGGTGACCCCGACAATGGACAAAAACGCAACCTTCGGACTTCGGTCCCCAGGCATAACACCTGCCTGGAGAGATCTCTATTGTAGCCTTCCACCACACCAGCGTTCCAACAAACTTCCGCGTTCCTTGACTGGAACTAGGTTTAAAACCACGGTTGTATTTCGGCTACACGGTTTACAACCTCACCTCACGCCAACACGCTAGCGAATCAGTGGCAAAACACGCGCCTGTCTGCGAAGGACGTTGAAGGTCATGTTCAAGCCGCATCCAGCCGAAGCAACTGGGGGTCTATGGGGGAGGCCTATGTCCAACAGTGAACGACTAGCGGCTGAGATGATGATGGCGATAGCGGAATTCAGCCACACGGCCACGATATCGATGCTGGCGGTAGGCTCGTCCAGAACAGAGGTATCTGAGTGCTTCACTTGCCTTGGATTGGAGTGCTTGGCCATCAGAATGTATAACGGTTTACAGGCGGCCCGTCACCGTTGATATCGACGCCGTTCTCAGGCTCGTCGAGTCGGACTGTTTAAAAGCTGGCATATAATTCAATTTTCACTTACCTATGCGACGTTACAATACAGCCTTGGAGTGCTTAGCCCTTAGTATAGTGGTTTGCAGACAGCAACGGGCGGCAGTATCGACCCCGTTCTCGGATTCGTCGAGCCGGACTGTTTCAAAGCTGGCATATTAGGTATTCAGTCATTACTTGCCTATGCGACGTTACAATGACAGCCTTAGAGTTCTTAGCCCTCAGTATAGCGGTTTGCAGGCGCCGACGGGCGGCGATGTCGACGCCGGCGGTGGGCTCGTCAAGCAGCGCCGCGTCGGACTGTTGGCACAGCGCGGCGGCCGCCGCCAGCCGCCGTGCGCAGCCACCACTGTACGTGCTTACGCGCTTGTTGGCGTGCTTCGTTAGTCCTGCACCATTTCAAACTTTTGTAACGTATCAGCTTGCTCTTCAAATGTCAAGCGACTTCTTCTTATTAAGTAGAGATTTCCTGACAAAAGTTATCGGTGCTGTTGTTTGGGTCGGCTTGCCACGGCAATAAGTGCATGCTGCGTGTGCGTTAGCAGCTAGCTACCTTGGAAATGACCCACTACACTACACCATAAATTCGCTAGATATCCCATTTCCTTAGTTATAAATCAATCCAAAACGTGACACAAATGTCAACGGACCTAACGGATACAGCACCAACTAGCACATACCAAATAATCCCTCATTAGCACGTCAGTCGTTAGCTGGCGCCCATCAGAAGCGATTTCTGAACCACACCAATCGTGTTAGATTTAGATTATGTTATTATGAGTTAGAACAGTAGAAAATTACAGATTCATTTCATTCGCTGTGGTATTTTTTGGACTCGTCCGTGGCCATGATGTCAAACATTGAGGCAGGTGCACGTATATTTCCGATTATTACAACTCACCGACTTCTTCGATCCAGGACGAGGCTTCGCCGATGACGTCTGCGGGCTTGAGCCCGCGCAGCGTCAGCACCAGCTCCAGGTTCTGGCGGCCCGTCAGGAAGTCGTCCAGACCGAAGAACTGCGGGCAGTAGCTAAGCGTGCGCATGTACTGGGGGGAAGGAACCATAAAATAACAATGTATTGAATATAGCATTGTTGGAGATATTTACAGAATTGAAGGTAGTTCACTCAGACAAATAATTTGAATCAGGGTTAAGAAGAAGAGTTCTTAGGAGTTTGACTTCCATGCACAATGTCCGGGTCAATTGTTGGCTCTCAGAGCCGACATCTGACAAAACCATTTGCATTTAGCACTTCTTTGATCTGTCCCTTGTGTAGGAACTGAGCCAGCCAGCACCCTGAGGCTGAAATGATCATCTGGAGTGTACAAAGCTTCAACAAAAGTAAGAAAAAACTGCATGCACACGGAGAAGCGTAGTTTAAACCAGCTTTGCTTTGCAACATCTTATCTACTCTTTATTTGGTCTTAGGCTGTACCTTGGTTTTATGAAGCAGATCATTGAATTGTCCGTTAGAATACACGCTCCCGCGCGTGGGGAACAATTCCGCACTCAGCATCTTGAAAGTCGTCGACTTCCCGGCTCCATTTACACCAAGCAGGCCAAAACACTCACCTGACATGAACAAACCAGAAATATTCAATCCGAAAAGGTAAATTTGCTACCAATTTAAACGCTGACAGAAATCTTTATACTCGTACTACTAGCTGACGCGGTTTGCACAGAGCGGGTGGACGCTTATTGAAAAATACCTATGAGTAGCGCTAACTGCACGCGTCGCGTGTGCGACGGATTGGACTATGTGTGCGTGCCCGCTCCGTGTACCCACACCAGCTACCTTGGGCACTTTTAGCACTTTATTTTTTTTAATTTACCTTTTTTGACGGAAAAATTAATACCCTTGACAGCATGATACGATTTCCAAGGGCACGTCTTAAATCTCTTGTGTACTCCATGGCACAATATCGCGTCTGTTATCTGGTTTTTGGCTGCAACAAGGTAATCTTTTATTTAAAAGTTTGTGAGGTTCAGAATGTGTATTTCCGAAAGCACTTTTCTGGTCCTCACACTCCTGATAAGTGGTGAGAAGCGGGAGGTGACAATAGAGAGATCTCTCCAGGCAGGTTAATACTGGGGACCGAAGTCCGAAGGGAGAGCGTCGGAATTTGAATATGTATAAGGTGCTAAGCTAACAAATTAGGTACCAATATTTTTAGATCTTAGTATAAAATATTTAAAAGTTTGTTACTTTTTAGAGATAATTAGAGAATTATCTTAGCTGCGTGAAAACAACCTGTTAATTAGTTAATTAATAGTCAGTGATGAAAACTTCTTTGATTGTCTTGACTATCACGAGTAACTGGTCACTTCATTTGGATAAATTAAAGCTTTCTTATTTGTCCAATAAATTCGATCGAATACACGTCTTTTTGCGCTGGCTCTATCATGTCATACATGTCATATCATGTCATATTCATATTTAAATTACTACACATATTTTAATTGTCACCGTGACGTTATTTATCCCCCATGTCTAGGTATTACCTGCTGATAGGCGCATCAAATTAGAAAAAACCCAGCTAATAAACTATAACTGTAATTTTCTTTTTCTACCTATTATATAAAGTATTGTTACTTGTAGTTCTAGTTAAAATAAAAAGAATTAAACATTTTAAAACTCCGCGTCAACGTGAAAAAAAAACTAAGTTTTAGACACATTTTGATTTCATAAGTACCTACAGCATCCACACTATGTATGTATATTTGTATGTTTGTCCGTCTTTCACATCGAAACGGAGTGACGGATCGACGTGATTTTTGGCATATAGATAGTTTATGGGCCAGAAAGTGCATAGGCTACTTTTTATTTCGGAAAAACGCACAGTTCCCGAGGGAACAGCGCGCGATAACTAATAAAGAGGTTGATAAATGATGTGATAATTGTTTATGAATATCAAAAATACTATTTGAAATCATCCTATAAGTGGTTTGACGTCATCGGCACTTTTTGTCTGACCCCTGATTATGTGTGTTGATAATTTACTAATAAACCAAAATAACATAACTACTTCAAAAGTGTTTAATTTATGCCGACAACGTATTGTTACTAGTAACTATAAGAAACAAATAAACAAAAATATCTCTCGTGTTGTAGTGGTGTAGTAGTCGTCTCATAGACTTATATACCCCCTCCTAAATTTCAGGCTGCGACCGCGTCTGCAAGTACTATTAAGCCCAACACACACAGACGACGGGTCAGGCGCGGGTCCGCGACGGGCTAATTACATGGCGGTATATGGACGCACGACCCGACCCGCGCCCGCCATCGGTGTGATGGCGTCCATATACCACCACGTAAATACGCCCGGCCCGTAGCGGGCCCGCGCACGACCCGCACCCATCGTGTGTGTTGGGCTTAATTGTAGTTGTACTATTACCTACCTACCTACTTATTCTGTGTAGTCAATGATTGTCAAACTTTTATAAACACGTGGGGCGGAGATTTATTGAAATATTGGAAATATTGTCTTCATTGAATCGATAATTAAATTTTTCAAGATTAGATAAATGATTGTCGTGGAATCACGTTAACCTATAATTATTATAATAAGCTCTTAGTTTTCTGTATAGAATTATTTAAATAAAAATATGTTAGGTGGGTGACAGACAACAAGCATATTGTGATAAGGAGACATGATAAATGATTCACAGTCTCTTTAGTTCTTAACATGATTATATTTATTTACACATATTCGATACCTACACATAAAAATACATTAAAATTAGACTAATTTAAAAATATTAATAGAAGCAAAACAAACTAATAACTAAACTATAACTAAAAGAAATTTGAAAAAGTATCCCCCGCGGCATGGACCCAAAGATGCTGGCAGCATTTCCTCGCTGTATAATGCTGCGTTCGAAATCTCACGATACTAACGCCATCTAGCGATATTTGGCCTGTCGAAAAACCCTCATTGTTTTTAGTTCAATTTAACTAGTTCGTTTTAGCACTGCTTACGTTTTTGAACAGTTTCTTCGACGTATTCCTTTTCAGCGGTTACCACAGGATCGTCGAAGCGAGGTGGAGGAAACTTCAGCCTGCAGTTCTGACATCGGTCAAATAACATCTTAAACAGCCCGTGGTCCGCCAAAAGCAGGAGTACCTAAACAATTTTTTTTTTTAGATACTCGCTCGCTACAAATCTTTACCTAAATTTGTGATCCACCATTAAAAATGTTACATACATGTTAATGGTTCACACAGTAGCATTAAAATTATGAAAACGGAATCTAACCTTTAGGGACAGTGAAGGTAAAAGAGAACTGTCATGTCGTTTTAGTGGTGTATCCAGATAAATATTTCTGCTTGATATTATATGCCGATCTCTGTTTTTATTACTATACTAGCTGTTGCCCGCGATTCCGTCCGCGTAGTATTCGTTTATCGCTATCCCGCGGGAACTATACAATTTTCCGGGATAAAAACTATCCATGTTCTTCCTCGGGATTCAAACTATCTGTATACCGAATTAAATCTAAATCGGTTTAGCGGTTTAGACGTGATAAGGTAACAAACAAACAGACAGACTTACAAACTTTTGCATTTAGTGGGATCATGTCCGTCATGAACTTACGGAGTAAACGACGAATTGGCAGGCCAGAATGAGCACCCCTTCGCCAGGAGTATCGGTGCCGAATTCCCAGTAGCTCGCGTAGTCCTCTTTCGCTGAAGCTAAATACATAAGAAAATACTTTACTTTTGAAACAAGGGCAACACGACAAAATTACGTGACCACTACCATGAGTTTACACTGACCGTACTCGATAGCGACGGCGTAAATTATTTGTATGGAGAATTGTACAGTATCACTACCATGAGTTTACAGTGACCGTACTCGATAGCGACGGCGTAAATTATTTGTATGGAGAATTGTACAGTATCACTACCATGAGTTTACAGTGACCGTACTCGATAGCGACGGCGTAAATTATTTGTATGGAGAATTGTACAGTATCACTAACATGAGTTTACAGTGACCGTACTCGATAGCGACGGCGTAAATTATTTGTATGGAGAATTGTACAGTACCACTACCATGAGTTTACAGTGACCGTACTCGATAGCGACGGCGTAAATTATTTGTATGGAGAATTGTACAGTATCACTACCATGAGTTCACAGTGACCGTACTCGATAGCGACGGCGTAAATTATTTGTCTGGAGAATTGTAAGACCGTACTGCCTAACGTTTCTGACATTCGCGATCGCATTTAAATGACATATTTAGCATACAAAAACTGTCATTTGATCGCGATCACGAGTGTCAGAAACTTTAGACATACAGCCTCAGGTAAGGTGCTGGCACAAAATTAAGTGTGGATAAGTAGTGCAAAAAATTCGCGTTGCTAACCGAACGAATGAAAGAATCGTACACCTACCAAGCAGTTCAATGATGTGTGTGAAAGTCTCATACGTACGTACTATACGGACTATACCTAGTGCCATCCACGAAGACGCGTGAATTTTGCAAAATGAGACTTAATGACATAGTAATAAGAACCACGGCACGCGTCATCGTGAATGACTCTACCTATAAGCCCGCGTGCGAAATACAGCTCAAGCTTTCTGTTTCTGAGAGGTCTAGCCCAACAACGGAAGAGGTCTCCAGCACCAATGTCTGACACAAAAAAGCGTGCAATACGACTCTATTTTTGGGGCCGGTAGGACGTGTCAGATATTTCTGCACGCTTCACTGTGGCAGATATTATGCATGGTTACTGTACAGGGCGGGAAGATGAAAAAAAAAACTCACCACAACAGGCGTCCGCATTGAAAGTTGATATCTGTGCTATTTTGACAGGGCCAAGGGGGCAATTACGCTTGTTCAATTTGCACATAGCGTTCAGTCGTGCCACCACGCTGCTTTCGCTGAGCGCCATCACCATCGTATGGTATGGCACCACGTACGATAAAATAACACACACGTAATAAAAGTACCCTTTTTCATATCTCTTATTATTACGAATGATTATTTGGTTAGCGAGGTGAATAATTGGTGTTACCATACCTGAAAGAGGGGTGAAGATTAATAATATATTAACCTCCTGTTTCACGATCCATTGATTAAATTTATCTGACGGGTAAATGTGATGCCGTCTCTGTTTGTTTTGTTCGAATAGACAGAGATGGAAACACATTTATCCGTCAAATAAAATTAATCAATGAGTGGTGAAGCAGCCCCTATAAGTATCACAATATTGTAGACAAACTTAATTTCTTGCAATATCGGCCAGATGGTCCGATAAACTTATTGTACCTGCACGGCAGAAAATTATTCCATAGGTCTTAAATTTTATGATAGGTAGGTATGCAATTTTCTCTCTGTGTACCTGTTTTCGTATCGCTTATTTCTGGTGTACAATAAAGTCGAGTCATTGTATTGTTTTGTAGAGCTATGAAGCTGCCAGGTCACACTTTAAAATCAAGGTGTAGAGTTAGTAAAGCCAAGGCTCCTTAGACCTAATAACTTTTTACAGCAAAATGAGCTTGTGAGTCTTGGCCGCCATTTTTACATGATATGTTTTTGATGGGTTTTGATTTACTTAAATTGTATAGGTAATGAACCTTGTACTAAGGCTATACGTAGGTACTCTAACAAAGTCCACTTACTAAAAATCATGTTCATAATAATCAAGAGCCAAAAGGTAAGTCTGGCTGCGAACAGCACGGAGGTAAGGTACATCACGGAGCACATCGCCATCAGAGCCAGCAGGAGAATCACGGACGACGAAACTAAACAAAGCAAAAATAAACCTTTAGTTCATTTAACAAAGCAGATCACACCAGAGACTGAGACACAAAAAGCTCTTGCATAACATCTAAAGAGAATACCACATGAATTGTACTTAAAATTAAGTAATAACAGATTTTAAACCTGGAGGTTTAAGTCCCATTTAGACTTAGTACGCAAGAACTTGCATGCAAGTTTCACTACATTGCGGTATTTGTTTGATCAACTGAATTCATTGTCCCTCAATAGTCTGCGATGTAATGCAACTTGTATGCAAGTTCTTGAATGACCATTGTATTTTTAATCGGGAAGGCAAACCCAAAGAAGGCGGTAAATTGAAAAAAAAGGTCGGTAACCACTGATGAAGACACAGCAGTATACTTACTTAAAAAACCAGCATGGTTAAGAGTACTGTCCTCATCGAAAAGTAATTGGGCGACGATATTGGGTAATATGAAAAACAGGATCCCAAGAAATATGTGAGTCACGAGAGTTGCAGTCCAGTACACGATGAGCGGACAGCCGCACATGAGGTGGATGTGCCTGGTACCAGTCGCGCGCTCCGCGCTGGGCAGTTGGACGTAGCCAGAGAGCACATTCGTGACAACTGAAACAGTTGAGCAACTAAAGTCTAGATAGACAGTCCCTTGAAATATATCAGTGGAGTTGTAAGAAACTTCTAAGGGCTTACAGACGAACAGCTACAACTGTCTAACCGACTGCCCATACATTTTCCATTGTAGTTCCATTGCATGCAGCAAAACTGCGCGCTAGCTGCGATTTGGGCTCCACAGAAAACCAGCGTTACTGCACATAATGTGCGGCAACACATGCTGAGTGGAGACCCTTTTTGGTATCCTACCGTGTCACCAAGTAACATAGTTTTAGTGCTAGTTTTAGTCTTAGTTTTAGGTGGACTTATGGAGCCAAAATAAACCTTTCTTTCTTTCTAAAGGTATGGGCATTTGGCAGTTGGAATGCAGTCAGTCTGTAACAGGCCTGCTAAGTCGTTGCACTCTTGGCAATGAAAGTGGTTGTCAGTTGAATATTGGAACGACAGCTTCGTGATCATTTTGTCGGGACATTGGTGTGGTGGATTACCCCATTCCTTTCATGCTGTAAGTAACTACTTAACCTCTTCACCGCCACAAAACCAACGAAGTGACGTGCTCTGTACGCCATAGTAAAACCAGCGACAAATCAACTTGATTTTTAATTCCATTGCAGAAGGTTTAATTTCGAGTTGAATGTTGGTCATGTACTCGTGTAGATGACCGCGGCGTGTGAGACAATGAGGGCTATCGCGAATGAATTCGCCACTAGAGGCGCTAGTGTAGCGTGAGGTCTCCGAAATGTCAAATCTCATAGTTTTTGGGTGAGCTACGCGGGTTTATTTATAATTAGAATAAGTTCCGGGGCAATGAATGTCTGTGTTTTGAGACATTTTTGTCTTTCGGAAACCTTTGTCCTCCCTTTTTTCCGAACAAAACGGGGACTATGCAACACTGTGGCATGCTCGATATTTTTATGTTACGGTTTTAAGGTGTATTAAATATGATTTTAATCTAAACTTTGTTTTCACGCCCGTAATAACAGACTTTGAAAGCCATACTTAAAAACCTCACGCAACAGTGCGCCATCTAGTGAGACAAAAAACGATAGCCCTCATTCCATTGGCTGTCACGTTGTCACGACTGGATGACTCTGGCGGCGAAGAGGTTAATTATAAATTTCGCTCCTTCGTCGTAGCAGCGACACACGTTGTAAATTGTGCCAGTAGCGTGCGGTGCTTGATCGCCCATGGGACCTTCAACGTAATGCTACTCGCACCGTGTAAACTTCCGTTGCAGGTGGTAGGACCTTGTGCAAGGTCCGCCCGGATTGCTACCACCATCTTGCTCGCTAATCCTGCCGTGAAGCAGCAGTGCTTGCACTGTTGTGTTTCGGCGTGGAGAGTAAGACAGCCGGTGAAATTACTGGCACTAGAAGTATCCCATCTTAGGCCTCTAGGTTGGCAACGCATCTGCAATACCCCTGGTGTTGCAGATGTTTATGGGCGGTGGTGATCTCGTACCATCAGGAGACCCACTTGCTCGTTTGCCATCCAGTCGAACAAAAAAAAAACTTAAACTAAGAAATAATGGTTGATAAACTTTTTCCAATTTGAACTTACCCAAGGAGTACATAACATACCACATTCCCGTGATAATGGGCATTTTGGAATGGATTAGTTTTTTGGGAGTAACAAGTTGGACCGGTGTATTGTTGGTACTTGCAGCTAGTGCGTTGGCCAGCAGACGAAACGTCGTGTGAGGAGCTATAGATTCGTAGTGATCCTGCTATGAAACGTGGTGTTGAATTGAAACACTATACACATACCTACAGTACCCGGCCATAAAGATTGCACATCGGTATTTAGAAAGAGACTCGGCTAATTTCGGCTTCGTAGAGCGTTGTCCACTACTTATGTGACGTTTGTCAGTCGTTATACAGGTGCAATAGAGTACGTACGCATTTAGATGAAAATATATAATAAAGAGTTGTTGAAACCCCCCAAAACTTTAAATTGTACGATGGCATCTTTGGGAAAAAGAGGGAACTATCGTTTTTCTGGTAGTTGCAACAGCTCTCTAGATATCAGAAGTTTACATGTCATTATTTTGACGTAAACTAATTAAGTCCATAAAGGTGCAGTAAGTAAAATGATTGATGGACGGTCACCTATGTTCGGAAACAAATATAATAGGGATGTTGACGCCATTAAAAATAATTCGAAGGCACGACTCCAGTAAAAAAAAAAACGCTTTATTATAGCCCTGAAAACCAGATTAATTTTCGATTTACTGTAAAATTAGATTTTTTGTTACATACATACATCCCAGCCTATATACGTTCAACTGCTGGGCACAGGCCTCCTCTCACAACAAGAGGGCTACAGATTAGGGGGACAGATTTTTGTTGCTTTAAAACAAATAAATAGTTAGTTGATTGAGTGTGCGAACAAGTGACGTCATAAGCTGCTATTTCCATGGGAGAATTGTGTTTTGACAGCTCATAAAAAGTACGTCAGTTGATTGGTGGTGTCAACATCCCTATTGTCTTACGAAGACCGATATGCAATATTTATCGCCGGGTACTGTACCTACCTAGGTAGGTATTAACTTAACTAACACACTATGGCGAATGAGATATGAATGAACCTTAATATCGTTGGCTTGAATTCCATTAGCAACCGTACTGTCGATGCTGGAAATCGTCGTTATATCCAAACTTTGCATGACTGCAAAAAAACCAGGGGCACGTTAGTTGGATTTCGCAGCTTAAAAGTGTTTATGAAACTTAGGTTAAAGCAAGCACTTAAGAATGTTAAAAAATTCTACCGCCGCCCGTTCGGGAAACCCATAAACTCCTACCCTTGCGCCTTGGACCCTGTGCAAGGTCCGCCCGGATTGCTGCCACCATCTTGCTCGCTAATCCTTGCACTGCACTGTTGTGTTTCGGCGTGGAGAGTAAGACAGCCGGTGAAATTACTGGCACGTGAGGTATCCCATCTTAGGCCTATAGGTTGGCAACGCGTCTGCAATACCCCTGGTGTTGCAGATGTTTATGGGTGGTAGTGATCTCTTACCATCAGGAGACCCACTTGCTCGTTTGCCATCCAGTCGAATAAAAAAAATATCCCTTAAGTATCATAGAGATGCACTAAGAGGGGAATTCCCGAAATTCATTCGGAATAATTAAATTAGTGATTAAGTTTATTAAATTTGCTAAAAGTGGCCCCGAAGCGGTAACGTTTCGTGTGCTCTGCCTGCCCCATTTGGGGATACAGGCGTGATGTTTATGTGATGTGTTCAGTTTATTACTGGTACGGTTTTTCCGGAGCGGTACAGCTTAAGGATCTTGAAAAAACGAGCCTATATCAGTCTCCCAAAGGGCCGGCAACGCACCTGTGATACCCCTCGGGTTGGCAGGTGTCATTTATAAATAATAGTCGGATTTACAGATAACTGCAGGGCTACTACGAAACTCGAAGTTCGTGTCGTGCGGTCCCTCTCGCTCTCGTATTAAATAGTATAAGTGTCAGAGGGACCGCACGGCACGAACTTCGAGTTTCGTAGTAGCCCTGCTGGGCTAACCGTCGGGCCCGTCGGCATTCGGCCCCGGAGCCTCTTCCCCGGAGTGGTTCCTCCGGAGCGCCACCAGCGCCGGCGGAGGACTATCGCCTTCGGTCGCAAGCAGACTATTGTTGCACATTTTCGCCAGCAAACAAATTATTAGTACGGGCAAAAACGCTTGCTAAAATTAACAAATAATAAATAGGTCAACTTTTAGGCAGTTGTCTCACCGCCAGCGAGGAAACGATTGGCTATCGACTATTTTCTCGCTCAAGAAACGAACAAAAGATATAAGATCCTGTGTGAAGAGACACATATATTAATAGTTGATCGCTGGCTGTTCACACTGTCGGCGAGAACTCGCTCTTACATCTTTTGTCGCAGCGACAAGAGCTATAAAACTCGCTGAGCTATAGTACTCGCTCAGCGATGTCAGCTTGGCGGCCGCCCTGCACGAGCGAGTCGAGTGGAGCGAGTAATCGCCCGTCGCACTCGAACACTCGCTTACAGCCAGCGACAAAACTACACTCGCTTCTCGCTGCTCACCCACTCGTTTCTAGTTACTCGCTCTACTCGCTTCTCGCTCATCGTCGGCGGTGGGACAAGTGCCTTAGTAAGTATGTTGTTATTCTACTTAGGGGCTGTTTCACCATCCATTGGTTAGTGTTAACTGGCGGTTAGATGTGATGCCGTCTCTATTTGTTTGTTCGAATAGACAGAGACGGCATCACATTTAACCGTCGGTTAACGCTAATCAATGGATGGTGAAACAGCCCCTAAGTCTGCTCCGTAACACAGGAGACATCAGTAATACACTTTGTTCCAGGGCGTCACCAGGAGGGGGGGGCAGGGAGGGGCAGCTGCCCACCTCCAAGAGATTCTAAAAAATCTGTTAAATGTAAAGCAACCAAAGTCCTCTCTCTCTGTACCGTTGTTATTACAATCGCCGTAGATGTAAGGTCGTACTACAAGTGAAAATCTTCATGTGCTTTCGACTTTACCTACGATTCATAGGTACTTTTTAACCCCCCACGCAAAAAGAGGATCTGGGTCTGTCTGTGTGTGTATGTCTGTATGTCTGTCTGTCTGCCTGTGGCACCGTAGCTCTTAAACGGGTGGACCGATTTGAATGCGGTTTTTTTATTTGAAAGCACTTTTTCTAGCTATGGTTCTTAGACGTTTTATCAAAATCGGTTCAGCCGTTTTTGAGATATTGAACTTTTAAAACTTGCTCCCCCACCTGGGCCAACGGCTGGCGACGCCCTTGACTTTGTTAGAAAAATTGAGGTATACTATTGGATGGTCCTTGCTTATAATTATTTTAAATATGGTCAAATTCACTTAGAGAATGTGTCACCACTCATCAATATATTTTATGTCACAGATATCTCGCACATAAAATTAATCAAAGAGTAGTCATAACGGGGGGTTAATCTTAATTAAGTATCTATCAGATTAACCCCCTATTTGCTGCTCTATTATTCCTCATGAATATAAGAATAAGAATAGTTTATTTGTCAAACAAAGGGACAGATGTAGAGATGAAAAAATAAAAAATATAGAACCCTATATGTTTTGCCACATGGCGTACAAAATTTAAGTTTTTTTTATAATTTTAGTTATTTAAATATACATATCAGTCAAAGAAAGAAAAAAAATGTAAGTGTAAGTATAAAGATAGTGTAAACATACCAGAAAAAAGAAAATTTTCATTTTGGACGTAATATAGTTGAATTGTCTCTTGAGCAGGAAAGTAAATTGACGCGAACACAGCTTGCGGCCAGTGAGCTTCGGAAATGATGGCACTGCATAAAAAAAGTACCTATATAACAGGAAAGCAGTCCTAACGCACATAGTAAGATTGGATTTCTTCTTATCTCATACATAAAGAGATGTAGTTGGTAATCCTTTCCCATTGTATTTTTCGGGAATGATCGCATTTGTAATGCTACTTCAGTCAATCTAAAGTTGATAAGTAATCGTTTTTTGCATGTCATAAAACAATAATGCCAATAGACGTGTCTGTCACCTTGAAAGTTCTACTTTAGCGACATATTAATTTGATAGGAATTTGTTTAAATATTGATAGACCACTTATTTCGCTGATGGTACCCATCAAGACATCGTAGGGACCGTCGCATCGAGAGATTAATAATCGATATAACATAAGATTTTTATTCGACTTTTGTTTACACTAGGTACAGTCGAGTTCGTAAAATTCTGAGCAAAAATTTGTTCAAAAATATCTGAAGACGCTTTTACGCCGCCAATAGAGTAGTGTTTACATATTTTTGATAAAATTTTTGCTCACAGGTTTATGAACTCGACTGTACGTCGTGACAATAGGGCATATTAGGCAAAGCTCTGCGCAGGGGGCGCCACTAGCACAAACCGTAAAGAAATCGCCGTGACAACGTCAGTTCTCTTTATATTTTATCGCCATGACGGATCATGACCAAAGAGTATAGACCTATAGAAATCATGACATATTTATGAGTAACAAAATTGTTGAGAGGGCTGAATCACCACGCGAATATGTCAGCGCAGGTTGTGGTTGGATTTCCTCGACAAATAAACTTCAAAGTAGGTATATTGTGATGACCACTGTTTATTTATCATTAAATAATGGTGGCAATCTTCCTTAACGATTACACGTATAAAACTAGATTAATCCTATAAAAACAACAGAGCGAGATCAGAGGCGATGCGTTTACTTGCAGCCATTGCAACGGAAGGAAGAAGAGGAGAGCAGCGCTGTCACACATGACAGTTGTCAAATATCAATCAGTGTTGCATGCATACAAATTCCAATAAAAATAAATGATATTTACATCGATAGTAGCGATAGAGCTAACTATATTTCTAAAAATTTAATTGAAATTATATGATATAACGGCATCCTACGGACATTTAAGATACTCAAAAAACATAAACCATAAACATATGGTATGTGCTAGTGCTGCACTCTGACGGGATAAAATTGCAGTAATATTTCCTATTGATTTGATTGATTTTTTTTATTGAGTTCCGGGGTTGCACACACCGGGGTTCCGCTGTAAACCAGCGCTGCAGCTCTGGTTACAGGGCTACGGCACATGCTGAGCTGAGTCCTTTTGGCATCACACTACAGCGCAACGTCTCTAATTTTTCTCTCTTCTCCTATTTATGTTTTGACTGTGTTTTTGTTGTGATGTAGCGTGTGTTTTTATGTCAATAAATGTTGCGAGTTTGAGTTTGATTTAAGTAATTCATTTTTCAAACCTGGCATGGTAGCCAATGACGTCTGATCTGTTTCAAATTTGCTTGTAACATCGCTGCACAACCTGAGAAACAAAAATCGGAATCAAAGTTTATTTTGAAAATAAATATGCCGCAGAGAGTTCTTTTGCGTCTTTCTATTCTACCGATTCTACCAGCATCATCTTCATCATCATAATCAAAATTAAAAAAACCGGCCATGAGCGTGTCGTAACGCCCAGGATAGGGTTCCGTTGTCATTACGAAAAAATAAAATAATATTTTTTTAAGGATTTCGTATTGTGTACTGAATCTTCCAAGTTTAGGTATATTTGATACCTTAGGCTGCTATTTATTCTTAAACTACTAATTATTCTCAAACGACCTTAGCCGCTATAATTGTCCTTGTAAATTTAATAAATATTTATAACCATGCCGAATTTTTTCAAATTTTTCCACTCAACTGTTTAGATTTTAGAGGGGGGGGAGGGGGACGCTCGATTTCAATGAAAATTTGCACTTTAAAGTTGAATATTTCGCAAACAGATCACTGAATATAAACATTTACTTAGCAACCCCCCAATGGTTTTAAAAGACCTATCCAACGATACCCCATAACCCGTAATATAGGGTTAGTCGAGAAAAAAAATTACCCCCACTTTACGTCTATGGGAGGTACCGTAAAAAAAATGTTATTACTTTTTTTATTGTACCACTTGTTCGGCGTGACTGATATGTATATTCATGTCAAATTACAGCTTTCTAGTACTAACGGTCTCTGAGCCTACCCGCGGACAGACAGACAGACAGACGGAGACATGGCGAAACTATAAGGGTTCCTAGTTGACTACGGAACCCTAAAAATTGCACTTTTATCGGCGGAGCATTGGGTAGTTTATTGGGTAAAAAAATATTCTACTTAAGTAGTTCGTTCGTGATTCATATTTTTTATTTTGTCAATCAAACAAAAAACTTCAAGATGATACGGTCAAAGTTCGGAAGTGGGAGCCCGTGACTTTACGTCGAGCCAAAAAGTGTCACACGCAAAACTGGCGCTAATTGGCTGTGACATGCGGACAGACAGGCACGCGAATGATCCTAGCAGGGTTCCGTTTTTCCTTTTGAGTTAAGGAACCCCAAAAAATCACAAAAGTAACCGAAAAATGCAATGTGTGGCAGGAGATTGACCTAAAGTAATACATTATTTTAGGCTGTTCTATAGGTAGTTAAAGATTTATTATACAGTAAAGTACTCTTACGTCATAAACACCTCTTCCAAATTACTCTTCCCAACTCCAATGGTGTAGATTCCCAGTTCGGTTCTCTTGGCTTCCAGGTTGCTGAACAGCGTTGGGAACTTGGCGCTGTCTCTGGCGGGGAGGGTGTAAGAGATGAATTTGAGGGCGTGGTCGCGGACGGTGGCGTCCGGGACCACGCTACGGATGGCGGCGGTCAGGGCGGTCTCGTTGGGCGGGCCCGCCGTCGTGAAGGTCAGACGATAGCCTGAGCCTGGTAACAAGGGGAAATATATACCTTTTCAAAAAACTAATGCCAGCCCAGCCTTCCAAAAAAAAGGGAGCACAAATTAAAAAAAGATTCCGATGAATTGAGATCCTCCTTGGTCATTAGAAGTCTTCGTAATGAGACCAATTGACCAAGCTACATTCTACTCACCGATAGCTTTTTTCAAGAACATAGGGGTGGCGTGGCAGCGGAGAGCCCCGCGGTGCATCGCTGCGATCCGATCGGCCAGAGCGTCCGCTTCCTCCATGAAATGGGTGGTCAGCAGTACCGTACGAGTGCCCCGGAGTTTCTACGACAGCAGGATTACATTCGATGAATCAATGGACAGGCAAATTATTTAAGATTTAAGAATAAAATAAGCTGAGCTGGTGGGCTCGTTCAGTACAAGCACGCTGGCGCCGCCCGCCAGTGTACCCGCCGCTCCATGTCTTACCAGCAGCAGGTCCCACAGCTCGCGTCGGGTCTCCACGTCCAGCCCGCTGGTGGGCTCGTCCAGTACAGCCCGCTGGCGCCGCCCGCCAGTGTACCCGCCGCTCCATGTCTTACCAGCAGCAGGTCCCACAGCTCGCGTCGGGTCTCCACGTCCAGCCCGCTGGTGGGCTCGTCCAGTACGAGCCCGCTGGCGCCGCCCGCCAGTGTACCCGCCGCTCCATGTCTTACCAGCAGCAGGTCCCACAGCTCGCGTCGGGTCTCCACGTCCAGCCCGCTGGTGGGCTCGTCCAGTACAGCCCGCTGGCGCCGCCCGCCAGTGTACCCGCCGCTCCATGTCTTACCAGCAGCAGGTCCCACAGCTCGCGTCGGGTCTCCACGTCCAGCCCGCTGGTGGGCTCGTCCAGTACGAGCACGCTGGCGCCGCCCGCGAGCGCGCAGGCCAGCTGTAGCCGCCGCTTCATGCCGCCAGATAACTGGCCAGCCATATTGTTGGCCTTGTCGAGCATGTTTAGCAATTTAAGGAGTTCTCTGGAATCTTCTTTTACTTGAGACCATTTGCCTCCTTTCAGCTATTGCAAATTGGAATAATTAAATTAGCATATATATACATATATACATATATCGACTGGTTGGAAAACGAGCAAGTGGGTCGCCTGATGGTAAGAGATCACCACCGCCCATAAACATCTGCAATACCCCTGGTATTGCAGATGCGTTGCCAACCTAGAGGCCTAACATGGGAATACCTCAAGTGCCAGTAATTTCACCGGCTGGCTTTTCTCGCCCGATCTCGCCAAAGTACTGCATCAGTAACATTAGTTGTATTATTTGATCGTACCCGTAAACTATATTCACCGCTTCAACCAGTAAGAGAACTTCAGCTAGGAGCATTCTATTTCCATCTAAGTATCTGTATAAAAGAAATTAGATGCTCGGATCTGAAAAATACGATAATTTACGGGCTACACGCTTACCAATCCGAAAAAGACTACGTGTTCCTTGACAGTGAGATCAGCGAAGTGTAAGTTGTGCTGCGGACATAGCCCTAACTGTGACCGCACTTCTTCCCGCGATAAGCTCGTGTCCATGCCGTTAACTAGCACTGTGCCTGCGCTGGCGCCGATCAACCCTGTGAATATTAATGAAAAGGGCTAGGGTCGGTCAAGGAAGACCAATGGGGATCAACAAAAAACTGAGCCAAGCACCCCAAAGCCTAACGGGGCAATGGCATGCTCCTCTCCTGGCTTCCCAGCAAATGTCTGAAGCAGGACTGTGTGGGTAAATCATAAAACTCTCCAACCCTCTTTTTCCGTAATAAAACTACCTACTGTGATAAAAATAAAGTTGTGTTAAAATACTTGTGATGTATAGATATCATTTCATAATATTGTAAATCTGTTTAAAAAATATATACCTCGTTGAGTTTCTTGCCGGATTCTTCTCAACCGAGGTTTTTCCGAACCGGTGGTAGATTTTTTTTGACATTCATAAGTGCTTGTTATAGCCTAAATTGAATAAAGATATTTTGACTTTGACTTTGAAAAATAAACTCTAGGGAGATCACGACGACACTGCGCTCGTGAATGAATACGCCGATTCGGGATATGGCGAATGTATATTACAAGTTTTTTAGAGAAACTCTGTCACTGTTGTCTCTTGGACACCGACTCTTATTATTTGTGGTTATCTGTCTGTACGCACCGGAAATGATATTCATGAGCGTGGTCTTCCCGGCCCCGTTGTGGCCCAGGAGCACGGTTATCTCGCCCTTGTACACATTCAACGTCAGGTTTGCCACAGCGACGTTATGTGCAAATATCTGAAACGAAGTACAGCTGCAGAGAAGATCGACCCCCCCTGTAATGGCGGTATCCATCCAATCTTTGACCTTGCTACACACGTTGTCGATAGCTACGGCTGCTTGACTCTACTGAGTTTGTGCCACCAGAGATGTGCGATGAATGTGGTTTTCATGAACCAATAAACACTTCATTTACCTACCTGGCCTCGCTCCGTTCAGCTGTTTCAACCAGTGGTGCTGTGCGAGGACAGGTACCTAAATAAAGCTTTTCTATTGGTACATGTAAACACATTCCTCGCCACATATTCTCCCTAGTGTTGTGAAAAACGCTCATTTCGAGGCTTAAAGACTCGTACCCTAAAGACTCTCGAGGCTTAACGACTCAAAGGCCGCAAAGACGGTTTCTTGCATCCATACGCCTAAAATAAGCCAATTTCATTCTCAAATATAGTCGAGTATTTAAGACTTTGGAGTCTTAAGGGCTCGAGTCTTTAAGCCTTGAAAATGAGCGCTATCCACAACTCTAATTCTCCCTCATCTCTGGCAGACACGCAGCCTAACCTTCGCCGTTAAGCCAGTGATCTGTGTGGTCTTACGTATATAGCCTTCACGACTATTCGAATCTATCAAAATTTCCATAGTTTATTCATTTATTTATGATGTTGCCCAAACACATGTTGCCCATACACATGTTGTCCAAACCTTGGTGACGTTAATGATTTGAATTCCTGCGAGCAACCCCTTGGGAGCCTCTTCAAAGTACTGCTTGTTGGGTTCATAAATCTCCTCTTCTACTGTATCCATTTTTATTTCTGGTTTGCTCCTCCAATAAGACCACTGCAAAGACATAGAAGTAGGTACCTAAGTATATCCAATTACTTTCAAGACGTACTCTTTAAGAGATCCCATTCATTTATCGCGTTCGCCTCTCTTCATCTCTTTCTCTTGTTAACTGCTAATTTCATAATTCTGTTTGAAGTACAGTCACCTGCATTAATATCTGCCACAGTGTGAGCAAATATAAAACTCCGAATCCCATATCATATCTCACTATCGAAGCGAAGTTTCTGCACTCGAATGCACACACGCACACACACATATTTACACTTACACATATGCATGTACAACATCCGACGGTCTTCTCTCACGTATACAGAGAACAGAGCGTTTTTTAATATGAAATTTAGCTCTTCAAGAAATGCAAAGGTCGAGTCGAGTCGAGTACTAAATATGTTACTTCGTATTTAGAAATAGCGAACGGGAAACGTCATGTAGGCGAGTTTTTCTGAAGCTTCGGAGCAAAAATTCATTCAAAAATACCTTAACACGCTTCTACGCCGGTAACAATAAGTAGTGTCGTGTTCATATTTTTTGATAAAAAATTTACTCAAAAGTGTAAGAATTCGACTGAGGTATACTTCCTATCATAACGGAGCGAGAACAAGCGGATCGAGAACATCACTAAGGCTCCCGTTTCCACCTCGCTCTCGCCGCGCCTCGCTCCGCTCAGCCGTTTCCACCAGAAATGTGCTCTGCGAAGATAGTTAAATGAAGCGTGTCTATTGGTTCATGAAAAAAACATTTCCTCGCACATCTCTGGTTGAAACGCATTCTAAATCACCCAACCCAACTTTACCTTACATAGAAAGTTGCACGGCATGGGTTGCCCGTATTTGCCGGGCCTGACCATAGCCAGGTACCAGGCGAGCAGCGTGTACAGGGCGATTTGGGCTAACATCGCCACCAGACCTTCCAGCACCGATCCGTGTTTTTCTCCAGTCGCCTTTCCCATGTTCCCAAATGTCACACCTTGTCCTATAACATAAAAACGTCGATGACACTGCAATGCCGCGTAACAAACAACGAAAAAATACAAAAAGGCTCCAAAAAAACAATAATAATTTGATTGCTTAGTAGCGACATCTCTTGTCTGGGTGAGCGGTTAGTTCCGAAAGAATGTGACGTCTCTCGATGTCGCTAGTGCTGCTGCTTAAGTAGCGTAGTAGATATAAGCAACCTGAGATATGTATGCATAGGAAAAATTCGTGTCTAGATTCCTGTCCAGCGGCGGTGTAGGGGTTGCTGAGGACCTGGGTTCGATTCCCAGCGCTGGTCTCTTTTTCTGGTTTTTCTGTGTATCCATGTCTCAGTTTGTATTTTCGATATAACAAACAACGGCTAATGCTGCGTATCTGATCTGACCAGAGTCAAATTTTACAGGAGAGCGTTAATGAAATATCTTTTTTTTCTTTTTTTTTTATTCGACTGGATGGAAAACGAGCGAAAGTGGGTCTCCTGATGGTAAGAGATCACCACCGCCCATAAACATCTGCAACACCAGGGGTAGCAGATGCGTTGCCAACCTAGAGGCCTAAGATGGGATACCTCAAGTGCCAGTAATTTCACCGGCTGTCTTACTCTCCACGCCGAAACACAACAGTGCAAGCACTGCTGCTTCACGGCAGGATTAGCGAGCAAGATGGTGGTAGCAATCCGGGCGGACCTTGCACAAGGTCCTACCACCTGCAAAAATCTTTGTGTTTAAACGATGATTTTTAATCGGTGATCAGGAACCAATTTTTCTAATTCAGTAATTGTCGAACTTTCTTGCGCAGCGGTGACATGGTGTCGTATTGAATTCAAACTCACATCAAAAGAATGTACGAAAAATGTACGATATTGTACGCTTATAAAAAAATACTATGCGTAGTTACGAGAAAACATGATCAATCTGTCACCGCCAAGAAGGATACTTACCTACTGGCGGGCACTATGTATTTCATTAACCGACCTCAAAAAAGGAGGAGGTTCTATGTTGCAATGTTTGTATTTTTATGTAGCAGTTGTGTTTTAAAATTTCTTGTGAATCAGAAATATGTTCGAAATGCCGGGATTCCGTAATAAAAATCACGATAATTTAGAAAAATTACATAGCGGGACTATTGCTGCTTTGTACATAATTTGGCGAGCGTCATATATCGAAGTCGGCTGCATTTAGGTATGTTGTTCATGAATGTTGCACAGAAGAGTAAATAAACAACGGCTTGGTAACAGTCACTAGTCGAAGGTTCTATCTAATTTAACACTTTCTTTGCGCTATTTACATGTGCTTTCCAAAGTCCCCCTAAGCGGGGTGCCTATCTCGAGCCAGCCTAAAATCGTATCAGTCAAATCCTGCTTCAGGCCACATCTTCGTGAACCAGTGGACATGCGTCTAGGTATATAGAGGGGAGGGGGGCGGGTGGGCCGTGGGTTGTGTGATTTTCGTGGTAAATACCCCTCTCTAATTGTGAGCTAAATGCTTAACCGGTGTTAAGGGTCTCGCTAGCTGACACGGTTTGCACGGAGCGGGTTGAAGCCTACTGAAAAGTAGTATGGCAGCGCTAACGCACGCAAGCGACGGATTTTACCTGCATCCGTAGGTCGTGCGCCCGCGCAGTGCACCCGCGCCAGTTAGCGTAGGCCCTACATTGTTGACTTACCAAAGGCTTCGCGGATTCCGATCTCAATCATTATCCACTTTAAGGGTTGGTGAGGAAAAAGTGATGTAGACAATACTGTCATTACGCGACTCGCTTTTTCTTGTATCTCCGAGCTTATAATGTCGAGAAATATTGACGGTGCAAAGTAAAAAAGGAAAGATGTTACTGTAATTAGAATACCTGAAATATCAATAGATGCTGGCATCAGAACGTTACGACGTTAAAATGTTTTAATCATTATCGATTTTTAATTTTAACGAGTGCTTGAATTGAAATTATTGATTGATTAGGTATATATAACGGATCGACTTTTATATGGAAACTAGCCGTTATCCGTGACTCCGTCCGCGTACAATTCATTCATCTTCTTCTTCATTTTCCGGGTTAAAGCCTATCCTATATCCTTCTCCGGCACTCAAACTATCCATCCCAGCCTATATACGTCCCACTGCTGGGCACAGGCCTCCTCTCAAAATGAGAGGGCTTGGGCCGTAGTTCCCACGCGGGCCCAGTGCGGATTGGGAACTTCACACACACCGTTGAATTGCTTCGCAGTTTTTTGTTGTGCAGGTTTCCTCACGATGTTTTCCTTCACCGTAAAGCTCGTGGTAAATTTCAAATATAATTCCGCACATGAATTTCGAAAAACTCAGAGGTGCGAGCCGGGGTTTGAACCCACGATCCTGTGCTTGAGAGGCCATAGGTCAAACCACTCGGCCACCACGGCTGTATATGTATACCGAATTTAATCTAAATCGGTTCAATGGTTTAGACGTGATGAAGTAACAAATGTTATAGCGGCCACAGAATTAGTAACTATATCTGTGAACATTTCAAGTGTCTAGCTATTACGGCTCAAGAGATAAAGCCCTGTGACAGATGGCCGGACGGACGGACAGACATCAGACAGACAGACAGATAGAAAGACTTTGCGTACGGAACCCTAAAACCGTAATCATAATAAAGAACAACTCACCTGTATTTATAAGGTAAGCTCCAATAAATGCCCAAGGCATTATAGACAGAAAATGCAGTACTAATGAAATGAAGATGAGGAAACCATCCGTACGAGGAAAAATTGGGTTGTCATTGTCAGACGTTTTGATGATAACCCGATAGCCGATGGCGTAGACCAAACCTCCGGGCAGCACGTTCAGAAAATGAGCAATGAAGATCGTCTTGATGGAGACACCTTCCATCTTCATCAGCTCCTGTGCTAGTTAACATAACGTGGCTTTTATCGTTGTGATTATACATCGCTAAGGGGACGTATCTGAATATCGAAAATAATATACTTATCTAATGTTAAAAAATCGGCCAAGAGCGTGTCGGACATGCCCAAAATAGGGTTCCGTAGCCGTTACGAATAAATCAAGTAATATTTTTCTAAGGATTTCGTATTTTATACCGAATCTTCCAATTTTAGGTATATTTTATACCTTAGGCTGCTATTTACTCTTACACTACCAATAATTCTCAAGCAAACTTAGCCGTTATAGTTTTCCTTGTAAGTTTGATATACTTACTACCATTGTGAATTTTTGCAAATTTTTCCACCCACCTGTTTAGATTTTAGAGGGGGGGACGCCCTATTTTAATGAAAACTTGCACTTTAAAGTTGAATATTTCGCAAATAAATCACTGAATCGAAAAATCGTCTTAGCAAATCCCTAATGGTTTTAAAAGACCTATCCAACGATACCCCTACACTATACTATAGGGTTGGCTAAGAAAAAAAATCACCCCCACTTTAGGTCTATGGGAGGTACCCAAAAAAAAATTTTTTGCATTTTTTATTGTACTATTTTGTCGGCATAGTTTATCCATGCAAAATTACAGCTTTCTAGCATTGATAGCACAGATTACTAATAGTAGCTAGCTATTGATAGTCCCTGAGCAAAGCCGCGGACGGACGGACAGACAGACAGACAGACATGGCGAAACTATAAGGATTCCGTTTTTGCCATTTTGGCTCCGGAACCCTAAAAACGGTGACGGTAAGGAATCGCAGTGACGCATCGTATGCGCACCGTTTTTTAGGGTTCCGAAGCCAAAATGGCAAAAACGGAACCCTTATAGTTTCGCCATGTCTGTCTGTCCGTCCGTCCGCGGCTTTGCTCAGGGACTATCAATGCTAGAAAGCTGTAATTTTGCACGGATATAATGTAAACTATGCCGACAAAATAAAATAAAAAAAATTTTTTAGGGTAGGTACCTCTCATAGGCGTAAAGTGAGAGTGATTTTATTTTTCTCATCCAACCCTATACGAGTAGTGTGGGGTATCGTTGGATAGGTATTTTAAAACCGTTTTGCGAAAAATTCAAGTGAAAATTTTCAATAAAATCGAGCGTCCCCCCCCCCACCCCTCTAAAATCTAAATCGGTGGGTGGAAAAATTTGAAAAAATTCAGGATGGTAGTAAGTATATCAAACTTTCGAGGAAAACTATAACGGCTAAGTGTGGGCGTGTCCGACACGCTCTTGGCCGATTTTTTCATGCTTTCCACACCGCTGCTTAAAATACGCAAACGGTGCGGAATCGCAGTGACGTGCCGTAATAGTCACGACTTTTGTTCGGTAAAAACCTGAAGTTTACGACACGCCACTCCAATTTCGTATTTTGCGCAGACGGTGCGTCACTGCGATTCCGTGCCGGCACCGTTTTTAAGCAGCGGTTTGGTCGCACCTTTACATCTCAGAAACTGAAATACCGTAAATATTTTGACAAAATTCACTTTAAACGGTAGTACTCGTAACTTAGATCCGCATTCAACAAAGTCATTTCGTGTGAACAATTTTCCATTTTTACTGAATATCAGTAAATCGTTTGAAGCAAGGTTAAATAGTGTAGTTTTTAGTGAAATAAATCCGGATAACTCACACATCTTAAATCGAGTTTATAGCTCGAAATATTTCGAGCTAATTTGTAACATGTAAGAGTTGCTTGTGGAAATTACCTGAATGCCAGAATTCTTATCATTCAAAAGATTAGTCATTAGGAACGTAAATATGATCAACAGTCCCAGCCGACACGAGAACGCGACCTCAAAACCAAGCAGTATTTTCATGAGGTCGATCTGATTTTTATCATCATTATCTAGCGGGATCACATCAGGCATCGGCATCTGTAGACGAAGGTAAATTAAATGGCGCAGTAATGAAACGTCTATGAATCAAAATTAGCACGGCTTCAGATGGTCTAACTAAATTATAAAGTATCCATTATGTGAAGATGTCTTGATTAATAGTAAAACACCCTACTACACGGCAAACGGCAAGATGTACCAACCAGTCTAAGTAGGTTATAGGTAGTACCTATTAGGTACCTATGTAAAACAGGACGTTGACGTTTCGCTTCTTAGTCATGTTTGCGTTGCCTGACCTTTTGCTACATAGACGATTCGGTACTGATTTAATGAAATATGTTATTGACGACCGGATGGCCAAGTGGTTAGAGATCCTGACTACGAAGCTTGAGGTCCCGGGTTCGATTCCCAGCCGGGGCATACAAATATTATGAATAATACGAATGTTTGTTCTCGGGTCTTGAATGTTTAATATGTATTTAAGTATGTATTTATCTATATAAGTATGTTTATCCGTTGCCTAGTATCCATAGTACAAGCTTTGCTTAGTTTGGGACTAGGTAATTGGGGTGAAGTGTCCCATGATATTTATTTATTTATGTAAAACTAACGTTTACCTACGGCTTCGTACGCATAAACCATCCGATTGGACCTAGCAGTTGGTTGAAAATTCAGGACTTATTGAAATTTCCACTTCCCATCCCGAACATGGCATGTCCCTGTCCTTACGCTCGGAAAACAAAAAGTATCCTTTGAGTTATTTCACGTTCGAGCTAAGTGAAAGAGTAACAAACACACACACACACACTAAGCCCAATTTTTCATCACTTTCGAATAAAAAATGTTTACGAGTAATGCTATTTAACAAATCAAAGGAAACTTAAGCTTGGTATGGTCTTCGCACACTTATCACCTCCACACCACTGCGGCATCAACTTAACTCAAACTTTCGGTTGTGCCGATACTAGGTGATCCACGCCATGGTCACTAGTTGACAACGTGGACTTACATTATATCTAAGTAGTCACCTGGGTCAGCTCGTCTTCTAATTTATAGTTCTCGGTTAAGATGGCGGGTTACCCGCCGTCGTAAGCGCATAGTCGCCGCAGGGCCTACGTATGACCGTATAAGCAACACCAACTCGTGGCAAATAGGTTCAAGTTGACCTAAGATCTTGTCCAGAAGGGGCGAATTCGTCGCGAATCGTATCGCGCGAATTCATATAGTAGCGCGAGTCGAGTCTGGCGTAGTGCACGCGATTTACGCGCCTATTCTGAATTCGCGCGATGCTTGTGGACGCGATGTATTGACGTCTAGTACCTCGACAACGCGCGTATGAATTCGCGCGATACGATTCGCGACGAATTCGCCCCTTCTGGACAAGGTCTAAAGTGTAGTACGACGTCTTGACGACGCATAGACCGCGCGTCGTACACTACTATTACATACATTTTTAAAATTGTATGTCGGATATGCAACATAAAGATAGAGCCACCCGACTCGCCGCGAGCGGTTAGTATTCTTTATATGAATTTATTTGTATGGGCATGCGCTCGCTACACCAACTGCGTAGCGTCACCGGATCGCCTCGCTCGTGAAGTTCCCACGCGCGGACGGCGAGTGGACCACTCGGTGACAGCTGCTGCCCGCACGCACAGTGTAAGAAAATGTAAGTTCTTAGACTTTGCCGCACGCTTGCGATGCAGCGCTCCCTACCCACACTTCATAGTAGACTACTCGGAAATTCGTGGAGCACGCGAGGCGAGATCCACTCGTTGTCTACGCGGCGTCCACCCGTGGACCAACCGTCGACAACGAGTGAACGTCGAACCACAAGGCGGTAATGTGCTGGTCGGGTGCAGGGTGGGTCTAATGAGCTGTGATTAAGGCTTTACTTCCAGATTTAACGGAGTCTAGTGGCTTTTGAGTTGTTATAGTGTGCGAAGACCTGTGCTCGTCAGATCACGAACCCGTCTGGTGTCGACGCCTTTCTGCAGACCCAGGTAGGCTATGTCTATGGCCCATTGTAGACGGTAAATATGTCCCTCGTACGTATGATACGCACGAGCCTGTGTTGCGCCTGGAAATACAATACAATGCTTATACCAGGGGGGGGACAGTCGCCTATACCGTACTAATTCATGTCGATAGCGCCGCCATCTCCTTTATTTAACCTAAAATAAAACAGATTGTTGTCGTTTGTTTCAGATAGATGTCACTGAAAGCTTGAGATCACAAAATTTTATTTATTAAAAAATATTTTGTCGTTGATAATTACCGCAAAAATGAACTTTATTTTCGAAATTGACAATCGTATTGTAATTTCTAATATAAAAGTCACATAATTGTATCCGCTCAGTCGTTACAAATATTTTTTGTGTAGCAACCCTCTATGTCAGGCCAGGCGTCTATTCGCTCGCGCTCAACAAGGAACAAGATGGCTACGTTACAATCGAAACTCAAGTGCTCAGACCACATAAAAAGTAAAGACAGTGCTGCAAACGGAAAATTGAGGCTGGTTTAAACTTAAGAAGACTGAATTCAAGCGGTCTCACTTCTCTTTGCAGCCCTGTTTTTAGTTTTTATGTGGTTTGAGCTGGGAAGCAAATCCAGTAAAGTAAAAGAATACCTGTGACTATTAATAGCTATACGTATGGATGGATATATACATCAATGGTACTAGTTACGAAATGCAGACGGCGCTTCAAAACGGTCTGCATGAATGAGACGAGAGAGGGCTCTCTTTTCCCCGTATATTATACTACTCTTTGGCTTATACTATGTGTTGGTATTCGATAAAAGTAATTGCAGGGCCGGATTTGGAGGTGTGGAGGCCTTGGGCCGTCTGGCCTTCTCCCAAACTTTTTTCGTAATAAAATGAGGCCCATTGAGATTTTTATATTTTACTGATTGCCTAACTGAAGAGAACAAATATGACATTAAAAAATCCGATGTCTATTGTGGGGGCCCACTTTTATGGAGGCCCCGGAGCTGTCAAGGGCAGATTCACCTTTATAGCCAGGGGGGGTTACATGTCACACATATGGTCAATTTGTCACAGAGTCAAATTATTATTTTTATAGGGGAAAATGAGGTTGAGGGTCACCTGATGGAAAGCAAAAGGAAAGCAATCACCGCCGCCAATTTAAATTCTAAATTCATTCAATTCAAATTCTATTCATAACATAACTAAATCAATTCTCCTCTTTTGTCGCAGGAATACAAAAAAATATGAATAATCTATTGTTGTCCTGACCGGCTCAGTAATAGAAAAAATTGCTTTAAATTAGGTTATTCTTCATAAAGAATCATAGAATATAACACTATGATCCATTACTTAGCGGCGTTTCTTTTGCGGGACCTGAATCACACCTAAATAATGGTTCACTTCACTCACTCATCCCAGCTGATAGGTATACGTCCCACTGCCCGGCACAGGCCTTCTCTCAGACTGGGAGTGATTGGGCCGTAGTTCTCACGCGGGTCCAGCGCGAATTGGGAATTTCACACACACCATTGAATTGCTTCGCAGGTGAGTGCAGGTTTCCTTACGATGTTTTTTTACCGTTAAGCTCGTGGTAAATCTAATATATAAAATTCTCGGGTCACAATGTTTGTTATAAAAGTCCTACGAAACGGCTCGACCGATTTTTATGTTTTTTTTTTTTAGATATATTCGGTAGGTCTGAGAATAGACCGTAAAATATTTTTCATACTTCTACGCGGACGGAGTCGCGGGCAACAGCTAGTTTTAAATATAATTTCACACATGAATTTCGAAAAACACAGAGGTGTGAGCCGGGGTTTGAACCCATGATCCTCTGCTTGTGAGGCGATAGGTCAAACCACTAGGCCACCAATGGCTTATTTATTGGCTTATTTATTGAATATGGTTATGGGCCTGTAATAGTGCAGCTTACCAACATGGTCGACCGAGTCTTTCTCCAAGGGGTTTTGATCCGAATCAGCAACAGGATAACGGGGAACCAGTGGAGAAGAAACAGATGATGTATCGAAATCTTTTCCCAAACGTATTGTGTAATTAAGCTTTGACGGCAACGTGCCGTCTTCGTACTGAAAAATGTAGGCATATTATAGTAGATTGTTCAATAAGGGACTAAAAAAATAGCCAATGACACAATATAGTAATTTTGTAAATTCCACTTCTGCTCCTGACTGCACAGTCAAGTTCATAAACTTGTGAGCAAAAAATTTATCAAAAATATCTGAACACCACCATTGTTAACGGCGTAGTTGTGTTCAGATATTTTTGATCAAATCTTTGCTCACAAGTTTATGAACTCGGCTGTTATCTCATAAGATGAAGCATAACTTACACCATTTAAATGAGGCTTTAACTCTGGTCAAAATACCATATACGGGACTTATCACGCTATTTTTACACAAGTAATATTTACCTCGACGTGGTATTTTGACTATGAGTGAGAATCACGAAAGTTTAAAACGTTATGCTTTAACTCTGATTCAATAATTTCTACCAAACCCTTAATATTAGCAAATCACTTACCTACGTATTTTGTGCGGAAAGCACAAAACCGGTCTGAGTGCAGAGTCTTGGGGGAGGCCTAAGTCCAGCAGTGGACTTCTTTCGGCTGAGATGACGATGATGGGCATTTCTGTCTACCGTTGTACCCTGAGTTTAACTCTCCGATTTCACTAAAATTTGGGAGGTAGACTCAGTCCATGATTCCGAGCTGGAAAAAAAGGGTCTCCAGATGTGTCCTCAAAATATTGTACGGATGTGTCCGTTTTGTTACGAAAATTATAAAGAAAAATGTGTAACAAAACGGACACATCCATACAATATTTTGGGGACACATCTGGAGACCCTGTTTTTCCAGCTCGGAATCATGGACTGAGTCTACCTTCCAAATTTTGTTGAAATCTGAGAGATAAACTCAGGGTACAACGGTACATAGAAATGCCCTGATGATGATGATGATAACTTACGTACTTAGGCATTGAGTTTTTACCTGGTATAAGACAACAGCATCAATATTCTGCATGTCTCTCATGTAGTCCTCAATGCGTGCCTTGGACACGGCCGACATACCCACTTCGTCATTTTCTGCAACAGTTCACAATTTAGGCACTTCTGGACTAGACGGCCACAACCGCCGACGACGATCAGTGGCCGCCTTGACCACGAACTAATAAATATCTGTATTTTAACTATTTCTAACATCTAATAAAAAAAAAGCTACTTTATTACATGCCAAAAAATTTACGGTTTAGATAGGATCAGGTATTTGTTTAGTGAAATTATTAACTTAAATAAGTATTTTATTAATTATTTGATTAAATTAAATTATACATAAAATAAAATAAAATGTTGAAATAGGTAATGTTGTAAAATAGCAATGGACCCCTCTCAGCTAAAGGCCTCACGACAGCTTTCCATTCTTCTTTATTTTTTGTTTTGTCACATAACATATTATTATTATACTTATTTGAGACACTACTTAAATGTTACACCACCATGTATGAAATGATTCGTAGAAGAACGAGTGTCACCGCTATTAAGTAGGTACACGTAGTGCCATCCACGCAGACGCGTGATTTTGACAAAATTAGACATTAATGATATTGTAATAAGAACCACGGCACGCGTCATCGTAAATGACTCTGATGACTCATGTTCTCTGACTGATGTTCGTTGGGGCGAAAAGTTCTCAAATGGAAACGCGGATCGGCAATTCGGCAGATCATCAGTCCGTCACTCAGAAAGGGTTACACGGTCATTCGGTCGTCATTCAGACCAAAATGATGAGACTAAACCAGGGATGGGGAAACTTTTTCCTTCGCGTGCCAATATAGGTACTAAAGAAATATACGGCGGGCCCAATTGTTGCATTTTTGGCCATGTTATTTACTGAAAAAATAATATTGATATGTATTGAAACAATGCGTGATTGTTGTATGCAAGCTGGCCATTGCAAATGAGAATGAAATTTCTAACATTTCGAAACCTTCTCTTGATTTTTGTTTGATGGTCGCGGGCCGGATTTCAAGCCTTCGCGGGCCGCAGTTTCCCCATCCCTGGACTAAACTGACGCCAGAATGAGTGCGTAATAATTGATGTCTTCCACATCTTTACGTGAGAAAGCTGGTCCCTGACACTCCCATCTGTCAAACGTCGTTACCTGGCAGATGATTCAGCCGCGGAGTGCCGAGCTTGGCGCCGACCTCATCCATGAGCCAGTTGGTCAGGTTTGTCTCCGGCGAGTACAGTATCCGGCGCAGCGTGGGAGCACGCTTGCGACTGAGTCGCTCCTGAAGTAAGGTAGGCAGCGTTCAAGTTGTTACCTACGCGCTAATTAGGGGGCAAGGGCGCGGGGTTTTATAAAACGTTACGTAACAGTTTATGTATAAAAAACTATTGAATTAAAATCTTCCAAGTTGAGAAGCCTTTTTGTTTATGTTTTACGTGGAATTCTTGATTGTATTAAATTGTCTGTAATTTTTATTTTAAGTAATAATATAATGTCCTCAAAAAGAGGGAGATTCTTGTCTTGGCCTATAAGCTCTCATGCTGACTTGCCGGTGCAACTGTGCCAAAAAAAATACCAACACAATTTGAAAAACGGCTAGTATAAATAAAAGATTGTAAGGTAAAAATGTTCTTTCCGAAAGCGATGGTAGTTTAAAAAACCGACCAAGAGCGTATCGGACGCCCAAGATAGACGGAACCCTACGACGGAGCCATTACGAAAAATCAAGTACTTAATATTTTTCCAAGGATTTTGTATTTTAACAAAGAAGTACACCTTCTGACAAAATAATATCTTCTGAAAATGAGCTCTATCTGAGAAAAAGCACTTTTTGAGGAAGTGTACCTATTGGAGAGTGCACTTTTAGAGACAGTATGTAGGTACGTTCCGAGAAAGTGGAGCCTTCTAATGAAGTACACTTTTAGAGGAAGTGTAGGTACGTTTCGGGAAACACATTGTAAGAACACACACAAATCGCACAAACCCAACCATCACCACAACAGCCCACAGGAACTCAACAAGTTCATCCTCAGAGCAACAAAAACTGTGACATCATTAGACAACATAGGGTGTTACTCGTATCCTGATACACTCGTTTTCTTACCACTTCCCTGCCACTGGCAGCGTCAAATTCGGCATCCTTGGTCAGGTACGGCAGCACAATAAGAAGAAGAGAGAAGGTGAATTCCACGATGCTGTAAAACCACCTCCGCTTGCGGACCATCGCGTGTTTCCATAGCAACACGCAGATGAGACGCATTGTCGCTCGTCTCTATTGCTTGCAGAACGCTAATAAGAATCACGTCACCCTGCAGAACGTGGTAATGATTACTAACTAAGTATAGCTGCTTTACACAGATATACCAGGGGACGGCAGCCTGGCGACTTGCGAGCCGCGTGCGGCGGCTCTTTCGATTTAAGAGCGTTTATACCTGCAGGGCTACTACGAAACTCGAAGTTCCTATCGTACCGTCCCTCTCGCTCTCGTATTAAATAGTATAAGTGTCAGAGGGACCGCACGACACGAACTTCAAATTTCGAGTTTCGTAGTAGCCCTACTGCTGAGCTGGTAACGTTGAATTTTTGTTAGTTTTTCCCGATTATTCCATAAAAATTTAAGGAAATTAAAAATGTGGTCTGTTAGAACTGTTCTTAATATATAAGTTGCCAGCTGAACAGGTATAAACGCTCTTAAAATTGCGACTCTCCACTATCTACCTGAGTGTCGTGTGCTCATCGAGTGGACCTCGCGTGGCGCGTGGTCCACAAAATTTCCATGTAGTCTACTATGAAGGGTGGGTGGGGAGCGCCGCATCGCCCTTCAGGCAAGCGAGCGAGTGATAGTATCACCGAGAGGTCCACTCGGCATCCGCGCGTGGAACCTTGCGAGCGATGCGATCCGGTGACGCTGACTACGAAGTTGATGTAGTAAGCGCATGTCCATACAAATCCATATGAAGAATAGTAACCACTCCAGGCGAGGCGGTGCGGGTCGGGTGCCCGGTGGCTCTTGAGTTGCGACCTTTTTCGTTGATAGCTCTTATAGTTCTCGGCGGTAGTGTTCATAGGTAGTTGGAAAACGCATGCGGGATGCTGGGGGGCTACTAAGAAATTCGAAAATTGAAGTTCGTATCATGCCGCCCCTCTCACTCTCGTATTAAATAATATTAGCATCAGCGAGACGACAAGATACGAAGTTCAAATTTTGTTCTTCGTAGTATAGGGCCTGGTGCTTTAACATCTGGTATACTTAGGTAGTGGATCCGTGCCTGAGGATATCTTATTTATAAGTGCTTATTAAGCTAGATTGGACTAGACTGTATTTTTTTTTTAGTTTCCGGCACACGAGGGGTCAATGAAAAGAGCGAGAAATATACCTACCTTGCAAGGTTTTAGACGACCCTTTGGCTTATACCACGTTGATGTGTGTAGATTAATTTACTTCTGCTGCTTTTACTTGCAATACTAAAGGAAAAATGGAGCGGACGTCGGTGCATAAAACGAAATGATATTGACACCAAAATGAGTGACAAATCATAGAGTTTAAGGCCGGCAACAGACCTACCGATTTTGTTTAGAACAGAACAAAAAAGAATGGAAACCGAAAGGTAAGCAGCAAGCAGCAATACAAAATGTACCTCTCGTCACACTTACCGACCCGTGGCTGTACTTTGGGCTTTACTTATTGCCTAACGCGCTGGCACTCGCGATCACATCCACCATCTCTTTCTGCGCTCCCTCTATACCATGTGACAGAAAAAAGTGGTGAAAACGAACTTTCCAAGTACAATAAGGACTCGATGAACCCGGTTTCTAGTCTGTTCAAGAACAGAAAATAATCAGAACCTCATAATCGGTAAGTCTGTAACCGGCCAAACATATTGCAGCTTTAGGGCGGTTACAAACTAGCGTTTTTTTCTGCGCTTATAAGCGGCAATTACACTAAGTCGTTCGCCGCATGCTGCATGCGGCGCGACCGCAAGTGTAAAGAAAAGAACACGGTAGTCAGCCGCATTCGACGAGCGACAGCTGCTAAGGACAGCTGCCACCGCCTTAATATGGCCGCCGCAGTAGACAGACAGACAGACTAATGTAAAGGCGACGGTCGTTCGCCGAAGTAGTTTGAAACAAATTCGGCGACCGCATTAGCTGAACGCACTTAAATCGAGCACGCGTTAAAGTGCTCATTCCTGCGTGTTTGGTCTATGGGAATTGTTCTCGCTCGCGCTTCAAGCCGGGTCCGCTGCGACGTGTTTTTGTGTTTTTCTAACACCTAACATGTTTTTCTAACATAATAGGGCGTGGTCTAAATTTTTGTTAGCAAAAACACTCAAACATGTTGCCGCGACGGATGGAAAACATCCCCGCGTTCGCCTGCGGAGGGGTGCAGCTTTATTTGTGTTTGCCTTTGTTATTTTTGTGTTGGTACATTAAACTGGTGTAGCTGTCTCCCTCGCTAATATCGTAAAGTCGCACCTAATCTCATGTCAGGTGGAATGACATCATTCCGCCACTTGTTTTTTTCTGTATATTCTGGCATATTAATAATAACAGTTCTTCAAATCACTCTCTGAACAGCGAAAAAAGTTTTTAATCCAAATCTGTCTTCAACTTGCAATTCTTGGTATATGTTAAACGAGCGTTGCTGCAAGTAAGGCCTGACACGAAATCTTATTCCTGTTTTGACTTCTTGGATCAGATCCATCACCGCCAACAACAGATAAAGACGTCCTCTTCGTCGGTTTCATGATAAATTTTGTGCGGAACAATGTTTGGAACACAAAAACGTTTTTTAATTAATGTTGCAACGGACGGGCACTTTTACTAACATGTTTGGCTAACATGTTAGACAAACAATGTTTTGTAAAGATTTTCGTCGCAGCGGACCCGGCTTTACGTTTCCTTTGCAGCAACTTTAGTTTTCAACTTTATAAAGCCGATAGTTCCTTGAACTACTTTTAAATGTAGTGCATGCATGCCATGCGAATGGTCGTATGTAACGTTGAGTAATTGGTCTGAAATAGACTTTGTCTCTTTTGTTACACAGTTGAGAGTTACGTGGGCAGCAGTCTGCCGCTATGGCGAGTGGACCGCAAACAAATGGGTGCATTTCTCTGCATAGCGTCCAATGACGTACCGCCAGCGGTCAGCAAGCGAATCATTTTACTTGTAAATTGTAAGTATCTTAAAATTTAATAATAAAATAATAAACTTAAAAAAAACTATTTTA
>NC_133485.1:2523043-2545543 GCF_025370935.1 Choristoneura fumiferana | reverse complement strand
TCGTCCTTGTCTGCCGCCGGTGTATAGCATTAAAGTCTTTACCCAGTATCAATGGGACGAAAATACAAAACTAACCTATTATTAAATGAATGTGAACTAGAAGTCCATAGTTGCATTTTCAAAAGTATGATCCAACGTAGCAAAGTTATGTAAACATATTATTTTTAAACATATGTATTGATAAGTAATCTTGAACTTGTCAGCATACATCTCGGAAAACTGTTTGAACCAAGAAAGTACCAAGTGGTTGGGTGCATAACTAATATTCCTCAAAATTAGTTGTGACTAATGACCAACGCAGCATGTCCTTCCAAGAGTCCTCTGCAACATAACCACTCATTGTGAATTTGTCACTAACAATCCTGCTTACCTGTTCATGAGCTTGACAAGGTCGATTTTGAACTTGTCAGCATACATCTCGGAGAACTGTTTGAGGGTGAAGGCCCAACCGTGGAGCCCGGAGCCGAAGCCCACAGAACCCTTGCTGGGGTCCACGCGCACCTCACCTGAACAATACATGCTGTTGTCACCATCTCTTCGTAAAGTAAACCCAAGGGATACTCAAATGACAGCAAAGGTTTTGTAAATCCAATCGTAGTACAAAACATGGTTTTAAGAATTATTATACTAGATTTTGCCCGCAGCTTTGCTTGCACAGAATTGGTATGTAACATAAACCTTTTTCGATCCCACAGGAACCATACATTATTTTGGGATAAAAGTAACCAATATGTTAATCCAGGGTATGTATTACCTGGTTTACTAATGTTTCGGCGAATAACGTTTGGCAACCTGTTTCATTTCGCAACTTTTCATTTCCCAACTGTTTAATATTTCTGAAACTGTAAATATTTCAGGATTTTTATAAAACTGACCTAACCTAACCCAAAGGGTGGATTTACCAAATGTTTATTGGATTCATAAAAAGTTTGAAGGCAACCTGCGATTCATAAACGTTGTCGCTAACCTTTCATTTCGCTAACTGTTTGAACATTTCTGATCAACCATGTAAATATTTATAGTTTTTATAAAACTGACCTAAATTTGGGATTTAACATAATTATGGCTTTTGAAACTAAATGCCTGAAATTTTTTTAAATTTGCGATTTAATAAATAACCAGATTGGTTAACCGTTATGCAGGCAACTGCTCTTTTGAAATGACCAAATTAATCATCCTTAACCATTCAATAGCTTTAGAGTTTGCGAAATGAAACAGGTTGCCAAACGTTACGTTGCGAAAAGGCAGTACTCGGTATTACCTCTATGCCAAATTTCATGCATATCCATTCAATAGTTTTTGTGTGAAAGAGTAACAAACATCCATCCATACAAACTTTTGCGTTTATAATATTAAGTAAGAAGTAAGATTGTAACAATTAAGTAACCTTTAAAATCCCTACACGTGCCCCCTGGGTGGTGCCAATCGAAGGACAACGCCGAGCACGGGCGGCGGTTAAGTAACCCGACCAGGTTGACACAAGTCTAGGAAACGGAAATATTTCCTGAAAGTGTGAAACCCGCCAAGACGTGTGGGGCTAAGAACCTCCAACCATGAACAGTAAAATGTGGGCAGACCGCCTGCTCGATGGTCCGATGACATTGTGGAGACAGCAGGACCGGTCTGGAAGAGAGAGACAGATAGTCGATCTGGATGGAGAAAGGTTGGAGAGGCGTATGCCCAACGGTGGGCGAAAACGCGCTGAAGGAGAAGATTGTAACAAATCAATCAACCACAGTAATGAATACCTATTTAGATAAAGATGAAAATCAAGTGTCTATCCAATAGTTATGCTAAGTTTAAAGTGTTATACAACACTTTTACTTACAGGGTACACGTGTCTGTACGAAAGCGGGTGATACGCTGTTTGAGCCTTTAAGACAAAAACAGGTGCTTTTGGCAACTACTTATAATTTATTTAGACGACCAGATGGCCTAGTGGTTAGAGAACCTGACTACGAAGCTTGAGGTCCCGGGTTCGATTCCCGTGTCGGGGCAGATATTTGTATGAAAAATACGAATGTTTGCTCTCGGGTCTTGGGTGTTTAATATATATTTAAGTATGTATCTATCTATATAATTATATTTATCCGTTGCTTAGTACCCATAACACAAGCTTTGCTAAGCTTACTTTGAGACTAGGTCAATTGGTGTAAATTGTCCCTTGATATTTATTTATTTATTATTTATTTATTTATTACTTTGCTAATTGTGATACACCATGTGTAAAAACTTCAAGTCCACCTACTACAGTTCTTGATTGTATACCACATTTTTGGTGAGACCACGTGGTCCATGCATATCGCACATTGCCGCGTAGCGTAATCGCCCACCTGCCTAGAAATTGCCTACAGTTGAGACTACTTTGAATTTATTTGGACACAAAGGCCGCGTGTTCATTTTTAACAATAGCCATCGCGTCGAGGTTAGGTTAGGAATAAAAAATGCTTGTGGGATTTAGTAAACGCTTCCCTACTATTATTAGGAATTGAAAGTATGGCTCACACGCGTGGATGCATTACTATTAATACGTCCATAGATAAGATTAAGACAAAACATCTGCTTCAAACCTATTGGCTATGTGCGAAGCGAGTGGTGGTGGTACAGACAACGATCGCAGCGCACAACATGGCAAAAATGGGAAGTAAATTCGGATGACTGTGTCAAAATACAAGTATTTCAGTACAAATCAAAGCAAAGAAACGGGTTATGACTGTTGTTGCGTTGTTCACTGCAACAATAACGGCTGAAATAGCATATGTAAATTTCTTTTTCTCTAGAGCGTCCCATAAATAAGAACAACGGATAAAATGAATAGCTGCTGTGAAAAGAAGGAAGTAAGTGTCATTCACGGCTCACGACATAACCTTAAATTACAACATTACTGGAATAGTTAACATGTTTATAATATTTTACCAATGACGACACGAGCATCATTGATCTGTAACTATTTAAAGAAGGACATAAGAAGCCTACAAGAAGTAAATGAGAAATGACTTACACGAAATACCGTTCTGACATCACATAAAAATTACTTACGTTTAAACTAGTTTTGTAGGGTGTTAGTGTCACAGATGTCTGAAGGATTACATGGGCTTGTATTAAGATTCTTCAACATTTCTTACATGCTGTTCTCATACTAATTTATTGCCGTTTATCCCGGTTTGTGGTTGGAAACTAATATTGTGTGTAATACTTTCAAACCCGGTTTTTATGATTATATCCATTTTACAGTTAGGTAATAGGGTATTTCAACAACATCTTACTTGTTTAGTGTTAGTTGCACGACCTTGGCAATGTTATCAAAAGTCGCGCGATTCTAGAGCTGTTAATGTGATAACAAAGAAAGTTTACGAATAACAGAAACGTGACACGCGCGCGACGCCGTTTGAATTACCTATAGCAGATTAATATCTGCAAGTAATTTTATGATGGCGTCATTTCCATATCCTGTCTATATCACATTTGAATCTAAGTATTATTTGATTTCTAAGTAACATGCAGAAATTAAAAAAGTTTATCATCAAGATCAAGATTATTATGGACAAGTGTTTTATGTACTTCTAATAATTATATTGATTCTATGAGAAATTGACTGCCGCAATGTACAGTATTGAATCTGCAAATTTTCCTTTTTTTTATTGTGCCATTCATAAGTGAATTAAATGTATAAAACTTTAAATTGGTCTCCTATAATTCCTATAAATAACATATTTTGTAGTTTCAATACTGTACATTGTCACTGTCGAAATATGCATTTGCATAAGAATCCACTTCTATGTTTAGTAACGAAAAGTGGATATTTTTATTTGTTTCAACTTATGCTCAAGAATTACAGTTCCCCAAGTGGAGAAAGAACAGAGTTAAGTCTAGTACAACCTGGATATCAGAAGCTACCACTAGGTTTGAGTATGTTTCAATAAAAACTTCTGCATTCTAAATATTGATTGTATCAGTAGTCATTTAAAAAATATTTGAATCTTCACTTACCCATAGGACCACTGTCATCAGAGTAGGTGGCGATGATAACGTTGACATTCTCAACAATACGCTGGAAAGTCTGGTACAGCTCCTCAGACTCCAGCTGCAGCTCGAGCAGAGCGCGGTCCATCTTGTTCATGAACAGGATGGGCTTGATGCGCTCGGCGATGGCCTGACGGAGCACGGTCTCCGTCTGCACACACACACCTGGAGGGAAGGAACATTCAATGATGCATGATCCTGTTCATTTTGATTGTTAAAATTCAGAGTTGCCTACACTAGATCCAGTATTTAATACTTATTTAATGCAACCTTCTTTACAAAAAAAAAATAATGTAGAAATATCCAACTCTTATAATATGTGTTGTAGGTTAAGTAAGGTTTCTAAGCTATACATTCATCTAGTTATCACCTTGTAATAATAAGGTAAACTTATTGTTCACAACTTTATTTGTCATTAAAAATTATTTGTTTATTGTATTATTATTATTATTTCAAGCAATAAATGAATTATTATTATTATTAAAAAATTTAAACAAAGCAGTTTTGAGAAGAGTGAATTTAATAGAACCCAGTGAAATGAAAATAATGACAAACAATAGATTTGGGACTTTCAGTCAATATGTTCACTCACAACACAATGTTGAACCATGTGGTCATATTATTGTTAAGTTAAAGTTTCACATTGGCTTGTAAACAAAAGAAGTAACATAAAATTGCATAATAATTAAAAATCTCAACAATGCAATTTCTTGATTATACAAATTATTTAATACCTACAATGGTGTATTTAACTTTGACCTTCAATTATTGCTTGACAAAAACTGCTGGCACAGCAAAATTAATGAGGTAAATTATTTCATAATTCTCTCAAAAAAAAAAAAAAATTATTATAACAATGAAATCTTTAAGTGACTAATTAAAATAAAATTATAGATTTATGAAAACTAAAGGCAGTCCCCATATCATGAAAATTTTTAAGTGCTACAATTCCACATAATTTTCTATTTTTGTAAGATAAATGTGTAACCTGTAGTTTTAATGGAACGAGGCTGGTAGTACATCAAGAAATATCCTTTGGCTTACCGGAAACGCAGTCCACAACAACCAAAGCACCATCAGTAACACGGAGAGCAGCAGTCACCTCAGAGGAGAAGTCAACGTGCCCAGGGGAGTCGATCAAGTTGATCAAGAAACCCTTCTCGCCCTTCTCACGCTGGTCAACGTTTGTAATGAAGACCATGTCTTTCTCTTCAAGCTCGAAGAACATGGAGATAGCGCTGGAGAAATTCACATGTGTTAATTTTGAGGTTATAAAGTGAAAGTAGCTCTAGCGTTGTTTTTAGCGTCAGATGGCCGTTCTGAAGATCATCAATGGATATTCGGCTATTAAAGGTAAGAACAATCATCATGTTATTGGATAAATCAGATTTGTTATTGAAAAGTCGAACAAAGGACTTTATTGCACAATCGCGGCGCAACGGAAGAAAGTGCATTTCATTGCGATATCGATTTTTTGGTGCAAGATAACCTTAAAACTAAAAGGTCAACACTTTCTTTGGAATTTAAAAGAAGTTCATCTAAATGTTAAGGCTGTAGTTAGCTGTAGGATTGGGCGTTTGTGTCTCGGGACTCTCGCAGTCTTAAATCTTTTGTTACAAAGTGACACCTGTAAAGGTAATTTCACGGGACTTACGTAGACTTGATGGTGATGCATCTGTCCTGCTCATCCTTGCGAGTGTCGGTGAAACGAGTCTCGCCGGCGCGGGCCCCGGCGATGATGCCGGCCTTCGACACCAGGGAGTCCGTCAACGTCGACTTGCCGTGATCGACGTGAGCGATGACGGACATGTTGCGGATGTTCCGCTTCTTGTCCATCATCCCTCTGATCTCGTCTACTGTAAAATTCACCTGCGCAAACCAGAAAACACGTCAACATGTCGCTAATTCTCAACCACAACACAGATGGTGCACTGTCACACGCACGTTTCATTTTTAAACGTAAATAATCTTGAAGCCTCGTATTATAAGCTGAAACCGTAGGTTCAGCAATAATTAATTCACTGGCACTTTACGAGATACAGTGTCATGACGGTTTCATTGATATACGTCATCGGATTACAAAGACGGTCGTGAATGGAACCAAGTTTTATTTTACCATTTTGTAAAGGAATATCAGAAATAAACTCGCGAAACGATAATAGATATGCACCGTAACACCTTTCTGAACACGATTATGAAGTTAAATACTCACCATATTGGATGGTTTTAGATTTTACTGTGAATAAAATGAACTACCATACGCCAGCAATGGCGTACGCTTGAAAAAGGCCCTTTCGTGGGCCGGATATGCCCGCTGAGATGTCATGTCAGTCAACGTTTGAAACCATAGACAATGCACTGGGGCTGCCACATGACAAAATTTAAACGTAGTTTTGTATTATCTAAATCGAAAACAGCGTTATAAAAATAAATGAAAAATAATTATAACAAAAATAACAATTAAAAAAAGTACTTTTATTTGATTTACTACTTAATGAAAAAAAATGGTAACGAAATAGAAACTTTCAAACAATGCCGGACTCTTCTGTATTAATATTAAACGCCTCATAATTAATTTGTTTCTCTTATTTATACACAATTACACAACCCAATTTGTAGCCAAATGTTATCTATAAAATTGCTAAACATTTCACAAGAAATTCAGATAAGATAATGAGGGCTATCGTTTTTTGTCTCACTAGATGGCGCACTGTTGAGTGATGTTTTTAAGTATGGCTTTCAAAGTCTGTTATTACGGGCGTGAAAACAAAGTTTAGATTAAAATCATATTTAATACACCTTAAAACCGTACCATAAAAATATCGAGCATGCCACAGTGTTGCATAGTCCCCGTTTTGTTCGAAAAAAAGGGAGGACAAAGGTCATTGCCCTGGAACGCATATTTGCCATAATTAATTTCAGATATTGCAAAATATTCTCAAAATTATTCTAATTATAAATAAACCCGCGTAGCTCACCCAAAAATTATGAGATTTGACATTTCGGAGACCTCACGCTACACTAGCGCCTCTAGTGGCGAATTCATACGCGATAGCCCTCATTATGGACGAATCCATAGATTAGGAGTCGAATCGACCAAGGGGCTACTCTAAAACACGAAATTTGTATATGTAGTACCACCCAGTTCCCCTTACTGTTTAATATAATTAGCGTGAGCGAGACGACACGATCCGAAGTCCAAATTTTAAACGAGCACCGAAACTTTATTAGCCAAGGATGTACCCTGTGGCCAAGGCAAAAAAAAGGCAAGGCAAACTATTCGTATCGTACGTCCGTCGCGGGCCGCGCATGAGCATGACCCGCCCGCCCCCAAGTTTCCCGACAACTTGTAGGATATTTTCCTATAGTTATTATTTTTCTCATGTTTGACAGAATTTGTTTAACGGCAAACTAATTCGTCTTATTTTATTTATTAATTCTTTGGTAGATGATGGTATGGTGGTGGTGATGGTCAATAATGTACTATTCACCAAGAGAGGGCGCTTTTCACAATTAATTCACGAAGAGTTACGAACAGTTTTAGTTCCTCTACTCTTTAATAGATAGCGCTCAAAGGCTCATATTTTCATTAAAATAAATAAACATGTCCGAAAACCTATCGTAAATTAAATAAACAACCCATTTCATCAAATCCGAATTCTGCATTCAAAGCAGCAAGTGACTTCATCACTAACACCGCCGCCTTTATGTCTCACTAGATGGCGCACTGTTGCGTGAGGTTTTTAAGTATGGCTTTCAAAGTCTGTTATTACGGGCGTGAAAACAAAGTTTAGATTAAAATCATAATATATGTAATACACCTTAAAACCGTACCATAAAAATATCGAGCATGCCACAGTGTTGCATAGTCCCCGTTTTGTTCGGAAAAAAGGGAGGACAAAGGTTTCCGAAAGACAAAACTATCTCAAAACCAGACAATCATAGCCCCGTAACGCATAATTGCCATAATTAGTTTCAGATAATGCAAAATATTCACAATATTATTCTAATTATAAATAAACCCGCGTAGCTCACCCAAAAACTATGAGATTTGACATTTCGGAGACCTCACGCTACACTAGCGCCTCTAGCGGCGAATTCATTCGCGATAGCCCTCATTACGCTAATAACCCTAATAACAGTATAATTAATTATACAAACTCAAGCTAGTAAGTATACTTCATCTGATAGATACCTATACCCACGGTATGACACTAAGCTTGTCAGTTGCTTACATTGTGCCTATACAGATTATTGAGTAGCTGGTAGGTACGTAGAATTATAAAATGAATTGTTTGGAACTCGTAGCACTTGTAGCCAAATTTTGGTTTACCTACGAGGCCACGCGGCAACACGCAACTTCTGAGAATCGACGGTGGGCTGGCCGGGGAAATAATGCTGGGGTTACACACGTGTAATGACATTACAGCCTATCAAAAAAAAACTTTTTAACAAAAAAGGGAATCGACTTAACAACCTTCAAAATATTTTTCTACTAGTTTGAAGTAGGTGCCTCGGTACGAGCCAACAGGAGTGGAACTATATAGTCGTCTACATCACCTAGTACATACTATACTATATATTGGGCTTCAATGACTCCTGTCCTGCCTAAACTTGGAATATTCCGTACAAAATACGAAATCCTTAAATAAATAAAAAAATACGAAATCCTTAGGAAAATATTACTTAATTTTTTCGTAATGGCTACGGAACCCTATTTCGGGCGTGTACGACACGCTCATTGCCGGTTTTTATTTTTAAATGCTGAGGATCTACTCACTGAATTCCAAATATTTGAACATCACTTTGATCTGTCACTTTCACTTCAACACGAAAAAAGCGAGTGATAGGATCAAATATATGTTGATTACAATCTTAAATTAAATTTATGGTATTAAAAATATATATCGATACCTACCTAATAAATTACATGAAAACGAAATAATTCCAGAATGTAAATTTTCCCCCTCTTTTAATAAAGTATGCAACCTCGTTGCACGAAAGCCACAACTCTTTTTTTTAGGGTTCCGTAGCCAAAATGGCAACAAACGGAACCCTTATAGTTTCGCCATGTCTGTCTGTCTGTCCGTCCGCGGCTTTGCTCAGGGACTATCAATGCTAGAAAGCTGTAATTTTGCACGAATATGTATGTAAGTAAACTATGCCGACAAAATGGCAAAATAAAAATAAAAAAATTTTTTTTTTGTGTTCCATACACGTAAAGTGGGGGTAATTTTTTTTTCTCATCTAACCTTGTAGTGTGGGGTAGGTATCGTTGTTAAAGTCTTTCAAAATCATTAAGGGATAGATCGATTTTTCGATTCACTGATTTGTTTGCAAAATATTCAACTGTAAAGTGCAAATTTTCATTAAAATCGAGCGTTCCCCCCCCCCCCATAAAATCTAAACCGGTGGGTGGAAAAATTTGAAAAAATTCAGAATGTAGTAAGTATTATATTAAACTTTTAAGGAAAACTATAACGGCTAAGTTTGCTTGAGAATTATTAGTAGTTTAAGAGTATAAATAGCAGCCTAATGTATAAAATACGAAATCCTTAGAAAAATATTAAGTAGGTACTTATTTTTTTCGTAATGGCTACGGAACCCTATTTTGGGCGTGTCCGACACGCTCTTGGCAAAGGGCTTGGTAAGAAATCAGTTTCTTACCGGAACAAGAACGAAGTATATATTTTTTCAACAGATTTACAATGATTTTTAATGATTTAACTCTTCAAGCTCAAACCGCTGAATCGATTTAAATGACTGATATGGAGAGTTTGAAACCCTCGGAAGATAAAAGGATTTTTTGTCACGCTCATTAAGATCTTTGTCGCACTTATATCTACGTACTTTTTTTGTGCTCATTGCGAATCTCCCATGAGTCAGTCAATGCGCATAGCAACAGAGCAGCTGGCGAATAAAACAAGTGATCGCGATCAGCCTAATTGCCTTTAAGTTCTGGAGCTGCGCCAGCGCGGACTTCCGAAGAGATTTCGCTGAAAATTATAGGGAAAAATATAGGTACTTACAATACATCATCATCATCATCCCAGCCTTTATACGTCCCACTGCTGGGCACAGGCCTCCTCTCAGAACAAGAGGGCTTACAATACAGCCCACTACAAAATGATCGATGTGACCAAAGTTACAAAAACATATAGGTATTGCCACTAGGGTTGAAGTGAATGATTACACATACAGCTACATGAAGAACTGATTGCATAAAAGGAGAATTAATGAAATGAATAGAACTTCGTATCTTGCCGTCCCGCTGACGCTTGTATTATTTAATGCGAGAGTGAGAGGGACGGTACGATACGAACTATAATTTTTGAATTTCGTAATACCCCCCTGCACCTGACCAAAACAAATTGGGACTGATTAGGTACACTAGTCGGAGCGCGTGTGCAAGCGTGTCGTGGCGTCTCGTTTTAATTAGTATGTCCGTACCTTAAGTACATGGGTGTCAAGTGTCCCGTGATATTTATTTATTTACTAGCTTTTGCCCGCGGCTCCGCGGGAACTGTGCATTTTTTCGGGATAAAAAGTAGCCTATGCCACTCTCGGGCCCATAAACTATCTCTATGCCAAAAATCACGTCGATCCGTCGCTCCGTTACGGCGTGAACGACGGACAAACACACAAACATACAAACACACTTTCGCATTTATAATATTAGTATGGAAGTATGGATATTATGGATTACCAGACTTGATCAAATCTCACTATCCTACAGCTGGCAGCATCTCAGAAACCTTGAGCGCATTATTTCATGGAGTTCCATTGTTATTGTCCACCATAATATCTTTATGAGATCTCGAGACATTTTTATTGCTTGCGGAATATAAGCCACCATTAAATTTTTATGTTGTTCATCATCATCATCATCATCCCATCCTACATACGTCCCACTGCTGGGCACAGGCCTCCTCTCAGAACAAGAGGCCTTAGGCCGTAGTTCCCACGCGGGCCCAGTGCGGATTGGGAACTTCACACGCACCATTGAATTGCTTCGCAGGTTTGTGCAGGTTTCCTCACGATGCTTTCCTTCACCGCAAAGCTCGTGGTGAATTTCAAATGTAATTCCGCACATGAATTTCTAAAAACTCAGAGGTGCGAGCCGGGATTTGAACCCAGGACCCTCTGCTTGAGAGGCGATTGGTCAAACCACTAGGCCACCACGGCTATGTTATGTTGTTATGTACTGAGAATTCTGCTGAATCTTAATCAATATATACACAGTCCGAGGTAATTTGTCTAACACGCCAGCGGAGCTACTCGGAAATTCGAAAATCGAAGTTCGTGTCGTTCCGTCCGTCTGTCACTTATACTATTTAATAAGAGAGTGAGAGGGACGGTACGATACGAACTTCGAATTTCGTAGTAGCCCCCCAAGAGCAAAATTTGAACTTCTTATCTTGCCAATGACCCCCCTGGCTTATCGATGCATTGACATAATATTTTACCGCTACCGTACGTTAGTACATATATATCGATGTTTCGATGAAAATATTTTTCCCAATGATCATTTCATACACTACACAATATTTCAATACAAAACTGTCCTATGACCTTCCCAGGGTTCCAAACTATCCCCGTACCAAATTTCATCTAAATCAGTCCAGCACTTTGAGCGTGAAGAGGTAACCAACAGACAGACAGACCGACGCGACATAGAGACCGCCTAGGAGACCGACACACAAACTGAGTTAACTGAGTAAACTGAGTTGTAGTCTAACAACTGGTAGCATGGTGTACGGTTGTGTCACTCTGAAGATGAGCTCTGGTTGAGTTCGAAACGCGTCAGTGTAGTGTGGTGGTGGTGGTGGATGGGTTTGTGTGATTTGTGTGTGTTCTTCCAGTGTGGAGGTGGAGGAACTGCATGAACACGCATATTTTGCATAAGCTTAGCTATCGTAAGGTCGCGGGTGAGCAAGGAAATTCTTTTAGTTCATTGATATGGACCTCCGCAAAGTAAAGCCTGATTCAATAAATTGTTTAAACTGAGTTACCTTCGTATTTATGATATTAGTGTAATTTCTATCGCACTACGGAACCCTCTCCGAGTCCGGTTTTTGTTCTTTCAAAAGGTAACAAGTGTAACCCTGATTCCTCCCAGTTCCTCTCCTCGCTTCGTTTGTCACCACCATCAACACGCTTTGTCATCCACAAGAAAAATCTGAATGGATACATCGTGATGAATGAAGACACTGAAGACCATTTCCGAGAAAATCGGACAATTTCCGAAGTGACATTGACAACAGAATTCTTGTTCTATGCCTTATTCACTATGTTTTCAGGTTCATAATCGAGTAGCAAAGATGTATGACTCGTCGCGGGACGCTTGCCAGGGTTGTATTATGAAAACGCGATATAAAATAAATATGATGCAATTTTGCGCGAACTTTCTAGAATGTCTTAGTTGACCTTGGAAGAGATGCCGGAATTAATTCCGGGATGAGAGATAAGTTTCGTGCTATTCGCATAATGTTCCATCATCCCATCATCCCAGCCTATATACGTACTACTGCAGGGCAGAGGCCTCCTCTCAGAACAAGAGGGCTTGGGCCATAGTTCCCACGCAGGCCCAGTGCGGATTGGGAGCTTCACACGCACCATTGAATTGCTTCGCAGGTTTGTGCAGGTTTCCTCACGATGTTTTCCTTCACCGCAAAGCTCGTGGTAAATTTCAAATGTAATTCCGCACATGAATTTCGAAAAACTCAGAGGTGCGAGCCGGGGTTTGAACCCACGACCCTCTGCTTGAGAGGCGATAGGTCAAACCACTACCACTAGGCCACCACGGCTTCATAATGTTTCACGTGTATTTATTTAGATTAGATTAAGAGTGGTGCCATCTTTTTTTTTATCATATCTTTCATTACCGATCGTATGCTATATAGGTAAAGAGAAACGTCCGAGTGCTCGAAACGCTAATTCCCAGTAGACGACACCCTGCTGCCATCTCTATTGCTAGTGACATAAGATTTGATTGTTTGATTGACTGTGGATAAGGATTATGTAAGAAAATAAGGCTTTTTTTACTCAGCAGAATTTGTACTTATAATAAATAATAAATATCACGGGACACTTGACACCAATTGACCTAGTCCCAAACTAAGCAAAGCTTGTACTATATACTATAGGCAACGGATAAACATACAAATACATACTTAAATACATATTAAGCATCCAAGACCCGACAACAAACATTCGTATTATTCATACAAATATCTGCCCCGGCCGGGAATCGAACCCGGGACCTCAAGCTTCGTAGTCAGGTACTCTAACCACTTGGCCATCCGGTCGTTTATAGAATGCAGTATTTTTTTTAGTTTCCGCAGACGAGGAGGGGGAGATGCCAACTATTGGGACAGTGGGGAGCACCCGTACATATTTATTACGTATTATACATATTATTTACCTTACCTATAGGTTGACAAAAATAAGACAATACGTCATGTACAAAATAATCTTGCAGTATTTGCCGATTTGTGGCTCTGAGACGTGATCCTCGACTGTTGGTCTTTTGAAGCTCAGAGTCATGCAACAAGATACGAAGAGAGCATGCTCGATTTTTTTTGTGCAATATAATGAGGAATATGGAAATTCGCCGAAGAACTAAAGTTACAGACGTTTACGCAAGTTGATTGAAGCAGTGGGCGGGCGGGCCACATCGCTCGAAGAACAGCGGGGCTACTCCGAAATTCGAAAATCGAAATTCGTGTCGTTCCGTCCGTCCCTCTGACACTTATACTATTTAATACGAGAGTGAGAGGGACAGTACGATACGAACTTCGATTTTCGAATTTCGGAGTAGGCCTAATTGCCGTTGGGGGAGAAAGGTCCTCGAGTGGCAACAGAAACCGGGAGACGAGGAGTGAGCTGAGGACAGCGCGAGAGTTGCAGGCAACGGTAGGCTGCAAGTGGCGGTTGTCGTTCATTGTGGCATTATAAGGGAGGCTTCTGTTCAATAGGGGACGTATTCCGGCTGATGATGATAATAATTTCATTATTTAAATGCTTTATTAATTCTCCATCATACAGTACGATTAATTTTGTTTTTTTTTTCAAATGTCTCACGAGAGCTTAATAGTAGATTGTTGCACCAAGCAGAAAGTTATTTATTACAGCACCGAGTGCCGATTTGGAGCCCGAGCGTCAACGAGGGCTTTAAAATGCACGAGGGCAATATAAATTACTTAATGCGAGGTGCATAATCTGCTTTTCTTTCAACTATTACAGGAATAGTAGACGAAAAAAAAACTCATGCTAAACAATGAATAGGAATGAAATGTCACTAGCACTCGATGATTCCATTTTTGTAAGTTTACATTCGCTCTCTCAAAAATGACCACGGAAAATTCGCAAGGATCCCGCTAATTTCATACAAATAAGTAAGTAATAAGTTCATACAAATAAAATAGTTTATACATAATCTGTAAACGTGGATAGTGGTATACAAAAAACGGCTTTATTTGTATGACATCAAAGTTGAAAATTGACTGAAGGCACGCCCATCTGTCAAGTGTTAACTCCAAGTAATCGTACTGTAGGTACTTAGTCGTCGTCTCATTTCTAGCCTATTATAGAATAATATCTTTTTTAGGGTTCCGTAGCCAAAATGGCAATGGAAAAACGGAACCCTTATAGTTTCGCCATGCCTGTCTGACCGTCCGTCCGTCCACAGCTTTGCTCAGACTATTTAGTGCTAGAAAGCTGTAATTTTGCACGGATACGCAGTAAGTAGCGACTATGCCGACAAAATGTTAAAAAAATAATAAAAACTGTCAAATTTCGTGTGCTTTTTATCATCATTGGTAAACAAACGCGCACACATAATAATTAAGCCTAAAGAAGTAAATTCAGTGGAACCTTGACCTAGCCGCGTGGCCTTACTGCACCTAGTCTTAGCCCACGACTTATACTTACATTACCACTTAAGTATGAGGAAAACATTGCCAAGGACTTACATTTACATACACACGTTAGCGTTAGACACTGGCAGAAGCTTTTACGTATTTAAGAAGAATCTTAATGTTATAAGAATAGTTCTATATGAATCTCTACTACTTATTACTTGGTATCAAAAACAATTAACATCATCAACATCATCATTATCAATATCATGCACCAGTTGTTGAAGAACTTATCAAAAATAAAAATCATAAAACATAATCTAAACGTTTATTCTGCACTTTTTAGGGTTCCGTGCCCAAGGGTGCAAACGGAACCCTATTACTGAGACTCCGCTGTCTGTATGTCTGTCTGTCCGTCCATCCGTCTGTCACAGCGCTCTATTTCTTGAGTCGTAATAGTTAGACACTTGAAATTTTCACAGATTATTACTGTGGCCGCTATACTCGTAACAACAAATACTAAAAACAGAATAAAATAAATATTTAATGGGGCTCCCATACAACAAACGTGATTGTTTTGCCGTTTTGTGCTTCATATTAATAACAGCAACGTAGACGTTTGAAATATTCACAGAATCTTTAGTTATATCAATCACTTTAAAAATAAATAATTAAATTAAAATAAAATAAATATTTAAGGGGGCTCCCATACAAAAAACTTGATTTTTTTGCCGTGTTTTTGCTGTATGTTGTATAGATAGATAATGTTACGGAAACTTGGCCGGTTTTTTTAAACTTTCAGCGCTTTCGGAAAGACCATTATTTCCAAGAAGAATGCGCCACAAGAAAAGATATTTTTTAAAACATAATAAAACAAAATATTTACAATATAAATTTAAGGAGAAATTACATAAAAAAACTTGTAACAGTTGATACTTAAAAGGTTCCCTGGATTTGTCTAGGTTCCACTTATCATAATATTTTCTGTAGGTTCATAAACGATGGAGTTCTAAGATAACAAAACATGAAAAAACAACCGAATTATAACTTCCTTTTCTACTTGAAGTCGGTTCAAAATTTAAGAAAATTTACCGTTTCTCCTCACACGAACAATAACGTTCGTTGAGACTAGCTCGCGCCACCATGTTGTACATAAGTATACTGTTCAAAATATCCCTAATTCCCTATCCTGTAAATTGTGTCCACTTGACACATCTAAAAGTGTCCGCATCTGGCACCAATAAGCGCTGTCGTCTTATTGTCGACTATATCCAGAGCGAGTACGATACTTGCGTAGCGAAGACTTAAGTACAGTTAGAAGTGGAAGTATCAAGTTGAATGTAGTAACGAAACGAAATACTTTATTTGCTATAGTATTTTCTTCCAACTATGCTTTAATGTCATCATAACCGCACTAAATACCCAGCACGACTTTTCTGCTCTAGAGCAGAAATAATGTATGAAAATCCTTTACTGCATTGTTTTACATTTTTTTTTAATTGCACGACCAAAGAGGTAAAAAAAGTATTTTTGCTATAAAATTAGTCTGCATAGTGTAAAAAAATCTAGTGTTAGGTTGGTCGCTGGTAGTTTAAAAAAATGACGTTTAAAAGTGCCCATTGCGGCCAATTTACTGAATAAATCATTTGAATTTGAATTTGAATCAACCTGACGGTCTTATGAAATTTGACAGATTGCGTACAAAAAATTGCTGCTAACAATCCTACCAAGAATAGTAAGTAGGTAAGTAGCCGTATATTTAAAAAAAACTTTGTGTGTTTGGTTGGCCAACCAGGCGCCTATCCGAAATTTGACAGATCGCGGGTAAAAATATCTACTATATACTAACTCTGCCAAGAAAAAGAAAGAAATAAAAAAAAAAAACAAATTTAGCGGAGTCATTGCGAATTTTCCGTGGTCATTTTTGAGAGAGCGAATGTAAATAAATGTAAAATCATCGAGTGCTAGTGACATTTCATTACTATTAATTGTTTTGCATGAGTTTTTTTTTCGTTTACTATTCCTGCAATAGTTGAAAGAAAAGCAGATTATGCAGCTCGCATTAAGTAATTTATATTGGCCTCGTGCTTTTTAAAGCCCTCGTTGACGCTCGGGCTCCAAATCGGCACTCAGTGCTGTAATAAATAACTTTCTGCTTGGTGCAACAATCTACTATTAAGCTCTCGTGAGACATTTGAAAAAAAAACAAAATGAATCGGTTCAACTCCCGATTATAATATATCAGGAACGTCCCGAGTAGGTAGTTTCGATGTTTCCAGAAGATCTTTTTCATAGATGAATGCGTTCATATAACGGTGGCTCCTCCACTTGGCACTCAACTATGAAAAAAATCTTCCGAAAAGATCGAAACTAAGTACCTACAGTCGAACAAATTGAATCATGAATTCATGACCCAGGGTGGAACCTTTGTCAAATTCAAAATCATTTATTTATTTCGTCAGCATAGGTATAATTAGGTGACATGACAAACAAACAAGAGAGCAAACTATGATGTGCCTGTCGGCGTACGAAATCATTTGGAGAGACCTGGCAGTAGATTACATAAGATAGGATCACAGCCATTACGAAATAATTATGTACCTACCACTACGCCACCTTCGTCCACGCAGTGTCGAAATAAACCATCGTTTTCGAATGAAATAATTTGAAATAAAAAAAAATATGATAGAGCAACAAATTAGTGATTTTCGGACTTATTCCTTTACTTGTGCTGTAAGACCTACCTTCTTGACAAATTTCATGATTCTAGGTCTACGGAAAGTACCCTATAGGTTTTGATTCCACTGCGAAATGTATGAAAAAAAAAGCTCAAATGGCCGTATTTTTTGATTTCGTTTATGTAGAAGCTTTATTTTTTTACAGCTTCAAGGGGCCGCAGGCATAAGTTATTAGGTGTAAATTTCAACTTGATACCTCCACGCGTTCCCGAGAAAAAGGTCTTGCCAGACAGACAGACGCACAACAAAGTGATCCTATAAGGGTTTCGTTTTTCCTATTTTAGGTACGGAACCCTAAAAAGTTACAAATCTTCATAACTCTTCCTCTATTTAAGTCCGCCACGCCACAATTGCTACAGTAGTATAGTTCCCCGCGCGACCGCCATAAATCTCGCGGCGCCACCGGCGGTGACTCACTGACGCAGGCGCAGCTTTCAGGCCGTTTTTCAGCGCGTATACACATCGCACACCTAGTTAGAAAGAGCATCAACTCAAATAAAACCCATTTTAATTCAAATCTTATACAAATTGAACGATGTTTAATTTATTAAGTACAGTTTTGATTTTAAGCTTTTACAATACAATACAATAACCCTTTATTGCACACCAACACATAGCAAGCAATTACAGAAAACAGGTATATACACAGACACTTTCGGAGGTAAGCAATAGGCGGCCTTGTCGCTTCAGAGCGATCTCTTCCAGGCAACCTTTACAATGGAATGGATGGAAAACATCGGTGTGCGATACGTAGATCTGAAAAAAAAACACAAAGAGTTATTATTATTTTTTATTCGTGCTTTATTGACGTTACAGTCAAAATGGTAGCTCAAATCAAAAATCAAATTGGATTTGTTAGATAATTTTAATTTTCACAAACGTCTTTTTTCATTTAGCAATTTTTCATGAATCCTTTTTAATGTTCGCGTTTATTTTTTTTCGCTTATTTTACCAATACATTATTTTCTTAGTCTCATTAATAATGGTGATGTTAACCAATGCAACTAGAGTTCAGTTGGTTTTGCTATACGAAAAGTAATAAGTATTTTAAATAAACGGTGCCCAACTGTAAAAAAATAATTTTCAAAGTCGAAAATTTCCTTAAGGGTTCATTCATTGGTGCACTTACCCTAGCATGAGAAATGAATGAATAAATGTGAAAATTCTGCTGTCATTACACGACATGTTGTAGCTGTGTGTGTAATCATTCTCTTCAACTCGCGTGGTACAATATATAAGTAGCTGTGGTTACAGGAATCAAGTGGATATAGAACGTTTCTTTTTGTTCTTCATTATCCTCCAGTTATATATGAAATAGATAAGAGAGCGTGACTCGTTGTTTGTTTGTTGTACAGGATGTTAACTATCAACCTGAGTAACGACAAATTTCCCGGTACCAGCCATTTCAGCGCAGTCTAATCGTTTAGGAAGGACTAAGATTTTCCTAAACAAACAGGTAAATTATGACTGTTATTTGTATGTAACATTCAAATTAACTGTGAACAAATTATTGTTAGAGTTTATTTCATTGAAGTTACATGTAACTTGGTATGTATACCCAATGAGGGCTATCGTTTTTTGTCTCACTAGATGGCGCACTGTTGCGTGAGGTTTTTAAGTATGGCTTTCAAAGTCTGTTATTACGGGCGTGAAAACAAAGTTTAGACTGAAATCATAAGTATTTAATACACCTTAAAACCGTACCATAAAAATATCGAGCATGCCACAGTGTTGCATAGTCCCCGTTTTGTTCGGAAAAAAGGGAGGACAAAGGATTCCGAAAGACAAAACTGTCTCAAAACACAGACATTCATTGCCCCGGAACGCATATTTGCCATAATTAATTTCAGATATTGCAAAATATTCACAAAATTATTCTAATTATAAATAAACCCGCGTAGCTCACCCAAAAACTATGAGATTTGACATTTCGGAGACCTCTCGCTACACTAGCGCCTCCAGCGGCGAATTCATACGCGATAGCCCTCATTGCAATGTTTCATCATTATTTCAGTGTTTTAAGGGCTGTTAATTTATTAAGAAGACGATTTCCGAGGGAGTCCGAACGTATCTTATTTTATCATATTTGAGGGTGGTGCGGGGGTCTGCAGGGCTACTACGAAACACGAAGGAAGTTCGTGTCGTACCGTCCCTCTCGCTCTCGTATTAAATAGTATAAGTGTCAGAGGGACCGCACGACACGAACTTCGAGTTTCGAGTTTCGTAGTAGCCCTGCTGCATTGATTGATTTTAAACGATCATATAAGTAAACAAAAAAACTATTTTTACGACTTCTTTGCACCATTGGTAAGACGTCAAGGGGAAGAGCTGGCAGCTTCCTTCGACCACAGAATAAGCTTAGGCAATTTCAACAAAGGGAAACGGCTGCTAGCATCTCAGAACCATGCATGGGTAAGGGGTCTAGCTCAAAGCTTGTTCCATGTAAGTTTGTTAAGTTAAGGATGGTTTTATTCTAATTTAATTGTTATTTACTGTTTTTTGTTGTATAATAAACTTATTTTAATTTTTTCAACTCCATTTTGGTAGATGTAATATGGGTTATAAATAGAAAGAGCGAAGATTATTTTTATTAACTTTGCGCAGGCCAAACGAAATAAAACCCAGTTTAGTTTAAAACAATAGCGTAGTCTCAATTTCCCAGTCTGTCCTAAACACATACATAAATTCTAAGCGTTCTCAAATATATGTGTCCCGGCTTAATGGGGAAGCTTGGAACCCCTACCATTGGACTAAACTACGTGAAAGAATTATGCTACAAGCGTACTTAAATACAAATGTAGTGTATAATGTTTTGCCGTCGCATTTTGTCGGAAAAGTTTGTATTTATCTCACTTTCTCAACTAGTTTACTGAAGCTATGTAATTTAGAAAGCATGATATTCAAAAAATTATTCAATAGATCTGTAATTATACTGGGAGCGAGGAACTCGCAGGATTGTGGAGGTTTCGGTGTCAGGCTGTCATTTATATGATAATAGTTGATTTATTTGTTATATATATATTTATTAATTTATTTACTCGTATCTAAAAATATTTCACTTTAAAACAGTAGGTAGGTAGGTAGGTAGGTATAAAAACAGAGTTAAGTGCTAATCCGTTAAGAATTATCAAAATGTATAGAGCAAGAGGATAAATTGAAACTGTTATTCACCGCTTAGAGCTGGACACTTTTGCAACTTTCCCGCCGTAAGAGATTGTCTTGTGAGCCTTTGGCGGTTGCCAGATACATGCATTTCATATCCGGGACAATTCTAGGGTTACAAATTGGGCCGGTAGTTAAATATCAATACAAGCACAAAAACTATTCTTCAAATTGTCAAAATCTTACAATTATCTCAAAATTCTTAAGACTAGATAGCACTTTTTACTAACAAGTAGTCTACTCAGCATGTAATCATTAATATATAATAATGTTTTAAAAAAGTGAGCACAGATTTTGTCATTTGCAAGACTTTTGGAAGGACCTCAAAAACAGTTCTCAGGCATGTGCATTCTGAATACAGGCCGGCAATATTAACCGCAGCTCCAATTTTTAATATGAAAGGTAATACTGCTCTCGCAGTCGAAATCCGGGACATTAAAGTGTAGGTAATTCCTGGACACGGGACAAGACACGTAATTTCGGGACAGTCCCGAGTCCCGGCTATCTGGCAACCCTACTTTGGCCTCATCTGCACTTTTCATCCGGTGAGGTAAGGGTCAATCACGTGTCAGATTTAATTATATATAAAAAAAAGACCTACTTAATCAAAATGTGTCCTGGCATTGTCATCGGCAGACTAGAGTTAACCAGGGTTTTAATTTTGACCCCAGACCTTTGCAGAGGCCGTTATACTGCCTCAGCAGGGCTACTATTTACGAAACTCGAAACTCGGTATTCGTATCGTACTGTCCCTCTCGCTCTCGTATTAAATAGTATAAGTGTCAGAGGGACCGCACGACACGAACTTCGAGTTTCGAGTTTCGTAGTAGCGCTGCTGGTGTTACGTCGAGTTCGAGTTCCAGTAGTAGGTCGCGGCACCCCACTGGCGCCGCGACGTCGCGGCGGCGCCCCGCGGCGCCGGCCCGCGCCGTGTCAATTATACCCCGGATTAACCGACGCTGGACGGGACTTAATTGAGATTTAACGCCTTTCACACGTGCAAAAACTTTGAGGAGACTCTGGATTAGGTAGTGTTGCCACCGTCCGGATAAAGCCGTGCCTGTGAAGGCTTTTAGATTGCTTGTATCAAGGTTGTATAGATGGACTTACTACTTAGTGAATAATGTTTTGCCATCGTATTTTATGAAGAAGCTATTTGAGAAAACAAGGAATATACGAACTTATCCGACAAACTATGGAATTCAATGTGGTCTTTTTTTGGTTTACAGCCGAGTGGGAAATTATTCAGTATTTCAAGCGCCTCATTTCATTTACCTACATGATTGTACTTTTTATGAATGGACTGTAGAGTTGAATGACATTTTCGATTATTTTCTAGACGACCTATACCTACTTCTACTAGATAACTTAGAAACTGTGACAGAATTGTCAACAAAAATATCAATCCTACTATGCGAAAGATTCTAAGGGGCTGTTTCACCATCCATTGATTAGTGTTAACTGGCGGTTAGGTGTGATGCCGTCTCTATTTGTTTTGTTCGAATAGACGGAGACGCCATCACATTTAACCGTCGGTTAACGCTAATCAATGGATAGTGAAACAGCCCCTAAGTCTGATTGTTTGTTTGATACCTCATCACGTCTAAACCGCAGAACCGATTTAGATGAAGGTAGTTTTGAGTACCCGGGGAGGACAGGAAGGATAGGACATCATGACATGCAAGTTCCCACGGGATAGCGATCGATAACGACTCTAC
>NC_133485.1:2498582-2522943 GCF_025370935.1 Choristoneura fumiferana | reverse complement strand
TACTCCAGTAAAAGAAAAAACAATAAGCTTAAAAATATTTTTTAAGAAAACGTTAACTAATATATTAACTATATTTGTTACAAAATAAAATAAATGAAAAAAAAGCAACGGGTAGGGGACTCGCGAAATAATTTCTTCATACTAAAGGGGTAGTGTCATGGAGAAGGTTGAAAAACACTGACTTGGACCGAAGAGCTGCCAGCTTCCTCGGACAAAGAATTAGCTTGGCTATTCAAAGTGGAAACGCTGCCAGCATCTTCGGGACCTCGCCTGAGGGGTACTCTTTAAGTAATTTCTTCCACGCACGACTAAAGTATGGAACCAGCTACCTGGGACAGTGTTTCCGGAGCGGTACAACTAAGGGACCTTTAAAAAAACGAGCCTATCAGTCTCTCAAAGGGTCGGCAACGCACATGTGATACCCCTCATGTCATGCTCGTTTTCCCCTTTATATAAAAAAAATATGTTTTAGTTTTTATTTTTATTTTATGTATTTTAAGTTTAGGATAGTGTAATACTTATACTACTTGTTACGAACGCAGTTATAATGTCTAAAACAAAAAACTAAGCAATTATGGTGGCCCGGATATTAGTGTTTAGAGGACCTGACTACCAAGCTTGTGATCCCGGGATTAATCCCCTTTGATATTTGTATGAAACTTAATATGTTTGCTCTCAAGTCTCGCGTGTTAAATATGAATTTAATACATTTACTTATTTATTGCCTTGATTAAACATAGTTTTTGTTATACAGAATCACATTAATTTACACCATCTGAAGATAGAGCCGGAAAGAACACACTTCTGCCACTGCGGGAAAGCATTTTCGGTGAGTTATTTTTAAAGATAAAAACGTTCACTACAAGTTTATTTTCGTGTTCACATTTTTTTTTTTTATAAATGTGATAATTTTCGATTATTTTTTAAACGTCCTGTACTTCTACAAGATAACCTAGAAACTGCAACAGAGAGACATCAAAAATGTGCCCACGAAAATCAAATAAAATAAACGCTCGAGTAATCACCCAGTCGCTGGAAGTGGCACTTATAATAAATCACAAATTTTTTTTTTAAACGAAAATACAAACTGAAACATGGACGCACAGAAAAAAACCCAAAAAAAAAAGACCAGGGCTGGAATCGAACCCAGGTCCTCAGCATTCCGTGCTGCGTGCCATACCCTTACGCCACCACTGGGCAAGGAGTCCCCATGCACCACACATTTCAGCCTGCTTTTTTCTTAGTCACTTAAGCAGCGACATTAACGACATCTATGGTTTAGCTCATCGAGAGACGTCAACATTCCTTCGGCTCAGCGCAGCACTGGTTCGGTGCAGCGCTGGTCTCTTTTTCTGTGCATCAATGTTTCAGTTTGTATTTTCGTTGGATTTCACGGGATGACCGTAAAAGTAACAAAATAATTTGGAGTTGAAATAAAAAATACAAAAGACTCCAAAAAAACAATCTTAATTTTCTTAATTTTTTTTTTCCAGAGTAAATCCGTCCTGGCCCGCCACATGAAAAGCCATGATGGCTTGACCTACCCCTGTCCTGAATGCGGGCTTCGTTTCAAATCAGAACCCTACGTCAAAGTTCACCACCAACTGAAGCATTTGAACATGACGCGAGCTGAAATCAAGGCCCTGAAGAAACCAAGAGAGGTACACTTTTTGGAAGGCGACAAAATAAAGACTGTGGTGCTAACTGGCACTAAGAGAGAGAGAAAAAAGAAGATAAAGGAAGCTGAGATATCAGAGGACGTTATGTTCGAGCAGGACAAGTTGAGTGTGCCGTTGTTCGATTTTGTTGAACTGAAAATGGAAATCGACTAGTAGAAGCGTAAGACTGCTTTCACAGTCATGGGCATTTTCCGGGGGGGTCATGACCCTTTTGTTACCGCCGTTGAAACTTCGGTTAAGTTTCTGCAACTCATTTACTTCATCTGACCTTTGAAGGCTGGTTATGATGGTTACAGATAATAGAACCAGGGGAGCTACTACGAAATTCGAAAACCGAAGTTTGTCTCTTGCCGTCCCGCTGCTGCTTGTTGTGCTCAATACGGGAGTGAGAGGGACGTTACGATACATATTTCGTAGTAGCCCTACTGAGACCTTGTCTAACACGCTCGGAATCACAATCGTTTCACTTCTTTTTGTCACACGGTGAGCAGGGTAGAAAGAGATGAATGTGATTGTTGAAAGAGATAGCGAGCCCCCGGGCGATAGACAATACGGCCTCTTATGGAATACACCCTATTAATCTTTTGAATTTTTTTTTAGCTAAGTTTTTTATTAGATTTACAAAATAAAAACATTTTTTATTATTTCTTCTCGAACGCACCGGATTTAACCCTTTATATGTTGGAACTGAAAACAGTACTGAATTCTAGTTTAATTTCATCTGTTTTTAGCATATTCTGCTGATTAAAAAAAAAAAATAGCCTTAAATATGGCACATATCTGTGTCAGGACATACGAGGGGTTAAAAGATATTGTAATACGTAGAAAATTATGTCGATATGGCGGTAAAAGTTAAAGAGTATTTGACACCAATCAATGACACATTTTTTTTTAAGATTGGTTTTTGGAGTATTTTTTATTTCAACTCCAAATTTTTGTTACTTTTACTTTTTTTGAGGACCTGGGTTCGATTCCCAGCGCTGGTCTCTTATTCTGGTTTTTCTGTGCATCTATGTTCCAAAATTTGTAACAAAATTTGGAGTTGAAATGAAAAATACAAAAATACTCTAAAAACCAATTTTAATTGTTTGATTGTCGAGTACCTAATTGTATAGAATAGACGAAATGTAATTAACTATATAACATGTACAGTTAGAAGCAGAAGTGAATGAGCTTATTACCTTGGCAATAGAGTCGTTTTTGAGCACCGCAACCGCTCATCAACTTCTACTGCTGGTTGTACTTTATTATAGACAAATTGTAATAATGGTAGTGTTTGAATTTAACTTGGCCATTTGAGGTAATATACTATACAGCTAGTGCCATCCACGAAGACGCGTGATTTTGTCAAAATTAGACATTAATGACATTGTAATAAGAATCACGGCACGCGTCATCGTGAATGACTCTACCTATATCGTTGATCTGCATAGTAAATGTCTGTGTGAAATACTGTAAAATTGCCAAAACCTACCTCAATAAGCCTGGTTTAGGTCTGCAAGAAAAATCATGCAAGTTGCTTACGTTGAGATTCCGTAACGCCAACGAGTTTAAAGTGATCTATCGAGCGCCGCAACGTACAACTTGGATTTTTCTAGCGAGTCTAAACTGGGTTTTAGTAACTAATTCGTCGAAATGTTTTTAGTTAAGCGGCCTACTCAAAGATCTGCTTCGTTTCTTGTTTCGCGTTATATTTTTTGCATTTTTTGCTCAAAGTACACAAAAATGGAACGAAATGAAATTGAATTAATTAATTAAAGCGAAAAATATTGTCAACCCTGGTAAGTTGTCATGTATACCTTAGTTAGCATAGATTATTTGATAGATCATAAATAATACAAAAATAGCAAATTTGCATTGACATCAGGTGAGATAGAAAGAAAGGTTTATTTTGGCTCCATAAGTACCACCTAAAACTAAGACTAGAACTAGCACTACAACTATGTTACTTGGTGACACGGCAGGATACCAAAAAGGGTCTCCACTCAGCATGTGTTGCCGCACATTATGTGCAGTAACGCTGGTTTTATGTGGAGCCCAAATAGGAGATAGGAGTCAATCACGTTCAAATATACGTAAAAAAAAGTACCTTACGGCACTAGACTGGCTGTTTGGAACAAAGCGCGCGGCGCATCAATCATCAATATTACTTTGACACAACCCCTGTCACGGACGTCAACAAACTATAGTGAAAGGTTCACAAAACCGCGCTGTGAACAAATTTTGTGCGCCGTTTTGATGTAAGAAACATAGATGTCGATGCAAATTTGATATAGAGGGGGTAATATCGATTTTAAGACTGTCGTTCCTCGTATATTTGGTAAAAATTTACACAAAACAGCGTAGTCTACTCTTTAATTTTATTGAAATAGGGTTTGCATATCAATAAAAAAAAATAACGTTAAGTCATACAGTGTGACTACGGTTTTTAAAATTATTGAAAGTGGATTCTTTATTTTATTTTTATTTTTTCTTTTTTGAGGAAAACAAACAGCAATACAATCATAATAATATAAAGGACCATTTACCCCCAAGTATGTGTAAATCTGTCTTTGTGTTACTCTTATACCGTAACTCTTTTTCGGAGGGGCAGAATACGTCTAAAATACTTAGATCATTCGTCGCTCAGCGAGCTATGGAGACAGTAATGCTATTTCTTTGAAGGATAAAATCCGAAATCACGTTATCCGACAAAGAACTAGTCACCGACGCTCAAAGAATTAGTTCGCTGAAGTGGCGTTGGGCTGGCCACGTCTGTCGCAGGACCGATGAACGGTTGGAGATTCGAACCCGCAATAATGTTTTGTGGTGCTGCATGTAGTAGGTATGCATTGCAACTTGAAGGAACAGTAACTTGGTAAAAATAATTGGAAGTCGAATGGTTAGGACTCATGTCGTGTAAATCGCTGTTATCTCGATCCTTAGTACCTTGTCTAAATAAGCAGTTATTGAACATGAAGTCACAGTCGTTCATTCATTTACTGTGAAAGGGTTCTAGTTTACGGCGGTTCACTTATATCATAAGTATTTTAGTGTGATATAAAGTATAGCATTTGTGATCTCCGCTCCTGAATGTAGATAAAGTTAATGGTTATTTAATAATAAATAAATAGGTAAAATTACGTTTTGTTCAATTAATAACAAAATCTAGTTTAAGTGTAAAGTTTTTCCACGTCAAAGTTCACATTGACGTAAGATTGATTTTTACTTGACCTGTGTAAAAACTTTTTTCACTACATCTATACAACATTTACCTTCATTCCTTTCACATTTTATCTTTCGTGTTGTGTTGTGATACTCTCTCTTTCTCTCTAGCTTTGATGCGACACAACACAAGCCGTCACATGACACTGCATCAGATAAATGTGAACGCAACCATATAAAATGTATGAAACCGATACCGTTCTGACGCGACACAACACTACAGATAATAACTGTAAAATGTCTACCGTCTGTACGACACACGTGACGCTACAGTAAAACAAATATTATTTTTAAAATATGTATTTACTTAGACAGCTAATAAACACTTCATATTTGAGCACAAAAACGAGTTATTGCTAACCTTAATGCATAAAGTTTATTGAAAAACCATTATTATATAATTACGTAACTCTCATAAATATGATGCAAATCAATTGTAATAAATTAATAAATGCCCAATTTACGAAAAAAAAACTAAAAATCTAATTATGTTTAAATAATTTTCAAAAACACAACACTGCAATTTTAAAAAAAAAACGGTGAGACTTACAAGGATAAATAGTTATTTGTGTCACAAGGGAGCAAAATGGTGTATTACGGCGAGGGCGTACATTGAATCCAGAATGTAGCGATGGATTCTACAATAGAATCCTGAGCGTAGCGAGGGATTCTAAAGTAGAATCCTGAGCGTAATGAGGGATTCAAGTGTTAACGCCCAAGATGAAAATAAATTTGCTCCCGAGTGGTTCATACAAATTTCACACCGAGCATTAAGAAACTTGAAAAAAAATATCAACATATTATTAAAGAACAACCAGCATAGAAAATGGCTTGGCTTTACAATTTATCAACTTCCAAAAATGTCATTTGCAATAAAACACTTAGAAAAGCCTTGAACAGAAAAGTTGCACTTTGCCTCTCGTTACTTTTCTGAAGGAGAGGTGTGAAAACAATATTAAAACTGAAAGTTATGAATTCTTTCATATTCTTTTTTTAATAGAAGTTACTTTGGGCCTTAATGTGCAAGGATGGCCGATTTGCTCGTCCCTTAGCCTTCCGGCTTCTCGCCGTCCCAGTCCACGACCCGACTGTCGCACCAGACGTAAGCGCCGCGCAAGTCGGCGTCCAGAGCGACCCAGAGCGGCGCCGCGGCGCCCTCGTCGATGGACAGAGGACCCTTGTGGGAGGACATGTCCGTGGCCACGTAACCTGGATGCACCGCGTTTATTTGCAAGTCTGGAAAAAGATACAATGGCTCTTTATTGAACACCAAAAGTAAGCAATACCAATATCTGTCACCAGCACCAATATCTGACATAACAAAGCGTCCGTAATAAATATTTGATTTGACTCTGTCAGATAGTACAGGGTGCAGGTAGTACAGTCAGCGTCAATAGTACGTAGCAGTCAAGATCACCAAATACTTGGAAACATACAAATAGTCATTAACATTGACCCAATCAAGGCGATCAAATTGCTCAGGGACATCCATCGCGTACAAATAAATCGGAGCACGCACATCCTACTGATAGCGTAGCAGCCATAATATCCAAAGTATGGACACACTAGAAACTGAGCTTTTAATATAAAAGGTTTTAAGGTTTAATCTCGTGTTGAGTGCGAATTAACACGTCAGATTCTACTTTTTGTTTTTGACATCACCGAAAAGAGTACCAACTTGTCAGTGATCGTTCCGCCTTTCATTTGGAGCCTGACGGCTTTTTTCACATTTTTAATTTACATTGTCGGAATTCCGGATTAACGGATCCTTTAATATGGCTTGAATTGGCCAGTATAATGTCGCTTGAATGTTATAAAGTATTTGGCGACGTGCATGCTCCACTATATTTGTACACGATGGATTTCTCGAACAATTTGACCGCTTTGACTGATTCACTGGTAATGACTATTTTTGTATTTTCCAAGTATTTGGTGATCTTGACTGCTACGTACTATATGACGCTGACTGTACATAAAAACACAGGTTTAGGTTGCGCGTCCACTGCATCGGAATCTGAGCGTACGGAGCGGACGGATTTGTTGCTATGTATAGATTTATATGGTTCTGCGTGCACTGGAACGGCATTTCTGCGCCGTAGAAATCCATACAGAGTAACAATCCGTCGCTCCGTGCGGTGTGTACGCTCCGAATCCGATGCAGTGGACGCGCAGCTTTAAAGACATTTTTCAAGGTAGGTATGCAATGGTCAGACATGGGTAAATCCGGATCTGAAGATTCAAAGAGTCAGATCCTCAATCGGATCTGAATCCCTTCATAACTCCTTTCAAATCTTATCGACTCCGGAGTTACTAACTCCGACCAAGTCCGGCCGGATCGAGCGGCTCGTGATCGCCGTCACACTCACTCGCTCCGCTTTCACTATCGACTCGGATCGGATCTTACGTTTGGTCGGCGCTGAGTGAGCCGGTACCTACGTCGGTACTCGCGACGGACTTCTCGCTCGGTTATATTGGAAAGAAATGAGATAGAATTAAAACACAATATAATATGACCGGAGCGGGCGACGCATATTTAACACTGTTTTCAAGCTTCAAATAGTCAAACAGAAACTAGTAGGCTCTTTAAGTAGCTCATAGTTCTTTAAAAAATACACAATTTAGAATTTTTCAACATTAAAAGGACGAAACGAATCGGTACTTCAGTTCAGTACATTGACCTTGGTACCTACCTACCGAACCGAGCCGGGCCGCATCGGCCATAGATAAATAATAATCGCTCGAAAGAACCGGAGTCAATAAAGGAGTCGGATTCATTAAGCGGATTCGTACCAGACACCGGGACTGGATCTAGTGAGTCAGATCACTTAGCGGAGTTGAGATTACCATGTCTACAATGGACGGCTTTATGGCTTCAGAGCGAAGGGACGGTAAATCTAGGCACAATTACAAAATACTAGCTGCCCCGGCTTCACAGGGTCATTTTTTGAAACTTTTCGTTTCAGTCAAACTTTGGTTTACACAAACAAACAATAACAAAAATAATTAGCCAAATAGATGCAGCCGCTACGGCGCCGCCGCGAATACGGACCAAATTAGGAAAAAGATCCGTAGTTCTAAATAGACTATTAAGTTAGTTTGGTTGGAGACTGAAAATCAGCGACCTCGCTGAGTCTCACGTCCATTATGCCTCACTTAATAATGTTATCTTTCTTGTATTGTAATTTTAGTTGTGATGGTGAATAAAATTATATTATTTATCGACGAGTTCGTTCTTTCCTTTATTTGTTTTGATGGGGTTAAATATTCGAGTAAGTAAAATTGAGCCGCTGCAGAATCTTCTCATCTTTGTTTGCTTGTAGGGTAATAATTATCTGAACCTACTTAAACGATTTAAAAAAACGATCACTAATTTCCATTAAGAGCGCGCAAACATTTCGTCCAAACTCGTCACTCGCGCGATCTCCTGCCCGCGGCGTGAGTCGCCCGCACACTAACACGGTTTGTGCTGTGTGCGTGCGACGCGGCGTTGCCGACAACAGTAACACATCTTGATCATTGTACATTTTCCACCGTAGTAAACTTAAGAACTTTTTGTGGTTATATAAATATTTTCATTTCTTAATAAAATAATTAATATATTAAAAGTTTTTTTTTATCTGCCCTATTAGCACGTTAGTTAATAGGTAGATATGGATTAATTTGGAAGCTTAGCTTGACTAAATATGCACTTAAAATTTTCAGATTGAGTAAGATTTTACATAACGTGTGTAAATCAGATGACAATGCAATATTATTATGATATGACTGATCTGATGATGGAGCTGAAATATGGCCATAGGAACTCAGTAATAAATCGACATAACCACATCGGCTTTGAGCTCGTTGACTCGTCTTGACAAGTGCTTGGCCTAGCTGGTAAAACGATAAAAAGTATAGTCAGTAAAAAAAACCTTGCAAAAAATTTTTTTTCAGTGCGCGAAACACATTTACTTTTATGTATATAGTATAGTATATTTCGAACGCATATAATAATATATGATGGTATATTGTGTGAGGGCACATAGTACTTAGCAAATAGCTAATATTAGCATCAAATAATATAATATTGGCAATAATTTTACCTTTTAGTGAGCTTAAGAAAAAACAAGTATTTTAAACATTTTTTATTTATGCATAAAGGAGATTATTATATTACCCACGGGGAACCTTGATACTAATAAGAATCAGGGTTCCCTGTGAGTAGTATTAAATACGCTAGGAAAGTATGTTTCTAATTGGCATTGTCCTACTTTTCCTTCCGTCGACAAGTTCTGGCAAAAGACAATTTTGATAAAAACGAATCAATTTTGGTTCCATGTTGTTCGTCCAAAATTGGTCGTCTTTATTAATTTTTATAGATTTGAGCCGGAACTCAGCACCCGTCCATACAGCAAATAAACATACATTTTTTTGGCTGAAAATAAAATCACGCGATTATTGTTTTTTGTTTAATTCACGCTTTTTGGTGACATCGCTTTACAATTGCAATCTATTTGATCTACATAGAAATGTAGATCAAATAGATTGCAATTGGAATAAAATATATACCTATCTTCTACAAGCTAGTACAGTCGAGTTCATAAACTTGTGAGCAAAATTTTGATCAATATTTTTAACGGCGTAGAAGCGTGTTCAGATCTTTTTGATCAAATCTTTGCTCACAAGTTAATGAACTCGACTGTACCATAATACCCTACTGCATGTTACATACCCTACTGCATATAACTACCCTAATGATAAAAATTGAGCAAAGGAAGACATCATGAGCAAATCTGCATGCAAGGAATTACGAAAGAATTCAACGTTGTTTGTGAATTTCTGGGCCAGCGTGAGAATTACAATCCGTACCCTCTCATACTGAGAAGAGACCTGTGCCCAGAAGGGGGACGTTTATAAGTTGGCAAAAGTTGTTTATTTTTAAAGGGAAACTGCTTTGGCTTATGTATTAGCTAAGATATATTCATAATAAATCAAATAAATAAATAAATTGTTATTGTTTTTTGTTCTTAATTAAAAAAAAACGAAGATAATTATTATATTGTGTGGAATTGTTTTTTTTTTTTTCTAGTTAACAGTATCTATTACCTGATATGGAGTTGGCCTTGTATTTGATAATACCAATCATGATTGGTATTTACCGTACCATCAGTCTTCCAGAATTTAATTTTTTTGTCTATGATGGCCTGTTCGGGGTCGGGGGTCGGTGTTTCGCGCCGAATATGGGCATTTAATTTCTACTATTCCCTCTTCAAACAGGCCATCAGGAGACGCTCCTAAAAAAAAATGCTCGGAATCTATAAAGAGCCCACACTTCTGCACGTTGACACCTTCTTGCTTTTCCAGCTGCTTGATGGCTACTGTCTCATTAGTCTTGCCATACTTGACAGCTGCTACGTTGCCTAAGGAGTACGAGTAGACAAGAGACTTGACGAGTGGCGCAGAGTTGGTGTTAGGCCTCCTTTTGCAAACCTTGAAGAAAATGTTATTTTTCTTGTAAATATGTATTCTATTACTAAGATAGACAGAAAAAACTTACATTGGATACGAGTCAGTACATCACGGGCTGCTGGTACAGTCAATCAAATTCATTGTCAGGCCACTTTAAACCTTTTCACAGATAATTTTATAATGACTGGAATAGTAGGTGTTAGGGCATATCATTTATTCATGCATCATTATGAAAAGGTTCAAATAAGGTGATTTTAATAATTTCTACACAAACACTCATAAATTTGGAACAAAAGAAAATAGCTGAACATATATGGGGGCATGATGGGGCTTATTTTGATAGTTACTGCACCCCCCACTATCTGCTTTCATTGATCTATGCCTCGATTTATATATGATATCTGTGCAGACGAAATCGTCAGTAGCAGCTACATAGAAATACATAGTTTACCGTAGCACTTACTTTGCTGAAAGACGATGCTGTCAACAGGCTTCTTCGTAGCTCCAGCCACAGTGTACTCTCTGCCTGCAGTATGGTGTCGCGTTCAACTTCGTGTCGCTTCTCTACTAAGTCTTTCAAGTTTTGCAAAAACAGATCTTTGGCAGTCTCGTATTGTTCTGGCGTCATATCAGGTTTTTGGCAACTTTCACCGTAGTCATTCTTGTCACTCCTGAACACTATTTTTTTCTTTATGCCCGGTCTTCTATTACGTCTACGGTTCCGCTCACATCGTTTCAATTCCAAATCTTTAATGGATTTTTTCGGACTTTTTTCAAAGTTTGTTTTGTACAAACAGGTCAAAGGCTTCCCGGTGTTAAATGATACAACAGCAGCGTGACAACGAGCTGTGTAAGATTTTTTCAATGAAAAATTTATACGTTTGCCACCTACATGTTTTGCCACTATGCTATTGAATTGTTCAGCGCGATTGTTATTTACGTCATATAACAAGCTTTTTGAATTGAGTGCCATCTGACTTGCTAGGGCTGATAGTTTTCTAAATAATGTCTTAGCCAGCGGTACCAAATTTTCTTCAGTTCTCCTTTCTTCCGTGCAGTAATAATTTTCACAAGCGCTGTGGTCACCAAGGACATGTTTCGGGCTGTTCAATATGTCGTTTTTGAGATTAATAATTTTCTCAGATTCATTCGTGTGCTGAGCCTTGCGAAACCGAGCTGCGGCTCTTACTGCTGTACGAAGTCGAGTTATTTTTTCCATTGGTAATAATTTTCTTTCAGGTAGTGGAATAGATGTGTCTTTTTGTAGCTGCATGAGCTTGCTGCAGTAATTTCGAAGCAGATGGTTGGAACACTCTATTTTTTGCACCTGAACGTTTGAGTATGGCCGACTTTCCAAAATTTTTTTATATGTACTTGCGTCACCGTCTGCTATCAGGGTCGCATAGATTAGATTATGGGTGGCCACTGAAGTTTTAAATCCTTCTACTATGCTAACCTGTTCCATACTGGTGGAAGATCCAGTATGATTCCTGTTGCATTGGTGAGTGGGAGGAGATTGATTTTTGGCTACTGATCTGGCGCAAATTGTACAGTACTTATTTTTAACGGCCATATGAAGCACTTTACCTGTAATCAATATAATGATTATAATGGAAGATCTTTTTTTTATTATTTTTAATATTTTTGATACTTATTATGGAAGAAGCTGCCAAAAAAAGCCAAACCCGTTAAACATGTGAAAACAAAAAAAAAACAAAAAAAACATGCATAAAATGTGCTAGCTAACAGAATTTCGAGTTGATAGAAAAATTTATAGAAAAATTTATACGTGTGAACCCTGACCTACTTTGGTGTAAGCGCGTGACACGGATTGTCAAGGTTCTAGATTCGAATCCTAGGATACATAATTTTTTCTATGGATTCCTGTTTGAACACGAATTCTGCCAATGAAATCAATACAAAAAATGACACTTTACCTGTTTTATAACCTATAATTGCAGCTGCTCCTGATGCTGCAGAATAGTTTGTCCTGTAAGAGCGTTTAGACCAACATGCATCAGCAACAACTGTAATTGCAGGAATGCCGTTGATCGTATCTCCGCATTCAGCTGCTATTTGAGCTTCTTCTTTGGCAGCTTCTTTCATGCTATGTTCAGCAGCAGTTGCCCACCAATCAGAAACATCATTGTGACACTTATTGTATAATCTTCCATTTAAAGTTGGTAAGTCCATGGATGTTAGCAATTCATTCAAATTTGTTCGCCCACAGCCAATTAATATTGATCCTGTCACGGCGGCGTGACTTACAGTCATTTCCTGATGATTTGCGCACGAGTTTATAGCAAAGCTTTGATTACACATATTACATTTGAAGTGTGTAACTGACTGTAAGCCAACGAGTTGTTCTTTCGTAATTTCCATATTGCTTAGTGCGCAGCCTAAGCCTGGGTTATGAGCGGACATGGCCTTTATTTGATCCATGAAATAATTAAAATCTATGATTCTACGACCTTCGATAACAAATGGTGGGCTAGTCGTAGAGTTAGGTTCTATGATCTGCAAGAAAGTTAGTTATTTATAAAAATTCGTTATAAAAAGTCGGTTAAAAATAAATTAAGCATTAAAAGTGACTGAGAATCTAAACTTACGAAGTTAAAATCTTCAGAAGGTGTTTTATGAAGGTCTTGCTCAATTTCATCAATGTCTTGTTCAATCATACCTCTAGAATTTATACTTACAGTGTCCAACTGTTCAGTAACAGGAATTTCATTACCTATCTTACATGTTTGAAGATCATCTATCAACGCTGAATAAATATCCTGGAAACATTATACCATCAGCTAAATAAGTGGTCTATCAATTTTAAAACAAGTTCCTATCAAATGAATATGTCGCTATAATCGAACTTTCAAGTTGACAGACACGTCTATTGCGTCTATTAGCATTATTGTTTTGTAACATGCAAACGATTATTAACTTTAGGATAGTAGACCACATATTTTGCTGGTGGTACCTAATAAAATATTTTAAAAACTAGACAAACATTATTACTGAGTAAAAATGCAGCATAATCAAATATTGTTAAATGAAAAAATATATACTCTGAATGCGTCATACATTTTCCATAATATCTTCTGTATTAGGACTTATAGAAGTTTCATGAACAGGTGACGTTTTAGCGTGTTCTATTTTTCGTCTGAAAAGAAATACAATCTTAAAATCAAGAAATTAATCATAAATCCGATTTGAATTAAATTTATAGTCAAAATAACATATACGGGAATTATCACGCTATTTTTACACAAGTAATATTTACCTCGACGTTTCGGCAACGTTACAGTTGCCGTGGTCACGAGTAGACTGAAGTGTGGGGTGTCAAGTCTGCCTAGCAGCGCGTATATGGTATTTTGACTATGAGTGAGAATCACGAATGTTTAAAACGTTGAATTAAATTTAACAAAAAATCGTATTTATTATTGATCTCGGATGTAAAGTAATTGGAAATAAGTATTGGTAAAATAACCTTTTTATAGCAGTTTCAGGCTGTTCTGTTATTTGCCTGAAAATAAATGCCATGTTAAAACCATAAAAAGTAATGTTACAATAAATTCGATATGGAGTGAATTTAATAAAAAAAATATATTTATGGAACTATATTTGAAATCTTGGATTTACAGTAATGGAAATTAATAATGATGAATAACCTTTTTAAAGCAGCTCGTGTAACTTTAACGTTACTGTGTTTTTTTATACCAAATAATTTTCGTTTATTTCCCATATCTGAAACTATAAGATTTTTACTGTAAACAAGCTTTTATTTACACATAAATATATAAAGCTATAAAAGCTTTAATAAATTAGTTACATTTTATATTTTAATATATTTTTTTTTTGCTGACTGTACCTTTGTCCATGACTACCACCCAGGACCAAAGTACTCGTCAAGACAAATGTAATGAGCCCAAACTCGATAGGATTATATCATTTTATTGCAGAGTTCTTATGGCCACCTGCCAGCTCCATCATCAGATCAGCTTCATGTCATAATAATATACTATTGTGATTTAATTCTCACATGCACGCAAAGTTTCAGCTCAATCAGAAATCGGGAAGTGGGTCGAATTTAGCTTCCAAAATTTAACCAATACTAACACACTAACATACATACTAATAGGACAAGTTAAATAAATGCTTGTGAAATGTAAAATGCATCTACCCGTATTAGTTTGAGCGAAAATTGCGAAGAATTAAAATATTTAATTATGACATGTAAAATTACTTACCAAGTATCAATCAATTGTGGACGCGCTATAACTCCCGGGTGTTTGCAGTAAACCTTGTACAGGTTGTTAACCTGAGAGCGGCGGATCGGTGAGCGCAGAGCGATACGTCCGTTCTTCGGCAGAGCCCGGCGCTTACTGAGTCGTAACTATTTACGCGCGAGGTTATATAATCGATTTTGGACCGAAGTTTAGAAAATTGCCAAAATTAAACTAGCTATTATTAAGCGCTGAAAAAAATACTACAGACTAAACGTTTCCTGTAGATTCATAATAAAATTGTTTTCTTTGCAAATACATTCTAATAAATGAGAAAAAAAATGATAAAGTTGACCGATTTAGACATTTTGTAGAATGGTATTTGAATAATAATAACTAATATTTTGATACACGTGATGTCTTTATCTATGAAAAGACTATATGTTTTACTAGAAAATACCAAAGTTATATCATTTGGGGTGGGTTTTAATGGAAATATTTCACATGAAAGTCAGCTCTGACGCGTATTTTTGTAAAACCCCACCAACAAAATGATTTGGTAAAAAAAAATCGCTGATGGAAATAAATTTAAATCACGCCTATGCTTCAGACTAAGGGTTTATCTATACGGTACATTAGTTTTTTCTTAAAAAATGTAAGCATTTAGACATTAATAAGGCATCGGAAAAACCTCAAAACCACTGAATGGCCAACTTTTTGTTTGCACGCTCTTAATTACGCTATCATATATTCATAGGTTACTGTTTACTCTAGGGAAGTGCAAAGTTCTCGTGGAACGCCAACCAATTTGCGTGCAACAGATATTAGGATTCCTTTTAGTTGATCGTCCACGTCACACCTGGCCTGGCAACACTTTCGCGCAGCCGTGTTAAACTGCTCCCGGCGGTCGATATTCGCGGACAAAACAAAACTAACGTCAAACCCGGTCAGATCACAAAGCCGTTCTAACGCCCCACAACTGTCTCAATAAGGATTGCGTTGCGATTGTTGCATATAACTCGCCAATATGGATGACAAGTTCTCTGATGAATTGCTTAGGATGATGGAAGCGCAGAATGCAATGGACGAGTTCTGTGAAACGGATGCTATGCTTGAGGAATACGAGGTAAGTGTTCGGCTTAATCGTTCTATTTCACCACTGTCTTCAGGCTACCTTGATGTTTTGACTAATAAATAACCATAGGGACTCCTTATAGCTTGCGTTTGGTGCAGGAAACTATCGACGGGGTATTTAATGTTTATTTTGCAAATTATTTAGACTCTACCAGCCCTTTTGTACAGACCGTTATTGCTAAGAAGATTTGGGTTTAGGATGCAAAGACATCTAAAACGATGATTTCTAATAGCTATTGATAAAACAGACACCGTTTGTTCTCTAAAGTGAACAAGGACATATTTACATGAAAAGCTGGTTCCAAACAGTTCGACAGGTGTTTTTATTAAACTTCAATGTACTACGAGTATATGCTTTTGACAACACAATCACATAGATAAGAAGTGGTTCGTGTTATCAGTTTGGGAACGATTGGATGTATTTTATGTGCCGCTTTAATTTAAAGATTTTAAAGATTATACCAGGGGTTCTCCGGCACGGACGGTACATACACTCGTGTCGGCTGCATACGTACATATCTAAGCCACACACACATGTTAAGGAATCACAGTATAAAACAGTTAGGGAACTAGGTTTTGGGGATTGTAGTATGAATTAGTACTTTTTTTTTCGATTAATATTTGGTTAGTTTCACTAGCTGTGATGACAACTCATCCTTAAATTTATCGGGAACTCGAGAAATGTAACGCAAAGCTCGAGATCTCGTGGTATTTTATTTTGAGCGGCAAATATAACGTTATCTGGTTTGTTTCAGACCTCAGAAGATGAACAAGAGGAACAATCCCAAGAGGTCCCGTGCTCGGAATCCTCGTCCAACACAGATATCGTGTGGACATCAGAAAGATTCGAACCCGTCGTCGTCCCATTCCAAGAGGCACCCTTAGAAATGCATCCCGACCTAATGCGAGAAGACGCAAGAGAACTAGACTACTTCCTTTACTATTTCGATAACGACATAATGCTACAAATTGTCGCCAGCATCAATCAAACGTACAGGGAATTCATTGCCGATGAGAGTAACCCGATGAACCCCGCAAATTGTCATCTTAAGAAATGGCAGGACGTCACCATCGCTGAGTTTTATATTTTCTTAACCGTCTGTATGCTTATGACCAGAAATAAAAGGTTGAAACTTGATGAACATTGGGCTACGGACCACCTACTGTACTCGCCCATTTTCGGGGCACTCATGGGTCGCTCAAGATTTTCCTCAATTTTGTATCTTCTCAGAGCTCCGACCAGCACCGCCCAGCTCAGCATAATAGACTTTCTCGTAAACCACGCGCGAGAGAAATTTAAAAACGCCATACTGAATCCATCGAAAGTCCTAACCGTGGATGAATGCGTTATACCTTACAAGGGAATTACCTGCAAACGTGACCTAAAGAAACCCGGTGTTAAATTATTTTTGCTGCGGGATCTGACCACAAGCTTAATTGTTGACTTCACGCTTTATTTTGGCGCTGAGAAAACAGATCAATACATACTTAACAGTCTAAGATCATCAGAAACCGTGGTAGTTGGTTTGCTGAAGCCATATTTCAATTCCTACCGACACTTGTACGTCGACGAACGGTACACAAGCCCCAGATTGTTTAAATATCTGTACGATAACAACATCTACGCTTGTGGCAAAACCGTCAAGAACAAACCCGGGATGCCAGACTTTATTAAAAACTTGGATAATGGTGTAATATCCGTGGGTTATTGCCCTCCGCTCACAGCGATCCAGTGGCACCACAAATCATACACGTACATGTTGACAACCATTCACAACGACGGGATGACGCCGACAACGAAAAAGGATAAGATAACAGGCAATTTAATAACGAAACCGAACGCGTCCATAGACTATTCTAAAAACATAAACAATCCGAACTTGGACACCGCTGATTACATGATGTCTTCGATCCGTAGCTTGTTGCCATTGCACTGGCACAAGAAGCTGTTATTTCACATTGTGGACATGCATTTATTGAATGCTTTCAATTGTTTTAAAATGATGAAGGATGTAGCTAGGCAATCGTTCGCGCAGTTTCAGACGAAGTTGATAAGACAGTTGATAGAGACGTACAACAATTCGCAAATAAGTTTGGACAAACCGTTGAGAGTTAACAGATGTATCAAGGATCCCGTGAGCTTGTTGCCGCCGGCGGCCGCGCAGCACATGCCGGCCCGAGCGGACAAGTATCAGCGGTGCAAAGTGTGCGCGAAACAGAAGAAACGCAAGGACACTCGCTACATGTGCACTATATGCCAAGTTTATTTATGCGCGTGCCCTTGTTTCCAAATACACCATGCGCAGCAGTAAAGTCTACTACATTCTGATTGATGTTAAATGTTACTCATGATAAGTGACTCGGCGACCGCGGAAGTGGGCAGTTGTGTGGGGCCACAGTATCACTGTGACACAACTGCCCATGAGAGATCTCACTGCAAGGAGATGATAATATGCCTGGGTACCGACATCCGAGAGAAGAATAAAATTAGAGTTAAGAAACATCGACAGTGTGCTGTACAATTTAGAGTTTCTCTACTTGATGACAAGATGGTGTTAAGTTTGCTACCCCCCAAATTTAAACGGGGTGGGTGCAAAGAAAGGATTGTTGGAAGCAGTGTCCATAGAAGTTTGCCCTCCTTCCTTTATGTAATACTTCCGCAGTATCTGCAATCAGCATCAAACATAGGAGTATGACAATAACCTATGTTTTGTTTGATGCTGTTTGAGGGTAGTCTCATTTTATCTAGTCAATGTCTGCACGTCTTGTTTATTAAACAGCAAATTATAATAGATGTTACATTATGTTATAGTTAAAATAACTTTTAAAGTATTTGATGGATAATCAAACTGGGACATATCATGGTCATGTATGAAAGACTTAGTGAACAATACAACCATTAATATTTAACTTGGACTTTTATTATCCTTTCAGAAGTATTTTGGCCATGTTTACTTTGAGCATGAGCATAAAATTGCTTGGTTATTACGCAATTTGTTGAAATCCATACTTAATATTATAAATGCGAAAATGTTTTTGTGTGTTTGTCCGTCTTTCACGTCGAAACGAAACGGAGCGACGGGTGAACGTGATTTTTGGCACAGAGGTGGCTCCCGGAAAACTGCACAGTTCCCGAGGGAACAGCGCGCGGTAACCGAATTCCACGCAGGCGAAGCCGCGGGCAAAAGCTAGTACTTGTAGTAAATATACCTAATCAGGATGACTGTGCCAAAAAACTCGGTTTATGAATGCGAAAGTTTGTGAGTGAGTGCGTGTGTTTGTTACGGTTTCATACTAAAACAGTTGGATGGATGGGGATAAAGTCTGATTTGCAGATATTTAGCTAGATCTCGGGAAGAACATACGTCACTTTTTATCCTAATTTTCCGATTGGATCGGTCCTACAACTAGGTGCAGAAACATGCAATTTTATACAGGTGTTGTTTACACATAAAGGTCACAACGTTTTTTCTTTGGAAATTCCCATGGGAATTTTATAAAATCCCGGAATTTCAATATAGATGCCGGATATGGTATACGCGTGCAAAGCCGCGAGTACTGCTAGTAGAGAAGAGGGATTATGAAAAGGTTCTATTTGGAACAAGACCCAACTGCTCTGATTCTGTTATTTACTTTAAAATAATACATTGTGTCTTAAGGGCGGTAAATCAGGAATTACGAGCGAGAGTATTAGAAGCCCGTAGTCGAAGACTGAGGGCTTTAATGAGTCGATGTTCGTAATTTTAGTACCGACCGTGCGACATATAATGTTTTTCATCACATTTGCGAGTAAATTTGTATATTTGTAAAAGAAAAAATATTTTTTACAAAAATTGCCGACACCTTAGGCTGCGCTCTTGGCCCCTTGCCCTCCCCCTCCCGCAGCATGATGATGATGAGCCGCGTGTGCGTGTGGTCCTGCGCGCGCACCACTATCAGTACGCGCAATGACTCATTTACCAACCACGGGTTTCATGACAAGCACATTAAGGTCGAGGGTTTTATTTGGGGGGGTTGCAACCAAGGTAGCCTGCATGTTACGACACTGTTTACGAGCAAGTGTGATGTAAAAATTATATAAGATTGTCGAGGTGTTACTGTTATCCCTCACTACGGGCATAGGGCTTGTAGAAAAGTTATATAAGATGGTCTTCAATTTCAGTATTAAATTTACTATTATTACTGTAAGTGGCAGCTTAAGGCTTGGGCTAGTATCAGGTACGATGACAGGGTTGCAGTTCATTCTGCACAACACCTACAGATTCAATTAATTGTTATCAAATATCACCTTGAGATTTTATCTTGTACCCTACATGATACTCAAAGTATTAACGGTATAGATAAGAGAGTCTGTTAAGAAAGCCATCGAAGTTACAACATAAATTAATAATCCTTAGACATAATTAACTAGTCTAGTAGAAGATTGATATTATTATTATTATCATTACGAATTATCAGGTTTATTGTGATCTTCTAGCTATAAAGTACAGTGATTCATAAACAGATATACCTACCTATGGTCTGTCCCAGAATTCGAGATACTAAAATGACAGTCTGAAATGTCAAACGTAAAAATAATGTGGCCAGCATAAAAGGAACAGTGCTGCTCCGTGATTCCGGTTTCGTAAATAACCGATAAAATGTTTATTTTACGATAACAAAAATAACATTAATGCATTCAATATTCTACTTTCCATTTTACTTTATCATACGATAAAGTGATGAAATCTAAGCACAGGTAAAAATACAGTGTTCATCACTTAGTGCCAACGTAAAAATAATACAGAGGGGCTACTACAAAACTAGAAAAACGAAGTTCGTATGGCACCGTCCCTTTCACTCGCGTATTGAATGAGATAAGCGTCAGCGGGACGGCAACATACGAAGTTCAGTTTTGCATTTCGTAGTCAGGGCCAGCACCAGCAGGGCTACTACGAAATTCGAAAATCGAGTTCGTGTCGTTCCGTCCTTCTGACACTACTATTTAATTTAATACGTAAGTGAGAGGGACGTTACGGTACGAACTTTGATTTCGAATTCCGGAGTAGGCCCTCAGATATCACAACGTCATTGTTCATGTTTTTCGTATTCAAGTGGTATTCAACCGATTTTCGTTACTTTACTCGTATTGTCATCGGATGTGATCAGTGCGTTTTCTCGTGTTTTTATTTAGATATTCATATCATAGAATAATAAATCAAATATTCATTATTCTCATATTATTTAGTTAATGTAAAACTTACTTAGAATGAAATTGAAACTTAAACATCAACATCTATAAAAAGTCGAAATATCTCGAAACGGTCGCATTTTTATTAGACCTATTTTACCTTTTCTAGAATGTCCTAAGTGCCCTACATTTTAGTACATCACGGATCCGTTCATATCTTAATATTTTACGACATACATACATAGGTACCTACAAAATCTTTCGGTAATAACCGGTTGCGGCACATCACTATTTATGAGACGCAAAAAACAGGTAACACATGAAACGTCATTTTAGTATCTCGAATTCTGGGACAGACCATACTATACTTTAGATTGGGGTTCTAATTTTTTTTTATTTTCAGGTCATTAAAACAAGGTGTACATTTTTAGGGTTCAATACCCAAACGGTAAAAGCGAAACCCTATTGGACCCCACTGTCCGTCTGTCTGTTTGTCACCAGGCTGTATCTCATAAACTGTGATAGGCAGCTAGCTAGACAGTTGAAATTTTCACAGATGATGTATTTCTGTTAGAACAAATACTTAAAATAGAATAAAATAAATATTTAAGGGGGGCTCCCATACAATACAACAAACATTTTTTTTGCCATCTTTTGCTAATGTCAAGTTCGACTCGCACTAGGCCGGTGTTATTTTTTATTTTATGCTATTTATTATATAATTACACTAACTGATCACAATCCTGCTGTAACTATGTAATTTTCCAGGATATAAAATATCTGGGTGCCTGATTTCATCAAAATTAATTCAGGAGTTTTTGCACAAAAGAATTAACAAACAACCACCTATACACACATCGATACCTCTTCAAAAAAGTTCAGATTATAATCTTATTTTGTATGTGTTTTTGTTTTTTATACTGTTACTAATTTTTACCCCTTTAAGTCCCTCCTCTATGCCTTTAATTAACCCCTGGTATGCTTAAGACACGGATCCGTGTTAAATTTAAGGCTATGTTTTTGTTTTTTATTTGAATCAGCAGAGCAGAATTTGTACTTATTAAAAGAGATAAAGGTTACAGCTCATTAGAGCCACCCTTCACCTGACCAGCACCTCATCGACATTAGGCATCCACTCCTGGTCGACACTCGACAGGTGGTCCATGCGCAGACGGCGTGTTGAGAACGAGTGGACCTCGCGCAGTGTAATGAAGGGGGGTGGAGGGGGTTGAGATCACCGCATCGCAAGCGTGCGGGCAGCGTCCACTCTACTCGCCGTCCGTGTGTGGCAACCTCGCGAGTGAGGCGATCCAGTGACACTACAGAGTTGATAGTAAGCGCATGCCCATACAAATCCATATGAAGAATATAAACCGCTCGAGACGAGGTGGTGGAATCATCCATTTTTAATTTTGAGTTGTGTATGGTTACTGCCTCAAAATGGGGCATAATTTGAAATGGTAAAAATTGGTTAAAAATGTTCAATAAAGAATGCTGAATTAACTGAAATAATGTATACTTACTGCGATTATCATACATTCTTTGATGAATTTTAGTCAGTGCTGTTACACCGACTTTGGACACCACATATGAAGAGTTGCCCCATTCCGGTGCCTGTGTTCCCTGCCTTGCCGCTTCAATATACTGATTCATCAAGTCAGACAACTGCTCCACAGTGAGATTCTCATCCTTAAACTTGTTTCGTAGGGCCACACTGGGAATCTGTGACAAGTGACCACAAGAGCTCGAGATGTTAACTACTTTGGCCCCGTCTCTGAGTATAGGGAATAAGACCTCACAAGTTGACAGCAAGCTGAAGTAGTTGACAAACAAAGTTTGCTCCGCTTGCACGGCAACTGGCTCAGTCGCAGCACTTTTAAACGCAATAGCGGCGTTGTTGACCAAAATATCGATACCACCGTACTTTTCTTTAACGTAGTCGCGGAAAACTTTAACGCTCTTGATACTAGTGATATCTAACTGGTGAAATTTAGGAAATAAACCTTCTTTTTCAAGTTCTTGCACGGCGCTCTTGCCTCGAGTTTCATCGCGGGATGTAAGATAAACTTCACCCTTGAACCGCTTGCAGAGGCCGCGTACGATAGCAAAGCCGATTCCTTTATTTGCACCGGTCACTACTGCTACCTTGGTAACCATTTTATTGCGATAAATAATTACGATGCTCCAACTAATTTAAGTCCGACGGTAGGTATGTATCTTGCTTCGCGTTCGGCAACTGGCGCACAGACTAATAAGAGATACTACAACTACAACTGGCGGGCGAGTCTCGACTCACTGACAGTTGAGTTGAATGAAGCAGTGTTGCCAACCCTCTCGAAGCAAAAATCAGCAGTTCGATTCGAACTTAAAAAAACTGTAGAAAACAGTAGCTGCTCAAAACAGTATATCTCTACTGTCTTACAAAACTTTTAGTAGATTTAGGAGGTAGCTAAGTAAAAAGTAGTAACATGTAACTAAAATAGGACTGCTAAATAAACCTGACACTAACTACAGAAGTGGAATTCGCGCTGTCATCGTTCATCCACCATTACGTCTCATGTCATATTTCGTTTTCTAGATTTTTTTTACCGTACAACGGCAAAACCTACTAGACACTGGCAAAATTGTCCTCCAATGGACAGCGCCATATTTTTTTAAAAAACAACAACAACAACAGAAGTGCCAGCTAAGCAGCGTTTCCACCAGAGATGTGCGAGGATGTGTTGCGAAAAATGTTTTTCATTAGCCAATAGATAAGCTTCATTTAACTCGCTTCGCTCCGCTCAGCTGTTTCCGTTTCCATCAGATACATTAAAATAAGTAGTTTAGTTTGCGCTGTTGGCACCTCCACCTGCCCTGTTTGTTGCCACGCTGTCTTTCCCAGACAGATTTTTTTTATCGAAAATACAAACTGAGACATAGTCGAACCCAGGTCCTCAGCAATCCGTGCTGCGTGCTAAAACCCCTACACCACCGCTGGACAGGAATCTAGACACGATTTTTTTCCTATGCATTCGTATCTCAGGTTGCTTATTTCTACTACGCTACATCTATGCACTAGCGACATCTATGTTCCGCTCTATATCTGTTCTGTGTTCTATGATCTATGTTCGTGAGAAATTTTTTATATTATATACAGTGGTGGTCATGTAATTAAGAAACGATTTGTAGTTCCAGATTATTTTTAAACTAAATCATGTCATGTGTAGTCGTGTTCCTTCTTAGAAAACTAGTTACGTTATGAAACAGCCACATGAATAGAGCAAAAGGGAATTAAGAATAAAAGAAAAAATTGCTTCATTTTTTTACAAATTTTGTTTTTATTTTCTTTAGTAACAAATTCAAATAGTAATGAAGCTGGAATAATTAAGAACGATTTATTGAACTGTTCGAAAGTTTTTTTATTTGAAACTTAGATTAACTAAATCACACTAACGTTGAAGTTTGTACAAAAAAAAGCAATGTAATACATTTTAACTAAATTAATAGTTAGTGGCATGTCCACG
>NC_133485.1:2460145-2497160 GCF_025370935.1 Choristoneura fumiferana | reverse complement strand
TTTATTCTGCACTTTTTTAGGGTTCCGTACCCAAGGGTGCAAACGGAACCCTATTACTGAGACTCCGCTATCTGTATGTCTGTCTGTCCGTCCATCCGTCTGTCACAGCGCTCTATTTCTTGAGTCTAATAGTATAATTAGTATAATAATTTTCACAGATTATTACTGTGGCCGCTATACTCGTAACAACAAATACTAAAAACAGAATAAAATAATATTTAAGGGGCTCCCATACAACAAACGTGATTGCTTTGCGCGTTTTGTTCATATTAATAACCGCAACGTAGACGTTTGAAATATTCACAGAATCTTTAGTTATATCAATCACTTTAAAAAGAAATAATTAAATTAAAATAAAATAAATATTTAAGGGGCTCCCATAAAAAAACTTGATTTTTTTGCCGTGTTTTGCTGTTGTTGTAAAGATAGATAATGTTACGGGAAACTTGGCCGGTTTATTTAAACTTTCAGCGCTTTCGGAAAGACCATTATTTCCAAGAAGAATGCGCCACAAGAAAAGATATTTGTTTAAACAAAATATATAAATTACAATATAAATTTAAGGAGAAATTACATAAAAAAACTTGAAACAGTTGATACTTAAAAAGTTCCCTGGGTTTGTCTAGGTTCCACTTATCATAATATTTTCTGTAGGTTCATAAACGATGGAGTTCTAAGATAACAAAACATGAAAAAACAACCGAATTTTAACTTCCTTTTCTACATGAAGTCGGTTCAAAATTTAAGAAAATTTACCGTTTCTCCTCACACGAACAATAAAGTTCGTTGAAACTAGCTCGCGCCACCATGTTGTACATAAGTATACTGTTCAAAATATCCCTAATTCTCTATCCTGTAAATTGTGTCCACTTGACACATCTAAAAGTGTCCGCATCTGGCACCAATAAGCGCTGTCGTCTTATTGTCGACTATATCCAGAGCGAGTACGATACTTGCGTAGCGAAGACTTAAGTACAGTTAGAAGTGGAAGTATCAAGTTGAATGTAGTAACGAAACGAAATACTTTATTTGCTATAGTATTTTCTTCCAGCTATGCTTTAATGTCATCATAACCGCACTAAATACCCAGCACAAAGCGGGACTTTTCTGCTCTAGAGCAGAAAAAATGTATGAAAATCCTTTACTGCATTGTTTTAGATTTTTTTTTCATTGCACGACCAATGAGGTAAAAAAAGTATTTTTGCTATAAAATTAGTCTGCATAGTGTAAAAAAATCTAGTGTTAGGTTGGTCAACCTGACTGTCTTATGAAATTTGACAGATTGCGTACAAAAAATTGCTGCTACCAATCCTACCAAGAATAGTAAGTAGGTAAGTAGCCGTATATTTAAAAAAAACTTTGTGTGTTTGGTTGGCCAATCTGGCGCCCATCCGAGATTTGACAGATCGCAGGTAAAAATATCTACTATATACTAACTCTGCCAAGAAAAAGAAAGAAATTAAAAGAAAAACAAATTAGCGGGATCCTTGCGAATTTTCCGTGGTCACAAAAATGGAATCATCGAGTGCTAGTGACATTTCTTTCCTATTAATTGTTTAGCATGAGTTTGTTTTTCGTCTACTATTCCTGTAATAGTTGAAAGAAAAGCAGATTATGCACCTCGCATTAAGTAATTTATATTGCCCTCGTGCTTTTTAAAGCCCTGCTCGCTGACGCTCGGGCTCCAAATCGGCACTCGGTGCTGTAATAAATAACTTTCTGCTTGGTGCAACAATCTACTATTAAGCTCTCGTGAGACATTCGATTATAATATATATCAGGAACGGCCCGAGTAGTTTCGATGTTTCCAGAAGATCTTTATCATAGATGATTGCGTTCATATAACGGCGGCTCCTCCATACGTGGCTCTCAACTATGAAAAAATTCTTCCGAAAAGATCGAAACTAAGTACAGTCGAACAAATTGAATCATGACCATTTGTCAAGGAAATCATAGTGAAATTGATTATTAAAAGGTTCCACCCTGGAACATGATTCAATTTGTTTGACTGTACAAAGTAAATAAAACACCGGTCAAGTGCGAGACGAACTTGTATGAAAAATATATCGTTAATAGAGTCTTCTTCTCTTTTAAGATATGGCTTTTCTGTCCTAATTAATAGGACAATTTCGCCAGTGTCAAAGTAAACTCTCTTTAAGAGGGACGTTGTACGTTGATTGTAGTTATTGCAACTTGATAGTAAAATTCCAGAAACCACGTGGAGACAACTTGCGCATTAAAAAATGCCAGACACGAGAGCAATATAGAATTTTGTGATCACTGTTCACTGTTAAGGTTAATCGCCGCATAAAACACTATCAAAATTATACTTTTTCCCGTTTTATCCGATTGTTTTTTCCTCTAAAATATAAAATATTTTTATAACACAATGGAAAAAGAAAAATAATGAAGCGAAAATAAAAAATCCGGCCAAGAGCGTGTCAGACACGCCCGAAATAGGGTTCCGTAGCCATTACGAAATAATTATGTACCTACCTACCACTACGCCACCTTGGTCCACGCAGTGTCGAAATAAACCATCGTTTTCGAATGAAATAAGTTTGAAATAAAAAAAAAATTGTGATAGAGCAACAAATTAGTGATTTTCGGATTTATTCCTTTACTTGTGCTGTAAGACCTACCTTCTTGACAAATTTCATGATTCTAGGTCTACGGAAAGTACCCTATAGGTTTTGATTCCACTGCGAAATGTATGAAAAAAAAGCTCAAATGGCCGTATTTTTTGATTTCGTTTATGTAGAAGCTTTATTTTTTTACAGCTTCAAGGGGCCGCAGGCATAAGTTTTAGGTGTAAATTTCAACTTGATACCTCCACGCGTTCCCGAGAAAAAGGTCTTGCCAGACAGACAGACGCACAACAAAGTGATCCTATAAAGAAAGAAAGAAAGAAAGAAAGAAAAACATTTATTCGTGACATTTTTACAAATAAAAGAAAAAGAAAAAAGGAAATAGATTTTGTTTTGATAAGGGTTTCGTTTTTTCTATTTTAGGTACGGAACCCTAAAAAGTTACAAATCTTCATAACTCTTCCTCTATTTAAGTCCGCCACGCCACAATTGCTACAGTAGTATAGTTCCCCGCGCGACCGCCATAAATCTCGCGGCGCCACCGGCGGTGACTCACTGACGCAGGCGCAGCTTTCAGGCCGTTTTTCAGCGCGTATACACATCGCACACCTAGTTAGAAAGAGCATCAACTCAAATAAAACCCATTTTAATTCAAATCTTATACAAATTGAACGAAGTTTCATTGTATTAAGTACAGTTTTGATTTTGAGCTTTTACAATACCATACAATACAATTACTCTTTATTGCACACCAACACATAGCAAGCAATTACAGAAAACAGGTATATACACAGACACTTTCTGAGGTAAGCAATAGGCGGCCTTGTCGCTTCAGAGCGATCTCTTCCAGGCAACCTTTACAATGGAATGGATGGAAAATATCGGTGTGCGATACGTAGATCTGAAAAAAACACAAAGAGTTATTATTATTTTTTATTTCGTGCTTTTTTGACGTTCCAGTCAAAATGGTAGCTCAAATCAAAATCAAATTGGATTTGTTAGATAATTTTAATTTTCACAAACATCTTTTTTCATTTAGCAATTTTTCATGAATCCTTTTTAATGTTCGCGTTTATTTTTTTTCGCTTATTTTACCAATACATTATTTTCTTAGTCTCATTAATAATGGTGATGTTAGCCAATGCAACTAGAGTTTAGTTGGTTTTGCTATACGAAAAGTAATAAGTATTTTAAATAAACGGTGCCCAACTGTAAAAAAATAATTTTCAAAGTCGAAAATTTCCTTAAGGGTTCATTCATTGGTGCACTTACCCTAGCATGAGAAATGAATGAATAAATGTCAAAATTCTGCTGTCATTACACGACATGTTGTAGCTGTGTGTGTAATCATTCTCTTCAACTCGCGTGGTACAATAAGTAGCTGTGGTTACACGAATCAAGTGGATATAGAACGTTTCTTTTTGTTCTTCATTGTCCTCCAGTTATATGAAATAGATAAGAGAGCGTGACTCGTTGTTTGTTTGTTGTACAGGATGTTAACTATCAACCTGAGTAACGACAAATTTCCCGGTACCAGCCATTTCAGCGCAGTCTAATCGTTTAGGAAGGACTAAGATTTTCCTAAACAAACAGGTAAATTATGACTGTCATTTGTATGTACCAATCAAATTAACTGTGAACAAATTATTGTTAGAGTTAATTTAATTGAAGTTACATGTAATGGTATGTATACCCAATGAGGGCTATCGTTTTTTGTTTCACTAGATGGCGCACTGTTGCGTGAGGTTTTTAAGTACGGCTTTCAAAGTCTGTTATTACGGGCGTGAAAACAAAGTTTAGATTGAAATCATAAGTATTTAATACACCTTAAAACCGTACCATAAAAATATCGAGCATGCCACAGTGTTGCATAGTCCCCGTTTTGTTCGGAAAAAAGGGAGGACAAAGGATTCCGAAAGACAAAACTGTCTCAAAACACAGACATTCATTGCTCCGGAACGCATATTTGCCATAATTAATTTCAGATATTGCAAAATATTCTCAAAATTATTCTAATTATAAATAAACCCGCGTAGCTCACCCAAAAACTATGAGATTTGACATTTCGGCGACCTCTCGCTACACTAGCGCCTGCAGCGGCGAATTCATACGCGATAGTCAATTGCAATGTTTCATCATTATTTCAGTGTTTTAAGTGCTGTTAATTTATTAAGAAGACGATTTCCGAGGGAGTCCAAACGTATATTATTTTATCATATTCGAGGGTGGTGCGGGGGTCTGCAGGGCTACTACGAAACACGAAGGAAGTTCGTGTCGTACCGTCCCTCTCGCTCTCGTATTAAATAGTATAAGTTTAGTGTACTGTCCGTGATATCCGCATGGTTTGCTGCCAATAATTTGTTACTAAATCCTAAGAAAACTAAATGTATTAAATTCTCGTTGATAAATTCATCTAGCTCGAATTCAGTTTCTAATATAAAGTTAAATGGTCAAACTATTGAATTTGTAAAATCAAACAGTATTTTTAGGAATAACGCTCGATTCTAAACTACAGTGGCGACCTCAGTCACAGCAATCGGGTAGATTGAGCTCTGCTGCTTTTGCAGTTTGGAAAATACGGCAGCTAACCGATGTGGCGACGGCACGGTTGGTGTATTTTGCTTACTTTAATAGCATTATTTCGTACGGCCTTATTTTATGGGGATCTGCTGCAGACATTGAGTCAATTTTTATCTTACAAAAGAGAGCAATTAGAGCAATTTATAATTTGAAGACGCGTGAATCTTTAAGATCTTTTTTTAAGGAAATAGATATCCTAAATCAGCCGTCACTTTATGTTTTTGAAATAATCATGTATGTTAGGAAGAACATATGTGATTTTCCCACTAACGTCGATAAGCCAAAGGCTACTAGAAACACAGGGAAGCTTAAAGTTCCATCTTACAGTCTGGCTAAAACCAAAAAGTCTTTTCTGGGAAATTGCATACGTTTTTATAATAAAATTCCAAAAAATATTATAAATGAAACGGATACAAAATTCAGATCTATTGTCAAGAAGACATTAATATCAAAGGCGTATTATAAAGTTAATGATTATATCATGGACAGGGATATTTGGAAATAATACCGATCCGCATTAGCGATCCCTTCAAATAGCGAACCTACTGTATTAAAAAAAAATTGTGTTAAATACTTGTGATGTATACATATCATTTAATAATATTGTAAATCTGTTTTAAAAAAATATATATATACCTCGTTGAGTTTCTTGCCGGATTCTTCTCAGCAGAGGTTTTTCCGAACCGGTGGTAGATTTTTTTTGACATTCATAAGTGCTTGTTATAGCCTAAATTGAATAAAGATATTTTGACTTTGACTTTGACTTTGACTTTGACTTTGACTTTGAAGTATCAGAGGGACCGCACAACACGAACTTCCCATTTGCTCGTTTGCCATCCAGTAAAATAAAAAAATAAAAAATAAAAAAAATAAAAAATAAACTTCGAGTTCGAGTTTCGGAACTATTTTTATGACTTTATTTGCAATTTTGGTAGACGTCAAAGGGGAAGAGCTGGCAGCTTCCTCGGACCACAGAATAAGCTTAGCAATTCAAAAAGGGAACGCTGCCAGCATCTTCAGAACCATGCATGGGTAAGGGGTCTAGCTCAAAGCTTGTTCCATGTAAGTTTGTTAAGTTTAGGATGGTTTTATTCTAATTTAATTGTTATTTACTGTTTTTTGTTGTATAATAAACTTATTTTATTTTTTCAACTCCATTTTGGTAGATGTAATATGGGTTATAAATAGAAAGAGCGAAGATTCTTTTTATTAACTTTGCAGGCCAAACGAAATAAAACCCAGTTTCGTTTAAAACAATAGCGTAGTCTCAATTTCCCAGTCTGTCCTAAACACATACATAAATTCTAAGCGTTCTCAAATATATGTGTCCCGGCTTAATGGGGAAGCTTGGAACCCCTACCATTGGACTAAACTACGTGAAAGAATTATGCTACAAGCGTACTTAAATACAAATGTAGTGTATAATGTTTTGCCGTCGCATTTTGTCGGAAAAGTTTGTATTTATCTCACTTTCTCAACTAGTTTACTGAAGCTATGTAATTTAGAAAGCATGATATTCAAAAAATTATTCAATAGATCTGTAATTATACTGGGAGCGAGGAACTCGCAGGATTGTGGAGGGAACATCAGCATCATGTTTCGTGTCAGGCTGTCATTTATATGATAATAGTTGATTTATTTGTTATATATATATATTTATTTATTTATTTACTCGTATCTAAAAATATTTCACTTTAAAACACAGTAGGTAGGTAGGTAGGTATAAAAACAGAGTTAAGTGCTAATCCGTTAAGAATTATCAAAATGTATAGAGCAAGAGGATAAATTGAAACTGTTATTCACCGCTTAGAGCTGGACACTTTTGCAACTTTCCCGCCGTAAGAGATTGTCTTGTGAGCCTTTGGCGGTTGCCAGATACATGCATTTCATATCCGGGACAATTCTAGGGTTACAAATTGGGTCGGTAGTTAAATATCAATACAAGCACAAAACCAACTATTTTCTTCAAATTGTCAAAATCCTTACAATTAATCGTTTTAAAAAAGTGAGCACAGATTTTGTCATTTGGCAAGACTTTTGGAAGGACCTCAAAAACAGTTCTCAGGCATGTGCATTCTGAATACAGGCCGGCAATATTAACCGCAGCTCCAATTTTTAATATGAAAGGTAATACTGCTCTCGCAGTCGAAATCCGGGACATTAAAGTGTAATTCCTGGACACGGGAAAAGACACGTAATTTCGGGACAATCCCGAGTCCCGGTCATCTGGCAACCCTACTTTGGCCTCATCTGCACTTTTCATCCGGTGAGGTAAGGGTCAATCACGTGTCAGATTTATATATAAAAAAAGTACCTACTTAATCAAAATGTGTCCTGGCATTGTCATCGGCAGACTAGAGTTAACCAGGGTTTTAATTTTAACCCCAGACCTTTGCAGAGGCCGTTATACTGCCTCAGCAGGGCTACTATTTACGAAACTCGAAACTCGGTATTCGTATCGTACTGTCCCTCTCGCTCTCGTATTAAATAGTATAAGTGTCAGAGGGACCGCACGACACGAACTTCGAGTTGCGTAGTAGCGCTGCTGGTGTTACGTCGAGTTCGAGTTCCAGTAGTAGGTCGCGGCACCCCACTGGCGCCGCGACGTCGCGGCGGCGCCCCCGCGGCGCCGGCCCGCGCCGTGTCAATTATACCCCGGATTAACCGACGCTGGCCGGGACTTAATTGAGATTTAACGCCTTTCACACGTGCAAAAACTTTGAGGAGATTCTGGATTAGGTAGTGTTGCCACCGTCCGGATAAAGCCGTGCCTGTGAAGGCTTTTAGATTGCTTGTATCAAGGTTGTATAGATGGACTTACTACTTAGTGAATAATGTTTTGCCATCGTATTTTATGAAGAAGCTATTTGAGAAAACAAGGAATATACGAACTTATCCGACAAACTATGGACTATGGTCAAATTCTGTGGTCTTTTGTTTGGTTTACAGCCGAGTGGGAAATTATTCAGTATTTCAAGCGCCTCATTTCATTTACCTACATGATTGTACTTTTTATGAATGGACTGTAGAGTTGAATGACATTTTCGATTATTTTCTAGACGACCTATACCTACTTCTACTAGATAACTTAGAAACTGTGACAGAATTGTCAACAAAAATATCAATCCTACTATGCGAAAGATTCTAAGGGGCTGTTTCACCATCCATTGATAGTGTTAACTGGCGGTTAGGTGTGATGCCGTCTCTATTTGTTTTGTTCGAATAGACGGAGACGGCATCACATTTAACCGTCGGTTAACGCTAATCAATGGATGGTGAAACAGCCCCTAAGTCTGATTGTTTGTTCGTTACCTCATCACGTCTAAACCGCAGAACCGATTTAGATGAAATTCGGTACTATACAGGTAGTTTGAGTACCCGGGGAGGACAGGAAGGATAGGACATCATGACATGCAAGTTCCCACGGGATAGCGATCGATAAACGACTCTACGCGGACGGATTCGCTGGCAACAGCTTACAGAATAAACGCTCGCACCTCTGAGTTTTTCGGAATTTAACCCATAATTTAAACATCACGAATGCTTAACGCCAATTTGTAGTCCGCGGTGCCAAGTAACTATCTACCGAGCACATATTAAGATCTGTACCTTACGGTACATAGATGTCGATGCGAGCATGCTAGCAGGGGTACCTACTTGATATTAGTCACGTAGGTGCTTACAGCTGCAGCGCCGATAACATCGTCAATTTACGACCTGGGGACGTTTCCTAGGTTTTATGTTGCTGCTGGCCATGACTTGAAGGACTTAGCGTGGGTGTACGAGTACCTCAGTGAATATTAACTGATACTTAGGTATCCTAGAGATAACTAAAAGCCCGATAGCCTAGTGGTTTTGACCTATGGCCTCTTAAGTCGGGTCGTGTTTTCAGGCCCTAGGTTTGTTCTGAGTTTTTCGAGATCAGACACTGTGTGACATTACATTTGGAATTGATCCGTAAAATTGGAAAATTAATCCTTAAGGGCCTGTTTCACCACTTGTCGACTAATTTTAAGCACTTTAAGTGCCAGATAAAAGTAACGCCGTCTTTGTTTAATAGGACAAAACAAACAGATCACTGATATCCGTCACTTAAAGTTAGTCGACAAGTGGTGAAACAGGCCCTAAAAATTGGATTTTTAAAAGTAGCTGAACTAATGTAAGCAGTTCAGTTTGACAAGTACGATGTAAGTATACTTATAGGGTGGAAATGAAAAAAAAAACATCCCCGCTTTACGTGAAGGCATGGGAGGTACCTACTACAAAAAAAATGTTTTTTTTTTGCCACTGTCGGTGTGACTTATATTATTATGTATAGGTATTCATGTCAAATTACAGCTTTCTAGTAGGTACTAACGGTCTCCGACCTAACCCCACGTACAAACGGCGAATGCTTTACGCCGAAGTTATTTGAAGACACAAATACGCCGTACTTTTTGCGCGTAAACCTTCAACAGATAACTGTTAAGTTTAATGAGATAATCATTTTATTATTATCCATGATTATGTCATTACTGAGCATGTAGGTATACGCAAAAACGTTGCGCGTATTATTGTCATGAGTCAGTATGGGTCCGCTGGCTTGGGTTCATATATGTGTAAATAAATGTTTCTCTCTCTCTCTCTCTCATATCAATTTAACAAGAGATCAAGCGTTAAATTGACTTTTCTATACGTTTTTGTTAGATGAGGGCTCTCTCAAGTTCAACTCCGCCAGTGTAACATTTTGATGTTTCTATGACCTCGGAAATTACAAGACAAAACTTTGAACGCTGTTGATTTTCCAAAACATTGAAGATAAAGAAACCATTATACCTAGTAAAAGTTGTTAGACAAAGTGAAATTAGGCAAAAAAAATTTAGACAATTCAAGGGAATACCGGTCCTATTACGGTCATGACATGATACGGTGTAGTGGATAGAGACCTTTAAATAATTAAAATTTAACCCGTGAAATACTTGTTATTGAGTAGTAACTCCGATGGTCAACTGTGGTCTTCATCATCAGTTCCACTTCACCAAATGATGATTACCAAGAGCAAATGCTCGAGTTACTACTAAATATATATCCAATTTACTATAGGTGTCCCTACAACATTTGAAGAGTTCCCTCGATTTCCTTAAGATCCAATCATCAGATCCTGATTTGGTGCTTATGGGACCTAATTGAAGACATTGCTAGACGAAAGCAAAAAAAAATTCAAATCGGTTCATAAATGACGGAGTTCTGAGGTAACAAACATAAAAAAAACCGAATTGATAACCTCCTCCTTCGTCAGTCGGTAAAAAATTGAAGAACCACAAATGATTAGGCATACATTGTGCACTAATACCTAAAATCACATTAACACGGTAGGTATTTAACGCGCCGCGGAATCTCGGTAGCTTCCGGAAAACTAAAGCCACGCCAAGGTTATCGCTCGGCTCTGTTCACTCTACTGTGGGAGTTGCTGGCCTGAACAGGACGGAGCTATACATGGTGTTAAAAAAAATATATGTATACGATAATTTAACCTACCAGTGTCGTGGCGTCATAACAACTCGATTCCCACCGGGTTGCCTATTTTTTTAAAAGATATCGTACTAACTAACAATCGAAGACATACTTTACTCATGCTTTTCTCAGCCTTCGGGTTGCCTAACGAAAATGATCACTGCACGCCGCTGTAACCTATATTAATCTGTTATCTCCCAGGATAACAGGATCAAAGGAATTTGGGCACAAATTTGTGCCTCTGGGAGAGGACAGGTTAAGACTACTGATTACGAACCACTTACTAACATAGTACATGATGGACTATAATTTTTATTTAATTCATATAATAAGTTTAGGCTGACATAGTCACATTTAGTGTAGGTACTAAAGCCTCGTGAAATAAATAAACTAACCAACAAAAAATTGGAAAACTTCCGACTTTGTCACTTCAAAGTCCAATTTCTCAAAAACGGCTGAACCGATTTTGATAAAACATGTCTAAGAAAGAACCATCGCTAGAAAACCTGCTTTCGAATAAAAAAATCTTATTCAAATCGGTCCACCCGTTTAGGAGCTACAGATAGACAAACAGACAGACAGACACAGAGACTCACAGACACACATAGCGGTCAAACTTATAACACCCCTCTTTTTGCGTCGGGGGTTAAAAAAAATAGTTTCGTATGGAAATTGAGTCACAAAGATTTATTTTCATACAAAACTGTTATTATATTATTTTCGAATTTCAATGTTCTGCAGTGCAGCCTATTCTAAACGTGCATTAACGTGCATGTAAGTATACATTTCATATCACCTCTTGCGTTCACGCAACACTCACTAATACTACTATTACTTATTCTGTGCTAATACGAGTATTGTAGAAAAGACCCAAGGTTCGCGCTGGGAAACCCCAAATGCAACCACATCACACTGACCTCTCCTCCCCCCACCCCCAATCAGTTAAAAAACATGGCGTCGGTGATACTGCAATACCGCGTAACTAATTTTCACTGTCAGAACTGTACAATGTTGTACTGTGCCCTTAGTGTAAGTATTCGGTTACAAAATACGTCTCGATCGCGTTCGCGTTAAAATCTCATTTTGTATGGAAACACGAACAGCGCCTCTAGCGGAACGTTTGCGATGTCCGTGTTTCCATACAAATTGAGATTTTATCGAGAACGCGATCGAGACGTATTTTGTAACCGAAAACTTACACTAAGGGCACTGTTAGTACCGAGGAAATTAGACCTTATGGAAAATGCTAGTTACGCGGTATTGCAGTATCACCGACGACGGGCAAAGAACGGTCAGTACCCCTAGTGTAAGTTTTCGGTTAAAATCTCATTTTGTATGGAGACACGTACATCGCAAACGTTCTGCTAGAGGCGCTGTTCGTGTCCATACAAAATGAGATTTTAACGCGAACGCGATCGAGACGTATTTTGTACCCGAAAACTTACACTAAGGGCGCAGCTCAGAGGGGCTACTACGAAATTCGAAAATTGAAAGTGCTTCATCCTATCGTACCGTCCCTCTCACTATCGAATTAAATAATATAACCGTCAGCGGGACCGGGGGAAGTTCGAATTTTGCACTTTGTACAGTCACCAGCATTAATATCTGCCACAGCGGAGCGTGCAAAAATATCTGACACGTCCTTCCGGCCCTAGAAATAGAGTCGTATCGGATATTTATGCACGGTTGTTGTGTCAAATATTGGTGCTGGTGACTGTACCACGCGAGTTGAAGAGAATGATTACACACACAGCTACAACATGTCGTGTAATGACAGCAGAATTTTGACAAGAATGTGAATTTTGCACAGTTGTTGTGTCAGATATTGGTGCTGGTGACTGTAGTATAGGACTCTTGTTTCACGAGAGTCCAAGTTATCTTGGTTGTCGAGACTATTGCGTCGAATGCAGTGAAAGCAGCCGGATGCGTTTTGAATTTATTAACTCGAGTCGCGCGCGGTTTTGTCCGTGCATTCGTGATAAGATTGCGCTGGAAAGTTTTAGTGCCTGTGCCATTTATTATTCCAAAGGTATAAATATGCATGCAAATAGTGTATAGTTGACCAAGTGAATTCTTATAACAGTTGCTACGAGCACATCAAAGTAAAAAAACCTGCTTTCAAATAAAAAAACCGCATTCAAATTGGTCCACCCGTTTAAAAGCTACGGTGCCACAGACAGACACACATAGCGGTCAAACTTATAACACCCCTCTTTTTGCGTCGGGGGTTAAAAAAAGGCTGATTATCACATTGACTTGCAAGGACCCCTCCTTGACACTTATTACTAGATTGTGTTGTATAGACGTTACAATCTTACTTGCGATTGGCTCATTTAATTATTTTACCTTACTCTATTGAACCTAGGTAGGTTCAATAGAGGTAGGTAGGTCTGTGTGTGTGTGTCTGTCTAGGTAGGTGTAATGTGTAGTGTCTAGGTAGACACATACATAAGTGGTTGTTGTTATATTTACCTAATTTCACAGTTTTTCTCGCTTTTGGCTGATGGCCATGCCTTTATATATCAATAAAAAAAAACCAAGTACACCATGAGCTCTCAACACTAGCAATAAGAATCGTGACTACCATCGTGTCGTTCGATGTGTTTACTCCAACAAGGAGTTGGTTTACCTTGACACGCTGTCAATGTCGCCACTGAGTCGTGATCCCGTCGGTGTTAAAGGGTACAAGCACCACACATGGCCTCATATTGAGCCACTCCCTGCTAGTGTTGCCATCATTTTTGCCATTCCCGCAAAAACTAGCCACTTAAACTATCAGAAATTCAGAAACCACTAAGGGCTCCCACACAAATGAAACATATAAGCAAGACGTCGTTGGTTCAGTAACGATACATAGTTTTTTTTTTTTATAAAGGAATAGGAGAACCAACAACTTATACAATGAACCTATTTTGATAAAGCATGTCTAAGAACCATCGCTAGAAAGCCTGCTTTCAAATAAAAAAACCGCATTCAAATCGGTTTACCCGTTTAAGAGCTACGGGGCCACAGACAGACACAAAAACAGACACAGAAACAGACAGACAGACACACAGCGGTCATACTTATAATTATCACACTCCTCTTTTTGCGTTGGGGGTTAATTATGATTATGAAAATATTGACACAGAACCAGTACATACAAGTCTTAACTTAAACGAGATGACACGCACTACGTAACACATTAAGGTCACACATTAAGTACTAATAAATACACAATGTGTTACCGGCAGCCGGGCTTTTTTTAAGGGAAGTTAAAGTAACGTATTTCTATAACTTACCTAACCATGACATTAATTTAATTAATAAACCAAAATTCAAAATATGTAAACTTTTTAATAAAATTATAATTGCCAGCAATGAACAGCAAAGTAAATTGACAAGTAGGTAAATGTAAATGTAAATGACAACCGGCAGATACTTTGATTATTACTTGTCAATTTACTTTGCTGTACATTGCGGGCAATTATACTTTTGTTAGAAAGTTAACAAAGTCTGAATTTTAGAATACTAATTAAATTAACGTTAGGTAGGTACATTAACCTCCCTTAAAAAAGTCCGGCTGCCGGTAACACACTGTATAATATCACAAAAATGCACGATAAGAATCAAATCGGAAGTTTTTGAAATGAACCATTTTAACCTTCGACGGAAAAAGAGGGGTAACGTGTTATAAGTTTGATCCTGTCTGTATGTGTGGTTACAGTCACTTTTATTAAATATCGTGTATAAAAAATCATGGACACACCTCATGTTTCGGTCATCAGATTAAGGCAGCGTAATAATTCTTAGATTAACTATCAAAACATCAATTTACACATAATGCTGATCACATAGATAAGGTACTTAGCGCGGATTATTGTACATTATTGTATAATTTGTACGTGGGTTAAATCAACTCGGTAAGTACCGCCGCCGGCAATTTGTACGTTTGTAGATGGTTTTGGCTACTACTTCTACATATTATTATTGCAGGTGGTAGGACCTTGTGCAAGGTCCGCCCGGATTGCTACCACCATCTTGCTCGCTAATCCTGCCGTGAAGCAGCAGTGCTTGCATTGTTGTGTTTGGGCGTGGAGAGTAAGACAGCCGATGAAATTATTGGCACTTGAGGTATCCCATCTTAGGACTCTAGGTTGGCTGGCAACGAGTCTGCAATATCTGGTATTGCAGATGTTTAGTAATCAATGGATGGTGAAAGAGCCCCTTTCTTTCAGGATTTTTATAATACTACCCAACCTACACACAATCGACTTTAAATAAATCCAGAAAAGGTCACAGTTTCAGAATAAAATGCACTTGGCGAAGTGAAACATTTGTAAAACGAATCATTAAAGAACATTATTAGTATTCAGATTTAGAACAATATTTGATGAAATGAAAGTATAACTAAATAAAAGCTTGTTTTTAAAAATGTTTTTCGTACTTTTATTTTTAGTTGTGTAACATACTTTAATATTTATACACATCCATTAATTACACCTTTAATAATCTCTCCCCATAAATTTCACTCCTAACAGAATAGGACCTGTCGGAAGCCATTTCACGCTTATCAGTCGTTCAGCAGCGAACTACTCTTTCCCATTTTGAATGATAAATTACTAAACAGATTTCGAACATCCAACCATAATGCGGTGGAATGTGGCCCTCTTAGCACTTTGTTTATTTTTTCAAGTGATATATGGCCCTTGGAGGAATGCAGTCATCAAAAGCTGACAGTTGTAAAAAGAATAAAGGATATACGACCAGCCCTCTGTACCACAAAACTTGCAAGTGTTTCCAATTCGACACAATTGTAACATTTTATTAAAAGAAATTTAACACTTGTAAATTTTGTGGTACAGGGTACAAGGGCCTGTCGTTTTGAAAAGGGCTTAGGTATTTTACAGATACAGTTCTAACTTTAACTTTAAGTACAGTTTTATTGGGTATGAATTCAAAATTACACGAAGAGGATAAAAAGCTTTTCTGAGAATACGCTCTTTATTTCAGATAGCTCTAAAGAGAACGGTTTAAGGTTGATAATAAGAACTAAAAATGGATTCGGTGCATGTTAACGACAAAAGACTATAAAAATGCGGTAGATTTTTAAATGTGATGAACGTTTATAAATAACTAGCTGTGGTCCGCGACTTTGTCTGCGAAGAATTCGTTTATAGCTATCCCGCAGGGTCTATACCATTTTACTGGTTAAAAAGTATCATATTTTGAACTATCTGTGTGTAATTAAGCAATTATTGCCTGGATTACTAAATCAGTAATTTTACTTGTTAGACATATAGGTAGGTGTTGTTGCTTATAGTACCTATAGGTACTATAGTGGATGGTGGTGTCTAACATTGTGGTCACTCATGGTACTCGCAAATGCAATTGTAGGAGTATTTATTTATTTAACCTAAGTTAGTTGCATCATGCCATCATGCGTTAAGTAAAAACAATAAAAATAAAAATAATAAAAAAAAATATATACCTCGTTGAGTTTCTTGCCGGATTCTTCTCAGCAGAGGTTTTTCCGAACCGGTGGTAGATTTTTTTGACATTCATAAGTGCTTGTTATAGCCTAAATTGAATAAAGATATTTTGACTTTGACTTTGACTTTGACAATACCATGAAACTATTAATTAAGTTACCTAATCAGTAATTATTATTAAATGTCAAAAGGAAGAGAATATAGGACAATAATTATTTGGCTTAAATGTACCAACACTTATAAACTTTTCAACAATTTCGTCCAAATGTTGTTTAGTAGAATAATAACACTTAGTAATTATAGTAGTTAATAGTTCAGTAATTTTCGCGGAAGAATAAAAACAAGTGGAAGCGCTACGAGTATGTAGGTCCAGCGGTGCGTGCCACAACACAAGTAAGCGGGGCGGTACGCTTACTCGATGACGTAGGTAATCCTCCATTAGTAGGTTTTTTTTCATGCTATCATTTTTACATTCCAGAATTACTGTAAAACAAGGAATGTCGCGACACTACTAAACGTGATCATACTCTACGCAATGTTGAACACGGCTGGCATCGAGTAAACGTACCTCCGCTTACTTGTGGCACGCGCGCTGCACCTACACAGCACTTCCAGTTGTTTTTATTCTTCCGTGGTAATTTTCAATGTAATTTTTTTTAAATCTAAATTGTACCTTTATTGCCCTTCGCTATATTATTGTAAATGCGCGGGGCCATGCCCAGCAAGCTTTTTGCGAATAGAGCGGTTTTCTTTGTGGGGGCACGCACTATATTTGTTATGATAAAGACAAAGGTATTAGGTCCATACTCCATACAATGATTACAATGTCGATTGATACCCTTTGCGGCGTTTCTTACTAACAGCGTGACCACAAGCACGTCCGTTGCGAGTCGGAAGCTACCCGTACGTAAGCATTTCTATCTTTACCTACCTTGACTCACCTTTTTATATTGTACCTTATTCATACACATAGCGTTTACCCGCGGCTTTGCACGCGTAAATCATTAGATACAGCAGTTGAATTGAAATTCAGGGATTTTATTAAATTCTCGTGGGAGTTCCCTAAAATTACATCGTGGTTTTCATTGACGTTAAATTAAAACACCCATGCCAAATTTCATGACTCTAAGCCCAGCGGTTGTTATTTTGAAATTTTATTCCTAACTTGTGGGAATATCGGGATAAAAAGTAGCCATGTGTTATTCCAGATGTCCAGTTATCTACCTACATACCAAATTTCATGACTCTAAGCCCAGCGGTTATTAGTTCGAGATTTTATCCCTATCCCGTGGGAACATCGGGGTAAAAAGTAGCCTATGTCACAGTGTAAGAAAATGTATCTTAGACTTTGGCCGTGCTTAAAAGTGTCGCACGGGGTGATGTCACGCTGAACATTCACTAGCTATACCTTAATCATTTTTTGTTTAATTGACAAAAAATACACTTTAAATAACTATTTTCTGCTAATGTAACTGACCAGCTAATTAATTAGATTTTTTAGGGAACTAACCTATTACTCGTATTATACCTACCGGGTGTGGCCTGTAATACGAGCAAATAATTAAAACATAGATCGTACTCGTCAAACTGAACAACATTAGTTCAGCGACTTTTAAAAATAATGGAGTCTTTAGATTTTCCTTTTTTCATACAAATTAAATACTGCTATCAATGTACCTGCGCCATCCTGTACACAACTGACGTCGCCTGTCACGCTACAAACATCAAAAATTTTGCGTCACATTACTTCTTCGAATAAACTTTAGTGTGATAAAAATTAAAAAAAACTAATTATTATCCGCACTGGGCCCGCGTGGGAACTATGGCCCAAGCCCTCTTGTTCTGAGAGGAGGCCTGTGCCCTGCAGTAGGACGTATATAGGCTGGGATGATGGTGATTATTTTTAAAAGTCGCTGAACTACTGTAGTTCATTTTGAGGAGTATGATCTATGTTTTAATTATTTGCTCATATTACAGGCCATACCCGGTAAAAAGTGTATCAATTCTTGCAAGGCCAGCAACACGCCAGCAGTCGCAATGGAATTTTAGGTGAACCGCATCCTCGTTTGATCACTTTCATATTTAAAAAAAAAACAAAGAAGTAAGGGTATGTTTTAAATGAACTGAGTTCTGTCCTGAGGCCATATTATTGTCTTCCGCGCTGATGTTTGCAATCACATTCTCTATCCCTTTCTACCCTCATCTGTATACCAAACCGTGTATACGAGTAGATAGAGTCATGCCGTGGTTCTTATAATAATGTCATTAATGTCTAATTTTGACAAAATCACGCGTCTTCGTGGATGGCACTAGGTATGCCTAACAGAAAGAAGTGGTGAAAATGATTGTGATTCCAAAGTGTGTTACCAATTTGATTCCCAGGCCACTACAGAACCTTGTCATAATAACACTTACGTAATTCGATAAGCCTCATAGATAGACAAACAAAATCATCTCATTCGTCACAGATACAGAAAAAATTGTTTACCAAGAAAAAGTACCATGGTGTGGCCCAGGTAGAATTGTAGAAATTGGAATGACCTTCATCATTATTCGTAGGTTCAAATGTAAAAACTTATAGTGACTTAGACTGTGGTAATTGACGCCTTTCACGACCCTGGGTTTGACTCTGAAATACCATACTTACCTGAATATTATAGACATTAAGCACACAACAACGAATAAAAACAAATCTACGCCAGTCATGATAAATCGTTGCGGCCACCTTGGCCAGTGGCCTTCTGTAGGTACTACACTCATAAAAACTTGGAAATCGAATATTCTGTCTAAAATCTGTTTAAAAAAAATATACCTTGTTGAGTTTCTTGCCGGATTATTCTCAACAGAGGTTTTCCGAACCGGTGGTAGATTTTTTTTTGACATTCATAAGTGCTTGTTATAGCCTAAATTGAATAAAGATATTTTGACTTTGACTTTATTATTGGGTAAAAGTTTATTTTTCTTATTTAATTTACGAGTAGGTATGCCCAGTGTGGCCTTGTTGGATTAGAAGATTAATTAACATGTTATCTTTCCCATTTTTGAATCAACTAGTATTCATTATGGGTCGTAGACTATGTAGCACTAATAATACATAAAGAACTTATAAAACATAAAGAAAAATAAAGGCTGTCTAAGTATGACTATGTAATAAATAATTTGTTCATTTTAATGTTCCTGACTACTTTATTTTTATCTATATATTTTATTGTATCTTTTATTACAAAGCTTTTATTTAACTTGCTCTGTTCGTTTATTTGTTTGGGTCAAATCTTGCAAGTTAAATTTGACCCACTTCCAGTAGTCCGATCGACTTGAAATTTGGTAAACTTATGACAATACAATAATCGGATAGTGCGACCTGGTAGTCTGGCCAGGATTGTCTCCACAGGACGGAACTCTTCAACGGTTAAATGGCATCGACTTGAAAGGTATTCAAATATAGTTTGGGTGACAATACAGGTACAGTCAACAAAAAGTACAGTCAGCATTAAAAGCTTGTATTAAAAATTAAATTTTTACCAAAAACTTTTTTTTTACATAATTTTACATAAAAATTCAAATATAATAATACCTTCATTATTTTGAAAAGTACTTAATGAAGGTATTCGAAAATACATGCAATAAACTAACGTTTAAACTACCTATCGCCTCTAAAGGGTCGTGGGTTCAAAAAAAGTTTTTATTATGTGTTTAGCTTTCGGTGAAGGTCTGAGGAAAGCTTTCAAGTGTGAAGTTTCAGAACTATACCTATGATCTATGCCCAGCAACCCTTTTTAGTTATTCTAACACCGCCTATATTTTTAGTTTCTCACCGTTTTTATAATTTATGTAACCTCGGAATGAATCTTAAAACCAGTTATTTCAATCAAACTTAAAGAAGATAAGTTGTTGTCCTTCGAGAGATATAAGAATCAATCTATCTACACAAATGCAATACACAGAATCGTAGTGGCCTCGCGGCGTGTGGGCGGGCCATCTGATGTGAAACAATTAATGGGCTTGCCGAATAATAACTAGCTTTACGATTTATTTCCGCTGTTTTTTAACGTGAGAAACTAAAAACAGTGAGTCAGTTCGATTCTATAATAAATCAAGGGCTTGTGCTTGATTTTTATGTACAGCAACGTCTATTTCCAAAGAGTTCCAAAGGTATGTACCTACAGAATGATGCTTGGGTAGTCCCTACGATATTGCACAATTTCATTGCAATATTGAAAAAAAGAAAAAAACAACGGCCAAGAGCGTGTCGGACACGCCCATAATAGGGTTCCGTAGCCTAACAATAATGCCTAATATTTAATATTTTTCTAAGGAATCTTCCAAGTTTAGGTACTACTAATAATTCTCAAGCAAACTTAGCCGTTATAGTTTTCCTTGTAAGTTTGATATACTTACTACCATCCTGAATTTTTCATTCCACCCACTGGTTTAGATTTTAGAGGAGGGGGGGGGCGGTCGATTTTAATAAAATTCGCACTCTAAAGTTGAATATTTCGCAAACCATGAATCGAACTGAATCGAAAAATCGTCTTAGCAAACCCCTCATGAGTTTAAAAGACCTATCCAACGATACCCCACACTATAGGATTGGAAGAGAAAAAAAAATCACCCCCTTTACCCTAAAAACATTTATTTTTTTATTGTACCATTTTGTCGACGTAGCGTAGTTTACATATATATCCGTGCAAAATTACTGCTTTCTAGCATTGATAGTCCCTGAGCAAAGCCGCAGACGGACAGACAGATAGACAGACATGGCGAGACTATAAGGGTTCCGTTTTTGCCATTTTGGCTCCGGAACCCTACAAACGGAAACATTTTACGTAGTTACAATACAATAACTCTTTTATTGCACCCAACACATAGCAAGCAGCACAGAAAAACAGGTATATACACAGACACTTTCTAACCTGACACCCTACTACTTTACTATATTTTGACGTACCCTGTCGATATTTAATCATTAAATTCATTACCTACAAACTCGTGTATATTCGTCGAAAATTAAATATGTATTTGCGTGTGTGAATGAGATGCACTATAGCCTCCGTGACGTGAGACCGAGATCCCAATATAGCGCCACTCAAAAACGTCAAGCGAAGTGTTAGCTTTACATTGCGGATCACGGGGCTATTGGTTTCCAAATGATCGTTCGTTCACCGCAATGCAACGCAACTGACAACACGATATTTTTCGTCAAGGCTGACAGTATTTGTTTTTGCCGCAGTATGTGATATTACTTAGTCGCACCCACATACGAAGTTGTTTACGATATAACAACTATTTAATAATCAAACACACGCTAAATTCCCGTGACAAATGAATGAATGGATTCGATACTTAACGGCTCACTAATTAGGGACTTGTTGTACTGTTTATATTGTGTGTTAAATGACGTGTTCTTAGTAGAACCAAGTGAATTCTTAACATTAATTATTGATCAATTAAATAAACGGCGATCGTAAGCCTACTAAGTATTTTCTCGATTTAAATGCTCTTATATTGATCTTTTAAAGATCAATAGATCTTATCTCGGCCATATTCATTTTACTATGCACCTGTCTAATTACCGTACCGCTTTTTTTCCGCACTAAGTATAGTAATCACCGATTGGTTCCATCAGACCTAGGAGGAGATCGACTGGACCGATCCAGTCAGATTGGCAAGAGCTGGCCAAGAGTTGGAATAAGAAGGGGAGACTTTTGCCCACATATTATAAGCTATTAAAAAAAAAAGTATAGTGACACGGTATTTAGACTTGAGTGCACAGATAAATGTAAACAAATGGAATGACAGCCATCATTTTTCTATATGTGCACTCAGTCTCAGTTGCCGTGTCGCTTTTGCATGAAAATAAAAGGTGCACAATAAAATGAAAATGACCGATTCTTATGTTGTCTTTTTAAGATTCTTAGGAAATAAAATCTTTTTTTTATAAAAGTAAAATAACAAACTGATGGTAAGTATGTGAGCCACTCATAGTCCCCCGAAACACTAGTTGTTCATACATTGCCTAATATAACATCATTGGCCTAAAGGGTTGAAAATAGAATTAAATACCTCATATGACGATGATTTTACTGGCTGTCTTACTCTAATAGCGCAAGCACTGCCGCTTAGCGATACACAAATCTATATACTTAGGTAAAATTTCAGGGCCATTTTTATCAAGTTCCTTATAAAATGAAGCCATATTGGCACGGCAAAGTTAACATCCGATAAGAATGTTTAAGTTGGAAAGTGTGCCGCAGCTCGTCAACCGATAATTGCCTTTGTTGCGCCGACATTCCGACGTTTAATGAAAAGCAAACAAATGGGCTTTGCTTGGCGAATAACCTGCAGGGCTACTACGAAACTCGAAGTTCGTGTCGTGCGGTCCCTCTGACACTATTTAATACGAGAGCGAGAGGGACGGTACGATTCGACTGGAGCCGTAGTAGCCCTGCTGTACACCTACGGTTGTGAATAAGAAAGTGATACTGGGTACCTATTTATGGAGTCACTTCGCTTGAAAATAACATCCGAAAGAGATAAGGAATCCCAGCTCCTAGACTAAATCAGGCAAAAAGGAAGGAAAAAAAAAAGATTTGCTAAAGGTAAAAAAAAACTTGCCTGTAACATAACTTGAGTGACTACAAAATTAAGGCCTACTAAGTAGAAGCTAAAAGTTAGGTGATGTCTTACAAAATCAGTTTTACAATTTAAGCATTATTTTGGTTCCTAATCAGTAAATATTGGCTAATCGTCAAGTAGCCAACTAGTTCAGCTCTCCTTTTTTTCAGTGATATGCGGGGGATGTAAGTAGTTATACGAGAGATGTGGTTTATCCCAAATTCCCAAGTAGGTGTTCACAATCAACCGTAGTCTCTCTAGTAGTCTAGATTACACAGTCAGCGCTGGCCCTGTTGTAAAGAAAGAGGAGCTTGCTCTGGGCCCCAGATGGCAAGGGGCGCCATTTTGCAGTTTCCAGTGTAAAACCAAATTATGATAGCACTTGCACCTTTTGTGAGGCGCAAAAGTGCTATATCTCGCTCTACCTTGATCAAGAGCTAGAGCCAGCGCTGTACTTATATACAGGAAGTACTAGTAATAATTTGGCAAGCCTTGGTGTTCTTTCACGTACCCATTAATAAGGTGTTTTTTCTGTTGGAAGACACTACCGGTAACTTATTGGAAGTCAGTTTAGTTTTAATTTTAATTTATTTATATATTCAAATTACAACTTAGGTACTACACATTATATATTCTCGCCAAACTGCTACGTTTGATGGCGAGACGCGCTCTGTTTTCATGCAATTTTAACCTATCAAACTTATCCTATAATATATACTAGGTAGGTAGGTACTTAACAGATTCGCAATGGCAGGTATTTACATAGAAGGTATACATTCAAGGCAAGTCTGATCTTTAACATAGATTTACTTAGTTTAGGACTTTGTCTTTATAAGCTAATTTTATTAAATAATTTTGGTACCAGGTACTCTGAACATCTTTTACCATAATAGTTTTTTATTTTTGGCTGCACGAGCTTTTTCTCTCTTACACTCCTTGTGTTATATTTGTTACTAATTAATATTATGTACATATCACTGTAATAATGTAATAAGTTAACTAGATTATCGGTATTAGTAGCCAGGTAAAAATAAACGGTATACTTATAATGCATGTCTGTACAAGCCGCAAAAAGGAACAAAACAGGTATTCTGCACTCTCTAAAAGTTTACGCTTCTGCGAACGCAAAGTCGGTAAGCTTTACTGTTGTTTTGGGAAAGAATCCCTTTGTTAATGTATACCTTACTGCGTCCGCTATCTTAAGAACAGTTTCATTTTTGTTTAATTTTTCACCGAATCCAAATAAGTTTTCAATTTGGTTAAAGGCATTTGGGTTTTTATGTTCGCTACCTCAGAACTACGTACGCCATTTATCAACCTATTGGGAAAAATATTTTTTGTTTGGGACACCATTCCCGTTTAAAGCCATTTAGAATAAAAAAAATATCTCTATGAAATTTTTTGAAGTCGGTTTTCTTTGTTAAAATTATAAGTTAACTCTATTAGTTGGGCTGAATAATTTTCAATAAGTCGTATTGTATGGTTTTGTTAATGACATTAACTTCAGCGTAAAGCTAACTTGACTAATCAATGAATTTATGTTGTCTACGATATGAAAGTAAAAGACTTTCCTTGTAAAGCAATACCAACCATTATATTATGTGCCAACCGTATGTATAGGTATAACAAGATGATACATAGGTTTTATAAAAATGACAGGGGGTTATAATCGAACAAACTGATTCATGTATCAGGGTGTAACCTTTTAATAATCATAATTTCAATATGATTTCCTTGACAAAAGTGTGGTGATGTCTACTGTCAACATGACATTAATAGCGCAGGTTCCACCCTGGTACCATCAGCCAATAAGTGGTCTATCAATTTTTAAACAAGTTCCTATCAAATGCATATGTCGCTAAAGTCAAGTTGACAGACACGTCTATTGGCATTATTGTTTTACGACATGCAAACGATTATCAACTTTAGGGTGGTAGACCACATATTTGGGATATAGTTCAAGTGGTATTATTATTAGTTTCGCGTTAAACACCCTACTTTTCACTTTAAATGCGAGGAAAAAAACAATGTTCTGATCTAAATTACAATATTACACTTTAAAAACGTACGCTTGACTGATGGGATCTATTCAAAATTCAAAAAGCAAAAAAAATGGTTGCGCGTTTTTTTTTCTTTTATTGTTTTACGAAGTGTCGCTTTTAATGCTTGCATATTTAGCCAACGGTTTAAAATTAAAAACTATTCTAAAACTAATTGGACTGTGCATAATAAAATGAATTAATCCTTAATATAATTGAATAGATTAATATTCGTAGTCATTAATTGTGTTTCACGAAATTAAATCGTGTTTTTTTATATTTCTGCACAGTTGTCATTTTGAGGTTATTTCCACGCCCTAAAAATCCATCATTCACAAGCACCGTGTTGGCTGCTTAGGGTTTCCAACGTAAATAAAAAAAAACTTTAATCCCTAGAGAATAAAAAGGAGCTTTAGTAGCAGTAGGTAGCAGAGACTAAAACGTTTTATGAGCATGAGAAATGAAAAGTTTTTTTACAGCTTAAGACAAAAAATTAAAAAAAAAACTGCCTATTGAACTCGCTCATAAAGAGTTCCTGGGTACCGAAGAACCCTAAAAACTGAAACGAGCATGGTGTGTGGCTTTTTTTCGAGAAGGTTCTTTGACTCGTCCTGATAACCAAATTATCAGCAATGTAACATAACAAGATAAGGAAGTCTGTTTACTGATAACAAATCGCTTTACCATACTGTTATCATTGGTTTTATCTTCGTTTTGATCAGCACTGACCCGATTAATCCTATCCTTTTGTTTTTGTTTTATAATGTCTGTTATTGGTGGAAATTTACCTCGGTATTTTTCCTGCTCTTTCGCGCACTTCAGGGTTTCATACCCCAAAAGGTTACAAATGGAACTTTATTAATGTCGCTACACTGTCCAACCGTCCGTCCGTCCGTTACAAGAGGGCTACCTACTACGACATTTTCAAAACCATGTATTTCAAAATTATCCTTAGCCCAGCCTTATCGGTTTTAATCCACATGTTATTCTACCATCGTTGCAAAGTTTAAAACAAATCACAATTGAAAAACATTCCAGGCGCGCAATTAAAATATTTATTATAAATTAAACCATAGCTCGAACAAGAAAATGTTACAATGGAACGGAACTCCATTCATGCTGCTCCATGTATAATGTGTTTCTACTTTAGATCAAATACTAACTCTAGATACAGCACTTTGTAAAGCACTCTAGTTGTCTACAACTGCTATTTAGTAGTAGGAAGTTTTCGATTTCGTACATGTCATAATAAAGGTAAAGGTAAAATGCACTTTTTATTCTTCTATTTGTGATACTTTAAATTAAAATTAGCCCTGCAAATAGCTAAGTTTAGGAATCAATTATGTAAGACGGAATTAATTAAGCATTATCTTAATAGATTGTGTCATAGTTATAATATAATTACAATTATTTGTGCAATTTAAATTCGTATTTGTAGCTTTACCTAATGTATTAATTTATAATATCCGACTTGTTAAATTATTTGCTCGTAAGTTAATATATCAGCACAATTGCGTCTACTTATTCTATCCCTTGCTAGGATAAATGTTAAGCTATGAGTTAGACTTAGGAGTTATGATTTTTTCTATGTTTTTGCCTAATTAATAAAACTCAGCTCACGAAATAATTATTAAGAAACTTCGCAATGGCTGTCGCCATGCGTTTAGGTATCTCTGGTTACTACGTGATTTAGATTTTCCATTCTATCCATAAGCACGTCTACAATTAAAATTTATCTTAATATTATCTCGCACACCTGCGTATTCCATTAATCCGAACTTGCCTTGTGTGGAAATGCATTAGCATTTCCTTTTGGCGGCAACTGCGGCCATTTTGTGCGCGTCATAGACAAAGTATTGTCTGCTCTGAATTGCGCCTTTCTCAAATTTACCTTCGTTAACACGTGCGTAGAGAGGAAAATTTCGATTCCACTGTATTGTTGCTTTTGAATACAAATAATAAGTATCCATTAAGCCGTGTAATGTATTAACTTTATCAATGGGTTTCACTTACACCTCTGAGTTTTCCGGAATTTATGAAGGCAATAACGCTTGTTTACATTTTAAGCTTTTTGGGTGAAGGAGAATGTACTGAGAAAAACCTGTATCAGGTCAAATACGTAATTCGCACTACGATAGATAAGTAAATTACGGTTTTCCCAACTGCGCCGGATGTAAAACGAGAGTCGATTCCTCAAACGACAGGTAAAATTATTTCAGACCGCAATTTGATGCCGCACTACTCGAACCAATATCGACGCTAATTTCTCGTCTGAAATAGGTACACGTCAGAAGTACTCAGAAGACAACGCGAGCCAGGCATCAAAGAAAAGACGGACCTTGAACGGATTTTTTTAATGAAAACCTTTGCCTTATTTATTCGAACCTAAACGACTACTGGACGAAATATTCTGGACTGATTTTGTGATAATCATGTGTTTCATTTTCAGAACATTGCATTACATACAATGTGGATGGTAGAGATGGCAAATTTATTACTGCGATCAGCATCGCGACCTCAAATATGTCATCATTATCATGTCCCACTGCTAGGCACTGACTTTGTCTTAGAATGAGAGAGCTTGGACCGTTGTTCCCATGCGGCCCAGTGCGGATTAGGAACTTCACACACCCCATTGAATTGCTTCGCAGGTTTGCTTAAATATGTGCCTACTTTCTGGGGGTTTGTAATGTTTTTCATAACACCTACAACTTGCGAATTTGAATTATTTATTAGCATTTTCATAGGAAGTTGCTGATTCGTTACTAGGTATTTCCATCCCAGCCTATATACGTCCCACTGCTGGGCACAGGCCTCCTCTCAGAACAAGAGGGCTTGGGCTATAGTTCCCACGCGGCCCAGTGCGGATTGGGAACTTCACACGCACCATTGAATTGCTTCGAAGGTTAGTGCCGGTTTCCTCACGATGTTTTACTTCACCGCAAAGCTCGTGGTAAATTTCAAATGTAATTCCGCACATGAATTTCGAAAAACTCAGAGGTGCGAGAACTCTTGATTTAATTAAATGTAACCCATTATTATTACTACTAATTTTATTAACTTATACTGGCAGCATTATTACCTCTCTGAACTGTGTTATTCCTATCTTATGCTGCCAGTGTCTTGAGGACAATGCCTGAGGCAGAAAATTTAAACAGAATTTTTTACTTTGTGATATTATAGTTTAGTTTTTATAGTTTACATAGTTTTAGTTTTACCACGTCTATATTTTTTTTTACTGTGTATCTTATATAAATAAATATGTATATACCTATACTTGCTTAATATTTTTACAAGCACTCATTTAACTTGCGGTTTTAGTTCGTGTGGGTCACGTTTTGTTTTTATTATCAGAATGTTTACTAAACGAAATGTTAGTTCTAATCCCGTCCGGTGCGCCCAATTTTTTTTTTAATGCAATTTCAGACAGCAGATAAGCTTATATTAAAAAATAAATTAATAAAAATAACGTATAAGTACTTATATTGCTTCCAAATGGACAAACGGTGAAACGGTCTAACATTTTTAACGTCTTTCCTTTAAAAACTTTGAGGTAGGTATAAACTTCCTGACTGTCATTGACATTTAGTTTTACTCGCTATTCCTGAACTGTCTAGACTTTTTACGCCAGAACTTGGCACGTAAAAGTCTGTACTGTCTGGCTTACCTGTCTTCGGTTCGGTACCAAATTATTGTTTCCTGATAACCATCAGTTTTAACCTCAACTTTATTAATGAAGGTTTCTTGACAAGTTTAAATGTCGCTAGATGGCGTTAGTACCCAAACGTGACGCAAATGTCAAAACTTATACAAATCTAACGATATTTTGCCTGTAAAGAAACCTTCATTGCGATTTCAAAAATGAGTCGCCTGCTCGCCTGCAGGGCTACTACGAAACTCGAAACTCGAAGTTCGTATCGTACCGTCCCTCTCGTTCTCGTATTAAATAGTATAAGTGTCAGAGGGACCGCACGACATGAACTTCGAGTTTCGAGTTTCGTAGTAGCCCTGCCTGCTGTGGAACCCTATAAATCGATTTCTAACTATGCCCTAACTTTATAAATTCTACGCCGCGGTTTTATTACTCCTCAAACTAGTGAATAGACCTGTCACTTCATACAATGGGTTATGCATAATGATTATGTTGCTGCTTATGCTTATATCGCTCTTTATGACTCACACGCAGGTAGCGAATGGACGGAGACTTCGACCACCTCTCGTTGTAAACTTGTAACCCGTATTTATCTTCGAAACCGAACGGAAGTCTTGCGTAGGTTTCAACTTTTTATTGTCTTATACGTTAAAGTTTTTGTATTGGAATGTAAATTGAGAGCTAAAAGTATAGCTGTAGTTTGGTAAAGGATCCTGTAAAATTGGCTCTTATCGCTACGCAATACGTATCATTTTGCTTAGTTCCTCTGCTACAAAGAAGCAGTAAACCGTGGCTGTATCGTCTTTGTCTACTACAGAAGACCCTCATAAGTTTTTTAAAATTATCTAACCACTCGTTTATTATCGGTTTGTTTGGACAGTAAATGGCCATAGACAATTATACTAGAAGAGACTCCACTTTTAAATGATTTAGCACATTCAAGCTCATGTTTATGTAGGTATACTCGTACCTAGGTAGGAAGTTTGATAACTTGAAAAATAGTGATTCATAGTTGCATCATTTGCTGCCTATGTAAACTGGGACGTGTTTATCAAACGTTTACTAAAAGTGATAACTTGTTACATGCTTACCTTCACATTTTCTTTCTTTACCTTCCTTCATTCTCTATAGTACTTTTCGGTTAGCTTGGGTACGGCGACATTTGCTTTTTTTCCATTCCACGCCATGAATATTTCAGACCAATATTTTATAAAAAATATACTTGAACCTTGAAAGAACAAAAAAAAATATATCTCCATGTACACCTTAAAATATTTCGTAATAATAAACTCAAACCACTTAAAAATATAATATTTTGTTATAAAACTCATCATCATCATCATCCCAGCCTATATACGTCCCACTGCTGGGCACAGGCCTCCTCTCAGAATGAGAGGCCTGGGGTAGTAGTTCCCACGCGGGCCCAGTGCGGATTGGGAACTTCACACACACCGTTGTATTGCTTCACAGGTTTGTGCAGGTTTCCTCACGATGTTTTCCTTCACCGCAAAGCTCGTGGTAAATTTCAAATGTAATTCCGCACATGAATTTCGAAAAACTCAGAGGTGCGAGCCGGGGTTTGAAGCCGCGATCCTCTGCTTGAGAGGCCATAGGTCAAACCACTCGGCCACCACGGCTTCTCTGTTATTCAATGTTGTTATTTCGGTTTTTGTTATTTTTTTTACCTTTATTAGTTTTGATATAGTGCCAAAGAAGACCGCATGGTTTGTGAGATCCCATAGACAAGTAAAAATACTTGCTACGCGGGTGAAGCCGCAGTCAAAAACTAGTTAAAAATATAAACTATCACTAATAAAATCGATTATACACACCCTTAGCATATTTAATCGAGAATCGCAATTAATCGATTCGAATTTACATTGTCACAACCCTTTAATTGCTTAATGACATGTGTCACCGTACCCATCCTATCCGAAAAGTACTATAGTAATGGGACTTGGATACCAGGCAAAGTCTTTACCGTAAGGACTAAATTAGGTACATAGTACTGTATGTAAACAGCCAGTGATTGTCCTAGGTAAAACTTTTTATCATTTTACACGCAGTCGTACCTACTGCTTTAACCGCAGTCGTTTCTGGTTTTCCTTTAAGTCGTAATAAAAATCATAAAAATCATGGACCTCAAATTTTCACGACTTAAATCACACTTGTAATTATTAGTGATCGACGCGTCGCAAATTAATTAAGACACCATCATCATCATCATCATCCATCAGCCTATAGCAGTCCACTGCTTTACATAGGCGTACCCCAATGAGCCTACACTAAGTTTGCCGAGCGTATTCATTCACTTAATAACTCTTTAACCGACTTCAAAAAAGCAGGAGGTTATCAATTCGGTTGTATTTTTTTTATGTTACCTCATAACTCCGTCATTTATGAACCGATTTGAATTTTTTTTTGCGTTCGTCTAGGAATGTCATCAATTAGGCCCATAAGCACCAAATCAAGATCTGATGATTGGATCTTAAGGAAATCGAGGGAACTCTTCAAATGTTGTAGGGACACCTAAGTATAGTAAATTGGATATATTTAGTAGTAACTTGTGCATTTGCTCTTCAAAATCATCTTTTGGTGAAGTGGAACCGATGATAAAGACCACAGTTGACCATCGGAGTTACTATTCAATAACAAGTATTTCACGGGTTGAATTTTAATTACTTTTAAACAGTAGCGTCGTTGATTACGAGGAATTTATAAATAAATAAATAAAATAAATAAAAATACTTTATTTCAGACCAACAAAAGTCCATATTTTTTGTTAGTAGAATTGGTCTTATAAAACTAGTGTTAGTCGCATTATTATTATTATTATTATTCTTCATTATTATTATTTATTTATGCTACTCGTAATGCATATGGTAAAACGGGTGGTGAAGCACCAGCTGGGCTACTCCGAAACTCGAAACTCGAAGTTCGTGTCGTGCGGTCCCTCTGACACTTACACTGTTTGATACGAGAGCGAGAGGGACCGCACGACACGAACTTCGAGTTACGAGTTTCGTAGTAGCCTTGCAGGACTCCTCAATAATGAACGTCTCTGCATCGGAAAAGCAATCTTGCGTAAAGTGTCACGAGCAAATAACAAAAAAATTGAACCGACTACAAAAAACCATGAAAATAATTTTCTACCATTCTGAAGTCAGTCGGTGCCTCAGCACGAGCCAGCAGGAGTGATTGAAGCCTAATATAAAGTGCGTAAGTAGGTGAGGTTGACTATAAGTCCATTCCTGCTGGCTCGTGCTGAGGCACCGACCGATTTCAGACTGGTGGAAAATTATTTTCATGGCTTTTGTAGTCTGTTAAATTTTTTGTTATAACATTTTTTTTACTCCAGCGGTTGTAATTTCTTCGATAGATATGCAAATTAAATAGTAATAATAATCTATTAAATATACACCAGAGAGAGCCTTCTACAAATTTCGTTGTTAATTGTTTTATTTTTGTTTTTCTTGTAAGTGCCAGTGTCCAGAAACTTTCAGAAGGTATGCCCTAAATATTTGCTCTCTTGGACTTCATTTAAATTATCAATAATCACCAAAATTCAGCAAATATCGTACACATACCTACATAATAATCATCATCATCATCATCATCATCCCATCCTATATACGTCCCACTGCTGGGCACAGGCCTCCTCTCAGAACATAATAATCACCATACCAAAATTTGGATTTATTAAAATCCATCACAGCCACATCCATTCCCCCATTCTCCTTGGGCTTGCGTCAAATTAGCGCGCGCCAAGGTCCGCGCTGTTTACCGAATCCCGCGCTCGGCCTCGCCTGTCAATTTGACAGAGTCGTGAGTGCATGTCGCAAATTGCATTATTCAAGTATACTTAGCACGAGCACAGCTGAATTTTAACATCTTAATTTGGTTATCTTATTAGATTGAAAATACAAACTGAAATATTGATGCACAGAAAAACCAGAAAAATAAAGCACTGGGAATCGAACCCAGGTCCAGCAGTGGTGTTACGGAATACCGAGGACCTGGGTTCGATTCCCAGTGCTGGTCTTATTTTTCTGGTTTTTCTGTGCATTAATATTTCAGTTTGTATTTTCAATTTAGGTTTTACGGGATGACCGTAAAAGTAAAAATTTGGAATTGAAATAAAAAATACAAAAGATTCCAAAAAACCAATCTTTATCTTATTAGAAGCTAAACCTTGCCTATATTGACTTCACGCGTAACTACTTTGTATCTAGGTTGTACCTAAGTACGTTACGGAATTTTTGAACCAACTTGATTTTCACCCCCCTTTTTTGTGATATTGAGAGGAAGCTTGGCAATTATGAGTACCTAGTTCTGATAGCATACAATATGTGGTAGCTAGAGCTGATTTGATGATGAAGTCGGAAGCTAGGTTCGAGAACTTCAAGAAAGAAGACAGACAGACACAACGCAACTTGGCCTAGTTTGACTTGTCAGAATCGTCTTTAAGATGTACTTTGAGCAGAGGCTGTATTGCTTAACTTTTGTGACCCTCGCCATCGCAATACAAAAACTGTAATTTATTTGATTGCGATCGCGAGCGTCTGAAACGTATAGTGTCTTGGTTCTGACGATGGAGCTGAATAAGGTAATGCCGTTTATTTTTTTACCTCTAAAGCGTGTTTTCAGTTGTTTAAACTATTGCAATTATTACCTGACTCCTTCGCTACCAACAAAGCGCGGCTTTGGTGCTGGAGAACAAGCTAAAAAGATTGTAGTTCAATTATATGGACTGCGGAAAGAAAACCTGAATTATCATAAACACTTTGATTGTCGGTCTGTTTTTTAACTTTGAGGCAGATTTTACAGCTAAAAGTTACACCATACGTAAAAGAAAACTTAGTCACAATGATTTACATGCTTGTTCTACGGAAGATGGTATTTGAGCTCTCATATAAGTTTTGAAATAAAATAAACTTTAGTTTTAATCTCCGTCTTTTAATTTTATTGGGGCGTTTTTGCGAGAGGCATGTACCTACAAATTTTTCAGTAGGCTATCATACTAATTAACTAAAATGGTACCCAAGAAGCTTGTATTCATTCATTCATCCCAGCCTATATACGTACGGGCCCAGTGCGAGGCTTGTATTAAATAAGTAAATTAAAATGTTATTGAGACTAAAAGTGAATGCCAGAGTCCTAAATACATGCATATTTAAACAAGTATCTAATAGCAACTTTTAATATTTAGTAACCAGTGGCATTTGATATTTATTTATTGCCTTAGCTACTAAAATATAAAACACACATTTTATAGTGAGTAAATAGCGAACAAGTTTTTACTGCGACCAGCAAACTAAACACGGTAAAATAAATAAACGAACTCTTATAGATCACGCATTGCCTCTTCGCCTTGAGAGTCATGGAATCTATTTATAACCTTAACATGAATGAATGATTAATATTATTCGTTGCAAGTAGGAAGCCCGTTCAAGATTATTCGAATGCGTGTCTAACTAATTATATAAACAACGATTGTGCTACGTGTGACTTCCGTTAATGTAGAACAAAATGTGTAGGTATAGGTAAAAAACTCAAGTACTTATAAAGCCACTCTTACATATATGTAACGTGTTGAAAATTAGAAAAATGACATAAGTTCCGTATCAATTTATTGCACTACTACATACAAGGGGGACTTTACTCGATTTTTTTTTACTTAATACACATTACATTACATTAGTTTCTTATTAAATTTTAATATTAAACAATCTTAAGTAAATGACAGAGTAAAAAGTAGTACTTATTTTAGAACCGTAATCAGTAAACACATAATACTGGTCAAACAGTCAATTCCGTTAGATTAACCTGTAGGTAATCAGTTATTGTATTTGTATTAATTGTATTGTATTGTATTGTAACTCTTTATTGTACATAAAGCATATGAGAATTGTTAACAAGAGAAAGAGATTTACAAAGGCGAACAATACAATGCAATACGTGATTCTTTATTGTAGATACACCAGAAATAGTAAGCGATACAGAAAGCAGGTACACAGAAAGAAAACTTATCCCTTAAAGGGATCTTTTCCAGTTAACCTTTATTAGTTTCGTTTCGGCTTTTTTTACGAAAGCTGACAAACAAGCAAACAGTTAACTTAAGTAACCACCGCCGCCAAAGCACACCCATATGTACATTAGCACTACCGCTGCTGCTGTGGCCATATAAAAAACTGGAAAAATCCTGAGGAATTAAGACTAAAATAACGGAGTTGTCCGAGTAACTAGCAATAGATGGTCACCCTATAAACTAACTACGCATTTAGCCTTAGAAGCTTCAAATGTGTTGTGTCAATTGTTCTATCTTTAAAGTGCAATTTACGAATTTAAGTATTCACGCAAAATTATGTTATTTGGTGTCTAATTTAAATTTAGCAACCTTGGGTGAGGCTGTTGCGAGTTTATTGTAAACAAAGAGATTGTGTATTGTATATGTGTGCGTCTAGACGTGTAATAAAGCACGTTAGTAGCTGTGTCACCAATAGGTACTTATATTTAGCTTTTATATACGAATAGATGCGAGTCTTTATATTTGCATTAATTAAAACTATTTTAAGTTGTAAAATTCTGTCCGAATTTTTAGGGTTCCGGAGCCAAAATATCAAAAACTGAACCCTTATAGTTTCGCCATGTCTGTCTGCCTGTCTGTCTGTCTCTCTGTCGGTCTGTCCGACTTTTTTTAACTCAAACTCACAACATTTATTGACATAAAAAAACACTACATCACAACAAAAACACATTAAAAACATAAATAGAAGAAGAGAGAAAAATTTGAGACGTGTGCTGTAGTGTGATGCTAAAAGGACTCAGCTCAGCATGTGCCGTAGCCCTGTAACCAGAGCTGCAGCGCTGGTTTTCAGCGGAACCCCGGTGAGTGTGCGTGCACCGGAGGCGTGCACCCACGCACCACACCATTGCAGTGGCTGGTATATTGGTGGTTTCGAAGCGGCAACGTTTCGTATGCTCTGCCTACCCCATTTAGGAATACAGGCGTGATGTTTGTGTGTGTGTGTATTGCAGTGGCTAGTCTAGCAGCTGGCGCGGCGGTATAGATACTGGCTTCGTCTAAACCTTGCATAACTTCAATTAATCATTCATTAAAATAAAGACTTAAGCATCGTATTTGGACTTCGTTACAGCCTTCAACGGTGTCAAAGAGGCCAAGATCAAAGCTTCACCGGTTAGTTATTAAACTGGTCGTTTACCAGATAACCGATAACCACTGTTTACAAGTATTAATGCATTATCAGTCTACGATTAAAACGCAAAACATTCTTTATGCCACATAAAGCCAGCCGTTGATAATGAGCAGCTTGGTGACCTTCGTTGTCGTTCAATGTGTCATCATCACGAGATACGTGTTTAACTTTAACGATTAATTCTATGTTTTCGAACTGTTTATTTTCTCGATGACAGGATCAATTAGCGAAGCCCAAATACGTTCGTAGCCTTCGTAGGTGCATGTACGGTCAAGTGCAAAATTAAGTATCTATTCGAACCACTCAAAAATATGTCACTACGGACTTATTGCGTCAGAATAAGAGTCTGTGGTAGTACTTATTTTTTAAATTTTGAATAAGTTCATATTGTTACACTTGACTATAGATTTTAAACATGTTGCTTCCGGTGATTTCCTTTGTAATCCTCAAGCTTTCTGAGTACCTAATACATGTTAATCCAGCTTTTGCTGATACCAAGGTTTTGCAAGTTCTGAGTAATTTCCAATATTAATTACATCTTCAATATTATTGGACTTTTTACACTACCTAGCAGTTTTGCGACATTTTAAACGTGGGTTAAATGAACCTAGGTAGGATAAACATCGTTAGGAGTTTGTGTATTTAATCAACAGTTTTATACATTAGACATTCTAAACGTACCTAGATCAACTGGAGTTCCAGCTAAACCTAAACTAAACTGATCTATGAACTAAATCCATAATGACCTTGATTTTAGTTCAGATCATGATAATTGTGTTCAGAACCCAAAAACAAGTACTATACTACTTAACCATCAAGATCATACAATTTAAAAGTGAAGGTGGTTTTACTGAATAATCTAGTTGATCTTGAACTATGGACAGTTATTGCTACGAAAACCGGACATGAACTCTTCCGCTACACCTACAGTTGGACTCGGCGTCTGTCGTGAATTTAAGTCGTAGTACTCTGTAATTTTTTATGAAGATTAGTTTATATTACATTAGATTAAGTAAGTAAGTATATAGGATTTGGTCACAGTGGATCGCAAGGCAATGATGCGGCCGACCGATGCTACATGGGGTCGGAGATGAAGGTCTTCGGACCCGAACCCATCCTACCTGCCCTTTGGATGGCTGAGCGCTACGATACTGAGCGGTAACTATTCTTCTTGTATTTTGTGTAATAATGTCACCGAATAATGAATTTTTTTTTCTTTCTTTCTTTCTTCTTTTTCTTTCTTTCAGGCAAATTGCCTGTATGTGTACCTACTTATAAGCTCTGACTGGACATCCTTGCTCCAAACATAACCTTGATGTTACAAACTGTGTAGAGAATGCATGGAGGCAGAACCGACCTA
>NC_133485.1:2436037-2460045 GCF_025370935.1 Choristoneura fumiferana | reverse complement strand
GAATAAATTCGTAAATTGCACTTTTAAAGATAGAACAATTGATACAACACATTGAAGCTTCTAAGGTTAAATGCGTAGTTAGTTTATAGGGTGACCATCTATTGCTAGTTACTCGGACAACTCCGTTATTTTAGTCTGAATTCCTCAGGATTTTTCCAGTTTTTTATATGGCCACAGCAGCAGCGGTAGTGCTTATGTACATATGGGTGTGCTTTGGCGGCGGTGGTTACTTAAGTTAACTGTTTGCTTGTTTGTCGCTTTCGTAAAAAAGCCGAACGAAACTAATAAAAGGTTAACTGGAAAAGATCCCTTTAAGGGATAAGTTTTCTTTCTGTGTACCTGCTTTCTGTATCGCTTACTATTTCTGGTGTACCTACAATAAAGAGTCACGTATTGTATGTATTGTTCGCCTTTGTACATCTCTTTCTCTTGTTAACACGTAATTCTATTCTCATAATGTTTATGTACAATAAAGAGTTACATACAATACAATAACTGATTAAGCTACAGTTAATCTAACGGAATTGACTGTTTGACCAGTATTATGTGTTTACTGATTACGGTTCTAAAATAAGTACTACTTTCTACTCTGTCAGTTACTTAAGATTGTTCAAAATATAAAATTTAATAAGAAACTAATGTAATGTAATGTGTATTAGTAAAAAAAAATCGAGTAAAGTCCCCTTTGTATGTAGTAGTGCATATAATTGATACGGAACTTATGTCATTTTCTAATTTTCAACACGTTACATATATGTAAGAGTGGCTTTATACTTGATTTTTTACTTATACCTACACATTTGTTCTACATTAACGGAAGTCACACGTAGCACAATCGTTTGTTATATAATTAGTTAGACACGCATTCGAATAATCTTGAACGGGCTTCCTACTTGCAACGAATAATATTAATCATATCATTCATGTTAAGGTTATAAATAGATTCCATGACTCTCAAGGCGAAGAGGCAATGTGCGTGATCTATAAGAGTTCGTTTATTTATTTTTACCGTGTTTAGTTTGCTGGTCGCAGTAAAACTTGTTCGCTATTTACTCACTATAAAATGTGTGTTTTTATATTTTAGTGCGTGCTAAGGCAATAAATAAATATCAAATGCCACTGGTTACTAAATATTAAAAGTTCCACTAGATACTTGTTTAAATATGCATGTTTTTAGGACTCTGGCATTCACTTTTAGTCTCATAACATTTCAATTTACTTATTTAATACAAGTTCTTTGGCTACCATTTTAGTTAATTAGTATGATAGCCTACTGAAAAATTTGTAGGTAGGTACATGCCTTTCGCAAAAACGCCCCAATAAAATTAAAAGACGGAGATTAAAACTAAAGTTTATTTTATTTCAAAACTAAATGAGAGCTCAAATACCATCTTCCGTAGAAACAAGCATGTAAATCATTGTGACTAAGTTTTCTTTTACGTATGGTGTAACTGTTAGCTGTAAAATCTGCCTCAAAGTTAAAAAACAGACCGACAATCAAAGTGTTTATGATAATTCAGGTTTTCTTTCCGCAGTCCATATAATTGAACTACAATCTTTTTAGCTTGTTCTCCAGCACCAAAGCCGCGCTTTGTTGGTAGCGAAGGAGTCAGGTAATAATTGCAATAGTTTATACAACTGAAAACACGCTTTAGAGGTAAAAAAATAAACGGCATTACCTTTATGACAGCTCCATCGTCAGAACCAAGACACCATTCCTGACGCCGTACGTTTCAGACGCTCGCGATCGCAATCAAATGACAGTTTTTGTATGCGAAATCTGTCATTTGATTGCGATGGCGAGCGTCACAAAAGTTAAGCAATACAGCCTCTGCTCAAAGTACATCTTAAAGACGATTCTGACAAGTCAAACTCGGCCAAGTTGCGTTGTGTCTGTCTGTCCTTTCTTGAAGTTCTCGAACCTAGCTTCCGACTTCATCATCAAATCAGCTCTAGCTACCACATATTGTAATGCTATCAGAACTACTCATAATTGCCCAGCTTCCTCTCAATATCACAAAAAAGGGGGGTGAAAATCAAGTTGGTTCTAAAAATTCCGTAACGTACTTAGGTACCTAGATACAAAGTAGTTATGCGTGAAGTCAATATAGGCAAAGTTTAGCTTCTAATAATAAAGATTGGTTTTTTGGAATCTTTTTGTATTTTTTATTTCAATTCCAATTTTTTACTTTTACGGTCATCCGTAAAACCTAAATTGAAAATACAAACGAAATATTGATGCACAGAAAAACCAGAAAAATAAGACCAGCACTCTGGAATCGTACCCAGGTCCTCGGTATTCCGTACGCCGTGCTATACCGCTACACCACTGCTGGTCAACGGTACAGACACGAATTTCCCCTATGCACCTCATATCTCAGCTTGTTTGTTTTCTATTTAGCCACTTAAGCAGTGACGCTAGCGACATCTATACCGTAGCCCTCATCGAGAAACTTTCGGCACTCCATTGGTACCAACCGCTCACCCGGACAAGAGATGTCGTTACTAAGCAATCAAATTAAGATTGGTTTTTTGGAATCTTTTTGTATTTTTTATTTCAATTCCAAATTTTTACTTTTACGGTCATCACGTAAAACCTAAATTGAAAATACAAACTGAAATATTGACGCACAGAAAAACCAGAAAAATAAGACCAGCACTGGGAATCGAACCCAGGTCCTCGGTATTCCGTAACACCACTGCTGGACCTGGGTTCGATTCCCAGTGCTGGTCTTATTTTTCTGGTTTTTCTGTGCATCAATATTTCAGTTTGTATTTTCAATCTAATAAGATAACCAAATTAAGATGTTAAAATTTAGCTGTGCTCGTGCTATACTTTAATAATGCAATTTGCGACATGCACTCACGACTCTGTCAAATTGACAGGCGAGGCCGAGCGCGGGATTCGGTAAACAGCGCGGACCTTGGCGCGCGCTAATTTGACGCAAGCCCAAGGAGAATGGGGGAATGGATGTGGCTGTGATGGATTTTAATAAATCCAAATTTTGGTATGGTGATTATTATGTTCTGAGAAGGAGGCCTGTGCCCAGCAGTGGGACGCATATAGGCTGGGATGATGATGATGATTATTATTATGTAGGTATGTGTACGATATTTGCTGAATTTTGGTGATTATTGATAATTTAAATGAAGTCCAAGAGAGCAAATATTTAGGGCATACCTTCTGAAAGTTACTGGACACTGGCACTTAAAAAAAACAAAATTAAACAATTAACAAGGAAATTTGTAGAAGGCTCTCTCTGATGTATATTTAATAGATTATTATTACTATTTAATTTGCATAACTATCGAAGAAATGACAACCGCTGGAGTAAAAAAATGTTATAACAAAAAATTTAACAGACTACAAAAGCCATGAAAATAATTTTCCACCAGTCTGAAATCGGTCGGTGCCTCAGCACGAGCCAGCAGGAATGGACTTATAGTCAACCTCACCTACTTACGCACTTTATATTAGGCTTCAATCACTCCTGCTGGCTCGTGCTGAGGCACCGACTGTCTTCAGAATGGTAGAAAATTATTTTCATGGTTTTTTGTAGTCGGTTCAATTTTTTTGTTATTTGCTTGTCACACTTTACGCAAGATTGCTTTTCCGATGCAGAGACGTTCATTATTGAGGAGTCCTGGTGCTTCACCACCCGTTTTACCATATGCATTATGAGTAGCATAAATAAATAATAATAATGAAGAATAATAATGCGACTAACACTAGTTTTGTAAGACCAATTCTACTAACAAAAAAATATGGACTTTTGTTGGTCTGAAATAAAGTATTTTTTATTTATTTTATTTATTTATTTATAAATTCCTCGTAATCAACGACGCTACTGTTTAAAAGTAATTAAAATTCAACCCGTGAAATACTTGTTATTGAATAGTAACTCCGATGGTCAACTGTGGTCTTTATCATCAGTTCCACTTCACCAAAAGATGATTTTGAAGAGCAAATGCACAAGTTACTACTAAATATATCCAATAACCTATAGTAATATAGGTGTCCCTACAAAATTTGAAGAGTTCCCTCGATTTCCTTAAGATCCAATCATCAGATCTTGATTTGGTGCTTATGGGGCCTACTTGATGACATTCCTAGACGAACGCAAAAAAAAAAATTCAAATCGGTTCATAAATGACGGAGTTATGAAGTAACATAAAAAAAATACAACCGAATTGATAACCTCCTCCTTTTTTGAAGTCGTTATAGAGTTATTAAGTGAATGAATACGCTCGGCAAACTTAGTGTAGGCTCATTGGGGTACGCCTATGTAAAGCAGTGGACTGCTATAGGCTGATGGATATGATGATGATGATGGTGTTTTAATTAATTTGCGAACGCGTCGATCACAATATTACAAGTGTGATTTAAGTCGTGAAAATTTGAGGTTCATGATTTTTATGATTTTTATTACGACTTAAAGGAAAACCAGAAACGACTGCGGTTAAAGCAGTAGGTACGACTGCGTGTAAAATGATAAAAAGTTTTACCTAGGACAATCACTGACTGTTTACATACAGTACTATGTACCTAATTTAGTCCTTACGGTAAAGACTTTGCCTGGTATCCAAGTCCCATTACTATAGTAATTTTCGGATAGGATGGGTACGGTGACACATGTCATTAAGCAATTAAAGGGTTGTGACAATGTAAATTCGAATCGATTAATTGCGATTCTCGATTAAATATGCTAAGGGTGTGTATAATCGATTTTATTAGTGATAGTTTATATTTTTAACTAGTTTTTGACTGCGGCTTCACCCGCGTAGCAAGTATTTTTACTTGTCTATGGGATCTCACAAACCATGCGGTCTTCTTTGGCACTATATCAAAACTAATAAAGGTAAAAAAAATAACAAAAACCGAAATAACAACATTGAATAACAGAGAAGCCGTGGTGGCCGAGTGGTTTGACCTATGGCCTCTCAAGCAGAGGATCGCGGCTTCAAACCCCGGCTCGCACCTCTGAGTTTTTTGAAATTCATGTGCGGAATTACATTTGAAATTTACCACGAGCTTTGCGGTGAAGGAAAACATCGTGAGGAAACCTGCACTAACCTGCGAAGCAATTCAATGGTGCGTGTGAAGTTCCCAATCCGCACTGGGCCCGCGTGGGAACTACTGCCCAAGCCCTCTCATTCTGAGAGGAGGCCTGTGCCCAGCAGTGGGACGTATATAGGCTGGGATGATGATGATGATGAGTTTTATAACAAAATATTATATTTTTAAGTGGTTTGAGTTTATTATTACGAAATATTTTAAGGTGTACATGGAGATATATTTTTTTTTGTTCTTTCAAGGTTCAAGTATATTTTTTATAAAATATTGGTCTGAAATATTCATGGCGGGGAATGGAAAAAAAGCAAATGTCGCCGTACCCAAGCTAACCGAAAAGTACTATAGAGAATGAAGGAAGGTAAAGAAAGAAAATGTGAAGGTAAGCATGTAACAAGTTATCACTTTTAGTAACGTTTGATAAACACGTCCCAGTTTACATAGGCAGCAAATGATGCAATTATGAATCACTATTTTTCCAGTTATCAAACTTCCTACCTAGGTACGAGTATACCTACATAAACATGAGCTTGAATGTGCTAAATCATTTAAAAGTAGAGTCTCTTCTAGTATAATGAGGGCTATCGTTTTTTGTCTCACTAGATGGCGCACTGTTGCGTGAGGTTTTTAAGTGTGGCTTTCAAAGTCTGTTATTACGGGCGTTAAAACAAAGTTTAGATTAAAATCGTATTTAAAACACCTTAAAACCGTACCATAAAAATATCCAGCAACCACAGTGTTGCGTAGTCCCGTTTTGTTCGGAAAAAAAGGGAGGACAAAAGTTTCCGAAAGACAAAACTGTCTCAAAACATAGACATTCATTGCCCCGTAACACATAATTGCCATAATTAATTTCAGGTTATGCAAAATATTCACAAAAAAATTCTTATTATAAATAAACCCGCGTAGCTCACCCAAAAACTATGAGATTTGACATTTCGGAGACCTCACGCTACACTAGCGCCTCTAGCGGCGAATTCATTCGCGATAGCCCTCATTGTCTATGGCCATTTACTGTCCAAACAAACCGATAATAAACGAGTGGTTAGATAATTTTAAAAACTTATTAGGGTCTAATGTAGTAGACAAAGACGATACAGCCACGGTTTACTGCTTCTTTGTAGCAGAGGAACTAAGCAAAATGATACGTATTGCGTAGCGATAAGAGCCAATTTTACAGGATCCTTTACCAAACTACAGCTATACTTTTAGCTCTCAATTTACATTCCAATACAAAAACTTTAACGTATAAGACAATAAAAAGTTGAAACCTACGCAAGACTTCCGTTCGGTTTCGAAGATAAATACGGGTTACAAGTTTACAACGAGAGGTGGTCGAAGTCTCCGTCCATTCGCTACCTGCGTGTGAGTCATAAAGAGCGATATAAGCATAAGCAGCAACATAATCATTATGCATAACCCATTGTATGAAGTGACAGGTCTATTCACTAGTTTGAGGAGTAATAAAACCGCGGCGTAGAATTTATAAAGTTAGGGCATAGTTAGAAATTGATTTATAGGGGTTCCACAGCAGGCAGGGCTACTACGAAACTCGAAACTCGAAGTTCATGTCGTGCGGTCCCTATGACACTTATACTATTTAATACGAGAGCGAGAGGGACGGTACGATACGAACTTCGAGTTTCGAGTTTCGTAGTAGCCCTGCAGGCGAGCAGGCGACTCATTTTTGAAATCGCAATGAAGGTTTCTTTACAGGCAAAATATCGTTAGATTTGTATAAGTTTTGACATTTGCGTCACGTTTGGGTACTAACGCCATCTAGCGACATTTAAACTTGTCAAGAAACCTTCATTAATAAAGTTGAGGTTAAAACTGATGGTTATCAGGAAACTATAATTTGGTACCGAACCGAAGACAGGTAAGCCAGACAGTACAGACTTTTACGTGCCAAGTTCTGGCGTAAAAAGTCTAGACAGTTCAGGAATAGCGAGTAAAACTAAATGTCAATGACAGTCAGGAAGTTTATACCTACCTCAAAGTTTTTAAAGGAAAAGAAAGACGTTAAAAACGTTAAACCGTTTCACCGTTTGTCCATTTGGAAGCAATATAAGTACTTATACGTTATTTTTATTAATTTAGTTTTTAATATAAGCTTATCTGCTGTCTGAAATTGCATTAAAAAAAAATTTTGGCGCACCGGACGGGATTAGAACTAACATTTCGTTTAGTAAACATTCTAATAATAAAAACAAAAACGTGACCCACACGAACTCAAACCGCAAGTTAAATGAGTGCTTGTAAAAATATTAAGCAAGTATAGGTATATACATATTTATTTATATAAGATACACAGTAAAAAAAAATATAGACGTGGGAAAACTAAAACTATGCAAACTATAAAAACTAAACTATAATATCACAAAGTAAAAAATGCCGTTTAAATTTTCTGCCTCAGGCATTGTCCCCAAGACACTGGTAGCATAAGATTAGGAATAACACAGTTCAGAGAGGTAATAATGCTGCCAGTATAGGTTAATAAAATTAGTAGTAATAATAATGGGTTACATTTAATAAAATCAAGAACTGGCTCGCGTTGTCTTCTGACGTGTACCTATTTCAGACGAGGAATTAGTGTCGCTAATGGTTCGCGTAGTGCGGCATCAAATTGCGGTCTGAAATAGTTTTACCGGTCGTTTGAGGAATCCACTCTCGTTTTACATCCGGCGCAGTTGGGAAAACCGTAATTTACTTATCTATCGTAGTGCAAATTACGTATTTGACCTAATACAGGTTTTTCTCAGTACATTCTCCTTCACCCAAAAAAGCTTATAAATGTAAACAAGCGTTATTGCCTTCATAAATTCCGGAAAACTCAGAGGTGGAAGTGAAACCCATTGATAAAGTTAATACATTACCACGGCTTAATGGATACTTATTATTTGTATTCAAAAGCAACAATACAGTGGAACCGAAATTTTCCGCTCTACGCACGTGTTAACGAAGGTAAATTTGAGAAAGGCGCAATTCAGAGCAGACAATACTTTGTCTATGACGCGCACAAAATGGCCGCAGTTGCCGCCAAAAGGAAATGCTAATGCATTTCCACACAAGGCAAGTTCGGATTAATGGAATACGCAGGTGTGCGAGATAATATTAAGATAAATTTTAATTGTAGACGTGCTTATGGATAGAATGGAAAATCTAAATCACGTAGTAACCAGAGATACCTAAACGCATGGCGACAGCCATTGCGAAGTTTCTTTATAATTATTTCGCGAAATTGTTTTATGGGGTGAGCTATCAGTTTTATTAATTAGGCAAAAACATAGAAAAAATCATAACACCTAAGTCTAACTCATAGCTTAACATTTATCCTAGCAAGGGATAGAATAAGTAGACGCAATTGTGCTGATATATTAACTTACGAGCAAATAATTTAACAAGTCGGATATTATAAATTAATACATTAGGTAAAGCTAAAAAAATACGAATTTAAATTGCACAAATAATTGTAATTATATTATAACTATGACACAATCTATTAAGATAATGCTTAATTAATTCCGTCTTACATAATTGATTCCTAAACTCAGCTATTTTCAGGGCTAATTTTAATTTAAAGTATCACAAATAGAAGAATAAAAAGTGCATTTTACCTTTACCCTTTATTATGACATGTACGAAATCGAAAATTTCCTACTACTAAATAGCAGTTGTAGACAACTAGAGTGCTTTACAAAGTGCTGTATCTAGAGTTAGTATTTGATCTAAAGTAGAAACACATTATACATGGAGCAGCATGAATGGAGTTCCGTTCCATTGTAACATTTTCTTGTTCGAGCTATGGTTTAATTTATAATAAATATTTTAATTGCGCGCCTGGAATGTTTTTCAATTGTGATTTGTTTTAAACTTTGCAGCGATGGTAGAATAACATGTGGATTAAAACCGATAAGGCTGGGCTAAGGATAATTTCAAATACCTACATGGTTTTGAAAATGTCGTAGTAAGTAGCCCTCTTGTAACGGACGGACGGACGGTTGGACAGCTTTTGGGGTATGAAACCCTGAAGTGCGCGAAAGAGCAGGAAAAATACCGAGGTAAATTTCCACCAATAACAGTCATTATTAAACAAAAACAAAAGGATAGGATTAATCGGGTCAGTGCTGATCAAAACGAAGATAAAACCAATGATAACAGTATGGTAAAGCAATTTGTTATCAGTAAACAGACTTCCTTATCTTGTTATGTTACATTGCTGATAATTTGGTTATCAGGACGAGACAAAAGAACCTTTTCGAAAAAAAGCCACACACCATGCTCTTTTCAGTTTTTAGGGTTCTTCGGTACCCAGGAACTCTTTATGAGCGAGTTCAATAGGCAGTTTTTTTTATTTTTTTGTCTTAAGCTGTAAAAAAACTTTTCATTTCTCATGCTCATAAAACGTTTTTAGTCTCTGCTACCTACTGCTACTAAAGCTCCTTTTTATTCTCTAGGGATTAAAGTTTTTTTTTATTTACGCTGGAAACCCCTAAGCAGCCAACACGGTGTTTGTGAATGATGGATTTTTAGGGCGTGGAAATAACCTCAAAATGACAACTGTGCAGAAATATAAAAAAACACGATTTAATTTCGTGAAACACAATTAATGACTACGAATATTAATCTATTCAATTATATTAAGGATTAATTCATTTTATTATGCATAGTCCAATTAGTTTTAAAATAGTTTTTAATTTTGAAACCGTTGGCTAAATATGCAAGCATTAAAAGCGACACTTCATAAAACAATAAAAGAAAAAAAAACGCGCAACCATTTTTTTTGCTTTTTGAATTTTGAATAGATCCCATCAGTCAAGCGTACGTTTTTAAAGTGTAATATTGTAATTTAGATCAGAACATTGTTTTTTTCCTCGCATTTAAAGTGAAAAGTAGGGTGTTTAACGCGAAACTAATAATAATACCACTTGAACTAAATCTCGTATCATTACCCAATTACCATTATGTGATCTACCACCCTAAAGTTGATAATCGTTTGCATGTCGTAAAACAATAATGCCAATAGACGTGTCTGTCAACTTGAAAACTCGACTTTAGCGACATATTCATTTGATAGGAACTTGTTTAAAAATTGATAGACCACTTATTGGCTGATGGTACCAGGGTGGAACCTGCGCTATTAATGTCATGTTGACAGTAGACATCACCACACTTTTGTCAAAGAAATCATATTGAAATTATGATTATTAAAAGGTTACACCCTGATACATGAATCAGTTTGTTCGATTATAACCCCCTGTCATTTTTATAAAACCTATGTATCATCTTGTTATACCTATACATACGGTTGGCACATAATATAATGGTTGGTATTGCTTTACAAGGAAAGTCTTTTACTTTCATATCGTAGACAACATAAATTCATTGATTAGTCAAGTTAGCTTTACGCTGAAGTTGAAGTTGTTAATGTCATTAACAAAACCATACAATACGACTTATTCAAAGTTATTCAGCCCAACTAATAGAGTTAACTTATAATTTTAACAAAGAAAACCGACTTCAAAAAATTTCATAGAGATATTTTTTTTATTCTAAATGGCTTTAAACGGGAATGGTGTCCCAAACAAAAAATATTTTTCCCAATAGGTTGATAAATGGCGTACGTAGTTCTGAGGTAGCGAACATAAAAACCCAAATGCCTTAACCAAATTGAAAACTTATTTGGATTCGGTGAAAAATTAAACAAAAATGAAACTGTTCTTAAGATAGCGGACGCAGTAACGTATACATTAACAAAGATATTCTTTCCCAAAACAACAATAAAGCTTACCGACTTTGCGTTCGCAGAAGCGTAAACTTTTAGAGAGTGCAGAATACCTGTTTTGTTCCTTTTTGCGGCTTGTACAGACATGCATTATAAGTATACCGTTTATTTTTACCTGGCTACTAATACCGATAATCTAGTTAACTTATTACATTATTACAGTGATATGTACATAATGTTAATTAGTAACAAATATAACACAAGGAGTGTAAGAGAGAAAAGCTCGTGCAGCCAAAAATAAAAAACTATTATGGTAAAAGATGTTCAGAGTACCTGGTACCAAAATTATTTAATAAAATTAGCTTATGAAGACAAAGTCCTAAACTAAGTAAATCTATGTTAAAGATCAGACTTGCCTTGAATGTATACCTTCTATGTAAATACCTGCCATTGCGAATCTGTTAAGTACCTACCTACCTAGTTTATATTATAGGATAAGTTTGATAGGTTAAAATTGCATGAAAACAGAGCGCGTCTCGCCATCAAACGTAGCAGTTTGGCGAGAATATATAATGTGTAGTACCTAAGTTGTAATTTGAATATATAAATAAATTAAAATTAAAACTAAACGGACTCCCAATAAGTTACCGGTAGGGTCTTCCAACAGAAAAAAAACCTTGGGTACTGAAAGAACACTAAGGCTTGCCAAATTATTACTAGTACTTCCTGTATATAAGTACAGCGCTGGCTCTAGCTCTTGATCAAGGTAGAGCGAGATTATAGCACTTTTGCGCCTCACAAAAGGTGCAAGTGCTATCATAATTTGGTTTTACACTGGAAACTGCAAAATGGCGCCCCTTGCCATCTGGGGCCCAGAGCAAGCTCCTCTTTCTTTACAACAGGGCCAGCGCTGACTGTGTAATCTAGACTACTAGAGAGACTACGGTTGATTGTGAACACCTACTTGGGAATTTGGGATAAACCACATCTCTCGTATAACTACTTACATCCCCCCGCATATCACTGAAAAAAAGGAGAGCTGAACTAGTTGGCTACTTGACGTTTAGCCAATATTTACTGATTAGGAACCAAAATAATGCTTATATTGTAAAACTGATTTTATAAGACATCACCTAACTTTTAGCTACTACTTAGTAGGCCTTAATTTTTTTTTTACCTTTAGCAAATCTTTTTTTTTTCCTTCCTTTTTGCCTGATTTAGTGAGCTGGGATTCCTTATCTCTTTCGGATGTTATTTTCAAGCGAAGTGACTCCATAAATAGGTACCCAGTATCACTTTCTTATTCACAACCGTAGGTGTACAGCAGGGCTACTACGAAACTCGAAGTTCGTATCGTACCGTCCCTCTCGCTCTCGTATTAAATAGTGTCAGAGGGACCGCACGACACGAACTTCGAGTTTCGTAGTAGCCCTGCAGGGTTATTCGCCAAGCAAAGCCCATTTGTTTGCTTTTCATTAAACGTCGGAATGTCGGCGCAACAAAGGCAATTATCGGTTGACGAGCTGCGGCACACTTTCCAACTTAAACATTCTTATCGGATGTTAACTTTGCCGTGCCAATATGGCTTCATTTTATAAGGAACTTGATAAAAATGGCCCTGAAATTTTACCTAAGTATATAGATTTGTGTATCGCTAAGCGGCAGTGCTTGCGCTATTAGAGTAAGACAGCCAGTAAAATCATCGTCATATGAGGTATAAAGCCGTGGTGGCCTAGTGGTTTGACCTATCGCCTCTCAAACAGAAGGTCGTGGGTTCAAACCCCGGCTCGCACCTCTGAGTTTTTCGAAATTCATGTGCGGAATTACATTTGAAATTTACCACGAGCTTTGCGGTGAAGGAAAACATCGTGAGGAAACCTGCACTAACCTGCGAAGCAATTCAATGGTGCGTGTGAAGTTCCCAATCCGCACTGGGCCCGCGTGGGAACTATGGCCCAAGCCCTCTTGTTCTGAGAGGAGGCCTGTGCCCAGCAGTGGGACGTATATAGGCTGGGATGATGATGGATGATGATGAGGTATTTAATTCTATTTTCAACCCTTTAGGCCAATGATGTTATATTAGGCAATAGATAGATAGATAGAAAAAGTTTATTTCTGCTAAGAGTTACATTTTTAATTTACATTTGTTGTGCCAAACTACAGAGCAGTTTGTCGGCACTTTAGCTCTTGGTTTATAAAGTTACAAAACACAAGTAACGCTTAACATAGGATAGTTAGTATTAAGACTTGCTATGGTTAGTGTTATGTTATGACTTAAGACTATAAAAAGATTTTTTTTTTTTGTTTTTGTTTTTATACTAAGTATTAGAAAAACCAGACATTTTGAATTACAAGCATGCCATTATACCACGACTTATTATTAAAAAAAATAATATTTAATTATCTATAAAGAATTTTTTCAATTTCAACTTAAATATATGTTTTTTTGTTTTTCCATGTCCCTAATGAGTTCACTCGGTAGTTCATTATAAATTTGAGGAATCAGGTAATTACTAGTTCTGCGACCATAATAGTTGGTGACGCTCGGCATAACATATGGTTTAGTCTTTTTAGGACGACTTGAGTAGGTACGGGTCCTTTTCAACACAACATCTGATCTCTCAAAGTACTCCGTTGCCAGAATATATTTAATTTTCTTGTCAATAGGCATTATTTTGCAAACTTTATATAATGTATCATACTCTCCATGGCAATCATTTTTCTGTTTTACGGTCGCAAGGCATTTTAGGAATCTTGTTTGCAATCGTTTTATTTCATTTAAGTGGGTAGGAAACGATCTCCCGTAGCTACTCAGGCCGTAACTGAACACAGGCTCCACCAATGCGTGATACACACAAAACAAAACTGACCTACTTACACTGTACTTGAGGTTATTAAATTGGGTTAACAATATTCGAAGCTTTGCGCATACATTTTTTATGTGAGATTTCCAGTTCATGTCTTGGTCAATAGATAAACCCAAGTACTTTATACACGCAACTTTTTCTATTTGTACACATTTACAGTTTTTACTCTGCTGATGCAAGCAATCATACGTATGACCTACTATACAGATTGGGATGTCTTTAGCTTTACTCATTGGCGACCTAATATGCACATACTTAGTTTTAGTTAAATTCAATATAATGCCATTATCGTGCGACCAGCGTACGATATTGTCAAAATCATCCTGAATACATTGCTGGATTTGAACTGGGTCGGTTCCCGAAAATACAAGACACGTGTCGTCCGCATACATATATGTTGTACAGTTTTTTACTACATTAGTGACACTATTTACATGCATTATATAACCAACGGGCCCGTATACGGAGCCAGTTGGCACGCCAAGAGATACCCGTTTCTCGGTGCTGATTACATTGTTTACTTTGACTTTTGAATGTATGAACAACTAGTGTTTCGGGGACTATGAGTGGCTCACATACTTACCTACCATCAGTTTGTTATTTTACTTTTATAAAAAAAAAAATCCTAAGAATCTTAAAAAGACAACATAAGAATCGGTCATTTTCATTTTATTGTGCACCTTTTATTTTCATGCAAAAGCGACACGGCAACTGAGACTGAGTGCACATATAGAAAAATGATGGCTGTCATTCCGTTTTGTTTACATTTATCTGTGCACTCAAGTCTAAATACCGTGTCACTATACTGAGTGGGGAAAAAAGCGATACGGTAATTAGACAGGTGCATAGTAAAATGAATATGGCCGAGATAAGATCTATTGATCTTTAAAAGATCAATATAAGAGCATTTAAATCGAGAAAATACTTAGTAGGCTTACGATCGCCGTTTATTTAATTGATCAATAATTAATGTTAAGAATTCACTTGGTTCTACTAAGAACACGTCATTTAACACACAATATAAACAGTACAACAAGTCCCTAATTAGTGAGCCGTTAATTATCGAATCCATTCATTCATTTGTCACGGGAATTTAGCGTGTGTTTGATTATTAAATAGTTGTTATATCGTAAACAACTTCGTATGTGGGTGCGACTAAGTAATATCACAAACTGCGGCAAAAACAAATACTGTCAGCCTTGACGAAAAATATCGTGTTGTCAGTTGCGTTGCATTGCGGTGATTGAACGATCATTTGGAAACCAATAGCCCCGTGATCCGCAATGTAAAGCTAACAATTCGCTTGACGTTTTTGAGTGGCGCTATATTGGGATCTCGGTCTCACGCCACGGAGGCTATAGTGCATCTCATTCACACACGCAAATACATATTTAATTTTCGACGAATATACACGAGTTTGTAGGTAATGAATTTAATGATTAAATATCGACAGGGTACGTCAAAATATAGTAAAGTAGTAGGGTGTCAGGTTAGAAAGTGTCTGTGTATATACCTGTTTTTCTGTGCTGCTTGCTATGTGTTGGGTGCAATAAAAGAGTTATTGTATTGTAACTACGTAAAATGTTTCCGTTTGTAGGGTTCCGGAGCCAAAATGGCAAAAACGGAACCCTTATAGTCTCGCCATGTCTGTCTATCTGTCTGTCCGTCTGCGGCTTTGCTCAGGGACTATCAATGCTAGAAAGCAGTAATTTTGCACGGATATATATGTAAACTACGCTACGCCGACAAAATGGTACAATAAAAAATAAATGTTTTTAGGGTAAAGGGGGTGATTTTTTTTTCTCTTCCAATCCTATAGTGTGGGGTATCGTTGGATAGGTCTTTTAAACTCATGAGGGGTTTACTAAGACGATTTTTCGATTCAGTGATTGGTTTGCGAAATATTCAACTTTAAAGTGCGTTTATTAAAATCGACCGCCCCCCCCCTCCTCTAAAATCTAAACCAGTGGGTGGAATGAAAAAATTCAAGATGGTAGTAAGTATATCAAACTTACAGGGAAAACTATAACGGCTAAGTTTGCTTGAAAATTATTAGTAGTACCTAAACTTGGAAGATTCTTTAGAAACATATTAAATATTAGGCATTATTGTGAGGCTACGGAACCCTATTATGGGCGTGTCCGACACGCTCTTGCCCGGTTTTTTTTCTTTTTTTCAATATTGCAATGAAATTGTGCAATATCGTAGGGACTACCCAAGCATCATTCTGTAGGTACATACATACCTTTGGAACTCTTTGGAAATAGATGTTGCTGTACATAAAAATCAAGCATAAGCCCTTTATTTATTATAGAATCGAACTGACTCACTGTTTTTAGTTTCTCACGTTAAAAAACAGCGGAAATAAATCGTAAAGCTAGTTATTATTGGGCAAGTCCATTAATTGTTTCACATCAGATGGCCCGCCCACACGCCGCGAGGCCACTACGATTCTGTGTATTGCATTTGTGTAGATAGATTGATTCTTATATCTCTCGAAGGACGACCACTTATCTTCTTTAAGTTTGATTCAAATAACTGGTTTCAGATTTATTCCGAGGTTACATAAATTATAAAAACGGTGAGAAACTAAAAAATATAGGCAGTATACAAGGTGTTAATTGAATAGGTAACTGAAAACTTCAGCTCAGACACCCTAAACATAATATTTTTTTTATTTAACGTTAGTTTATTGCATGTATTTTCGCATACCTTCATTAAGTACTTTTAAAAATAATGAAGGTATTATTATATTTGATTTGTATGTAAAATTATGTAAAAAAAAAGTTTTTGGTAAAAATTTAATTTTTAATACAAGCTTTTAATGCTGACTGTACTTTTTGTTGACTGTACCTGTATTGTCAGCCAAACTATATTTGAATACCTTTCAAGTCGATGCCATTAACCGTTGAAGAGTTCCGTCCTGTGGAGACAATCCTGGCCAGACTACCAGGTCGCACTATCCGATTATTGTATTGTCACCAGATTTACATAAGTTTACCAAATTTCAAGTCGATCGGACTACTGGAAGTGGGTCAAATTTAACTTGCAAGATTTGACCCAAACAAATAAACGAACAGAGCAAGTTAAATAAAAGCTTTGTAATAAAAGATACAATAAAATATATAGATAAAAAGAAAGTAGTCAGGAACATTCAAATGAACAAATTATTTATTACATAGTCATACTTAGACAGCCTTTATTTTTCTTTATGTTTTATAGTTCTTTATGTATTATTAGTGCTACATAGTTAGATACGACCCAACCAGCAAAATCCCTCTTACAACCATCTCAAGACTATAAATTTTCACTCTGATATTGATTTTATATCATCGTATAAGCCTGGATTTGGGCACAAATTATAAGCGTATTTATTTTAACATCGTCCTAATATCAGTCTTATTGAATACTGTTCGCATTTACAATAATCTTTACAAAACTAATTTAAGCTGCCTTAGGCTAATATCGCTTTTACGTAAGTATTTTGTAAGCCTGCATAGGCTTATATTGGCCCAACGTTAGAATCTTGTGAGCCTAAACAAGCTTATTTTGATTTTATGTACGACCACACAAAATTTTGAAACATTCCGCGTGCATTATGCTCGGTGAGTGAACTGCAGCGTGGCAGAATAAAATATTGTAGTGACAAACTGAATGCAAGTATAATAATAGTAGTAATATTAATAACGTGTTTGTTATCATTGGTGGTTCTTTATGTTGCGCGGTAAGTATTTACGTTGGAAAATATTATTTACTGTAAAGTAGACCCTGTTTTACGCTTCAAATTTCATGCGCCCACTCAAATAATCAATTAAAATAGTATTTTCCATCCTCGTATATTTTTTTATTTCTATAATTGTAGTGAAAATGATGCCATTGTTATAGTTGCACTTTTCCAGCGCACTATTAGACTATTGTAAGATCTAATACTCTAATATTAGCATTCTGAATACCAATGGTACGGCCATGTTGAATTAATTTAGGGTTCCTTGCTTTACCTACATAAAACATGAACTGTTTAACCTTTACCTGATTTTATCCTAACCTGATCACTCGACTTTATAAAAACAAATATACTAAAAGTTTTTACTTTTTATTTAAGTGACAACGTTGGTGATGTAAATGGCTGAGAAGAAGATGAAAACCATAAAATCAAACAAATATTAGGAAACTGTTCACATAGGGAAATAATATAAAGAAAGTCGAAGAAGATCGAAGGCGAGGGCTATAAACAAGCTATCTGGGGCTTTCTTTATAATTTCCCGTGGTGAGCTTATGATGTTAAGCGGAATAATATCTGGAATGCACGTTAAACGTTCCAAAATATCATTCAGACTTCATTAAGCTACTATGCCAATACATTCCTATCCTAGAGACAACTCACTAATGTGTACTGTCTCTTTGTTTGTTTGAAGCAGTGTTCGTGCATCCTTTGGTAGAACATTATTTAATCTTCTGTTTAAAATACATAGCAATCCATTTACGTTTGCACGTGGTACATTAAAGTTTAGCGCCCATTTTTGTAAATCACTTTTTAAGGCAAAATCTTTTTCATAATCGGTTTCGTCCTCGGTCGAAGATTAATTTTCACTGACATGATCTATGTCACAGACTGAATCTCTGTCCTCTATATCGACTTCTTGCATGAAATCAAATCCTGCAGAACCCTCACCAATATTTTTCTCAACACTAACTCGTCTGGTGTTTTATATGTTATGTCTGACATTCTTACAAAAGCCTTTATCAAAACCATTATAAAATCAAATGAACTAATATCATTCTAATATCTTACTAAACTATTGCTATTGATCTTATAATAGCTTTAAACAAGATCAAAAAAGTATACGTTTATAATGTTCTTATGTTATGCTGATATTAGTCTGACATTCTTACAAGACCATTTATCAGGACTATTATAAAATCAAATGAACTAATATCATTCTAATATCTTACTAAACTATTGCTATTGATCTTATAATAGCTTTAAACAAGATCAAAAAAGTATACGCTTATAATGTTCTTATGTTATGCTGATATTAGTCTGACATTCTTACAAGAGCATTTATCAGGACCATTATAAAATCAAATGAACTAATATCATTCTAATATCTTACTAAACTATTGCTATTGATCTTATAATAGCTTTAAACAAGATCAAAAAAGTATACGTTTATAATGTTCTTATTTATGCTGATATTAGTCTGACATTCTTACAAGAGCATTTATCAGGACTATTATAAAATCAAATGAACTAATATCATTCTAATATCTTACTAAACTATTGCTATTGATCTTATAATAGCTTTAAACAAGATCAAAAAAGTATACGTTTATAATGTTCTTATGTTATGCTGATATTAGTCTGACATTCTTACAAGAGCATTTATCAGGACTATTATAAAATCAAATGAACTAATATCATTCTAATATCTTACTAAACTATTGCTATTGATCTTATAATAGCTTTAAACAAGATCAAAAAAGTATACGCTTATAATGTTCTTATGTTATGCTGATATTAGTCTGACATTCTTACAGAGCATTTATCAGGACCATTATAAAATCAAATGAACTAATATCATTCTAATATCTTACTAAACTATTGCTATTGATCTTATAATAGCTTTAAACAAGATCAAAAAAGGATACGCTTATAACGTTCTTATGTTATGCTAATATTAGTCTAACATTCTTACAAGAGCATTTATCAGGACCATTATAAAATCAAATAAACTTAGAGAATGGTGCTATAAGAACAGATCGTCCCATCCGACGAATAAAGTCACTTCTGCAAAATTGTTACTTTTCACTAGGGGCATTTGAATTTTCGCTTAGTTTAATTTGATTATAGCTTTGTAAGTAAAAGAAATACGTCAATGGAATTAAGTATAGTTTTTATTAGAGTTGTCAGGATTACTTTTTAGTAGCAATCTTTTTTAAATGTTAAGGCTTTCAAGGATTCTGGGTCTTAAAGTAATATGTAATTGTTTTCGTGGGAACTCACAGCCAAAAATTCGTTTTAAGAGAATATAGAACTATCTTTGTCGGAGTTTGACTTTGTGAACCGAGTCTATAGGCATATGAAACTTTATTCCTCGATATTTTGATAATTTTTTCAACAACATGTGACTATCTATCTATCTATCTTCTACGCCGTTAGCAATAGAGTCATGTTCAGATATTTTTTATCAAATTTTTGCTCACATGTTTATGAACTCGACTGTACGTGATTATTCGCAATGACGAAATAAATAATAATTAATGCTTATTACAAACGACATGGCCCATTAGGTACTCACAATATGACACTTGTTCCTTGTGCTTGTTTGTTATGATCGCACATGAAAATTATATAAAAAAAATTAAAAGTAATGTATTCATCATCATCGTGATCATCACATGCGCAGGATGTCCACTCTTGGACATAGGCCTCCCCCATAGCCCTCTAGTTGCATCCACCGCGAACCCGCCGCTTTAACTAGGTCATCCTTCCAACTCGTTGGAACTTTTCAGCCCCAACAGCCATACGTTCTCCATCCTATATGGCCTGCCTATTGCCACGACTTCAACGAGCTAATTTGTTTGGCCATGTCGATAATGGTGACCCTTGTTCTTCTACATATCTCCTCATTTCTAATTCGATCGCGTAGAGAAATCCGAGCATAGCTCTCTCCATAGCTCGCTGAGCAACTCTGAGCCTATTTATGAGGGCTATAGTGAAGCACCACGTCTCCGATCCATATGTATTGTCATCACTGGCAACACACATTGTTTAAAAAGACTTTCGTCTTAGGGCACTGAGGAATTTTGAACGAAAAGTCATTGCTGAGTTTTCCAAACGGTGCCCATCTGTGTTGGATTCGACGATTGGTCAACTTCTCGAAGTTGAACTTACCTAATTTGACGGTTTTTCCTATGTATACATATGCGTCAACAACTTCAAGAACCGAATTCTCAACCAAAATAGGAGTAGACACCTGTTCTTGACACTCGATTGAGGTTTTCGAGTAGCGTACTGAGTTCTTCCATCGACTTTGCCATAACCACGATATCGTCGGCAAACCGAAGGTGAGTGATGTATTCGCCGATGAGATGCCTAGTCCTTTCCATTCCAGAAGCTTGAAGGCGTCTTCGAAAGCGGCAGTAAACAGTTTCAGAGATATGACATCTACGTATCTTACGCCTGTTTTCAAAGGAATCGCATTCGAATTCTGTTCGTGTACTCGGACCGACATAGTGGCGTTGTTATACAAACACTTTAACACTTCGATATACCAATATTCAACGGTATCGCTGGATAAACTCAAGCACCGCTCACGTTTCGACCGAATTAAAGGCTTTCTCGTAATCCACAAACGCTAGACATAGTGGCAAGTTATACTCTTCGGTATTCTGTATGACTTGCCGCAGCGTATCTATGCGGTCTACGGTACTATAAGCCTTTTTGGAACCTGGCTTGTTCAGGTGGCTGGAAGTCATCGAGCCTGCGTTCGAGACGATACTTGCGACATAATTAGAGTTAGAGTAACCGTTTCGGTATCAGAAATTTCATTTATAGGCGTCAGTTCCTTTGTAGGCGATGGTTCCAATATTGGCGATGTGCCTACAGAAAGTGACGGGTTGAACGGCGACACTAATTTATTTACCTAGATTTTACATCGCATCACGCTCTAGATCAATAGCTCGCCTTTTTTCTCCTCTCTGTTTATTTGTATTTTTATTTTTATGTGCAATAAAGAGTTTCCATACATACAAACATGATTCCGTACTGTGTGATGTTTCTACATTTGCAGAAGATATGACTGGGGCATTAGTTTATTATATTATCCTCGTAAAACGTACACCGACCAGATCAGCGGCATATTGAAGAGAGGCTATATAGGTTAGAAGTACCCGAAAGCGTCGAGCATGTATGAGGAGTGATGAATGTGGATGAAGCGAGAGAACTATGTCAGAATAGAAGCGTATGGCGCTCTATTGTCTCTGCCTACCATGCAGGGAATAAAGCGTCACGTATATGTATGTATGTATGACATTTTATTCCATAAAAATAAATAGAAAATAAAATTTGAGACGTAAACGGTGTTAACTTAAATGAGTTCCGTAGAAGAAGGTGACATATGCACAAGTGAACTCGACAACGCGTGTCTGTTCCGGCGTAAATGGTTACAAGTGCTCTTACAACTCTAAAATTCTATCTAGTTTCCATCGATTAATGGTACATAACTATATACATCGTGCCTATTAAAACTTTTCTGATCGTGAAATCTATATAAAACTTTTATTGCTAAGATCATAATACGTTACGAATATTTTTTTCCGTTTATATTGATTTACTATAAATAAATTCTAAGAGTAATATGCTACCTTTTACTCCGGAATCTAACGGCAGAAGCACTTAAACCGTAAAACATAAAAACACACTCACTATTATTTTTTAAATAGAAAGAAATAGCTAATTACGTCTTTCTACCATGATGACTATCCTCTGTTGGACCATTTGTTAATTTAATCATTAATTTCACTTGTACTTCGTTGATTCGTTGTCTAGTGCCAAGTTTATAAGTCGTCTCGAGCGACGATTCGTTTATTAGGAGTTAAATTCATGCCCCACAAAATTAACATAAAATTATAAAGAAACCCACACCAAAGAAAACGTGCCAAAATAACATAATAATTAATAAAGCGTGTCATCTCCGCGAAGACCGGTGACGACTGACGATAGACCCCGCACGCGCCCCGCGCGGGGCGAGGCGACCGGCGTGTAAAGTTCTATCGAGATGTATAACTTTCTACGTCGAGCTCATATCACATGAACTTTTTTTAGGGTTGAAATCTCAAAAAGTACTTGGATTTGAGAAATAATTGATATACAGAAATGAAGCTGGAGAATAGCTTATAAAAACAAAACAATAAAATCAATTAGTCATTTATTATCATACAACCTTTTTCGTCGCATGGACGAGATATTCTCAAGTTACAATGAGTCTTCGTTAAATGTTATTGTAGGAGTAAGAGGCTTATAATAGTATTATAAAATAAGCTTATATACATATATAAGACTAGGTTATAAGATAGAGAGAGTTGAGTCTGTACTAGCTAATCTAAGCTAAATAAGGAGCAGTAACATGTTCCAAAACAATTATAAGAGCGCTATAAGCCACCACTCTTATAAAGTGCGCAATCCAAGACTTTTTTGCTGTTGGGACCCATAATGAATACTAGTTGATTCAAAAATGGGAAAGATAACATGTTAATTAATCTTCTAATCCAACAAGGCCACACTGGGCATACCTACTCGTAAATTAAATAAGAAAAATAATCTTTTACCCAATAATAAAGTCAAAGTCAAAATATCTTTATTAAATTTAAGCTATAACAAGCACTTATGAATGTCAAAAAAAAAACTACCACCGGTTCGGAAAACCTCTGTTGAGAATAATCCGGCAAGAAACTCAACAAGGTATATTTTTTTTAAACAGATTTTAGACAGAATATTCGATTTACAAGTTTTTATGAGTCGTGTAGTACCTACAGAAGGCCACTGGCCAAGGTGGCCGCAACGATTTATCATGACTGGCGTAGATTTGTTTTTATTCCTTGTTGTGTGCTTAATGTCTATAATATTCAGGTAAGTATGGTATTTCAGAGTCAAACCCAGGGTCGTGAAAGGCGTCAATTACCACAGTCTAAGTCACTATAAGTTTTTACATTTGAACCTACGAATAATGATGAAGGTCATTCCAATTTCTACAATTTACCTGGGCCACACCATGGTAATTTTTCTTGGAAACAATTTTTTCTGTATCTGTGACGAATGAGATGATTTGTTTGTCTATCTATGAGGCTTATCGAATTACGTAATTATTATGACAAGGTTCTGTAGTGGCCTGGGAATCAAATTGGTAACACACTTTGAATCACAATCATTTTCACCACTTCTTTCTGTTAGGCATACCTAGTGCCATCCAACGAAGACGCGTGATTTTTGTCAAAATTAGACATTAATGACATTATTATAAGAACCACGGCATTGACTCTATCTACTCTGTACACGGTTTGGTATACAGATGAGGTAGAAAGGGATAGAGAATGTGATTGCAAACATCAGCGCGGAAGACAATAATAATATGGCCTCAGGACAGAACTCATTCATTTAAAACATACCCTTACTTCTTTGTTTTTTTTTTTAAATATTGAAAGTAATCAAACGAGGGATGCGGTTCACCTAAAATTCCATTGCGACTGCTGGTGTGTTCTGGCCTTGCAAGAATTGATACACTTTTTACCGGTATAGCCTGAATATGAGCAAATAATTAAAACATAGATCATACTCCTCAAAGAA
>NC_133485.1:2411274-2429540 GCF_025370935.1 Choristoneura fumiferana | reverse complement strand
AATTATTATTATTATTATTCCCTCAATGGCGGCCTTAAGGCTTGGGCCAATGTCAGTTGCGATGACAGGGTTGCGGTTGATTCTGCAGAACGCCAACAGTTTGACAGCAGCAAGAAAATAATTTTGAAAATAGAAAAAAAAAAAATCCTTTTCGGCCGAACGCTGTTGCGGGAGTCACGTCACTGCGACAAAGACAAAAGATGTTGTTATTGATTAGATAGAACTATAGTCTTATATTATTAGAGGATATAAAATCACACAGAATGGTAATAAAAGGAGAATATACATAACGAAGGAGGGATTTAAAGTTAACAGGGCGAGGAATGTAAGGGGGAGGAGGTCATACAAGGAGGATGTCAGCTTTGAACATTCGAAAAATAAGTGGTCAAGACAGCCTTCGTCTAAACCACATTCACACAAAGAGTTGTCTTTTACACGAATCTTGTGAAGGAAAACAGGAGTACATGAGTGGCCCAGTCTCAGTCTGCATATTGTTGACGTAGTTGCTTTATTAGCGGCCCGGAATTTAAAGAACCAGGGTTTGACGGGAACATTATCTTGAACATCAGAGTAGTGAAGTCCTTTCATCTGACTAGATCTTGTCCAGTGAGCGAGCCAATCCGAATCCAGTCGATCCTTAGCTAAAGAGGTCAAATCGAGGGAATAGCACCTGAACTGATCCAGGCAGCCTGAACGGGTCGCATCCTTAGCAAGCTGATCTACAGTCTCGTTGCCCCGGATTCCAATATGACTAGGGATCCAGGCCAATGAGACCTTAACATTCTTACCAGAGAGACCATTAAGAACTTGCTTAATTTGAAGAATGACCGGGAATTTAGATTTACTACGCAATTGGTTTGACATTATGGCTTGTAAGGCGCTTTTGGAGTCTGAAAAAACTATGCAATTATTAAGATTGTGCGAGTCTATATATTTCAGGGCCTCCAAAATTGCCACTGCCTCGCCAGTAAATACAGATGAATATATCGGCAATTTATAGCTCAAAATAATCTTAAATTTAGGTATCCAGACAGCAGATCCTACACAACCCTGGTTTGAAAGCTGTGAAGCATCCGTGTAGATAGAGGTCCAGTCAGGCCAGTTTCTAGCAATGACACGACTTAAGTCTAGATTAGGGGAGGGGGATTCTCTATGAATACCAAGGTCAAGCGAGATATTATTAGGGCGGAACATGATAGCATCATATGGGATTTCAAAAAGAGGGCTTAATAACTTACATTGAAATAAAGGGCATGGAAGACGAGTTATTTTAACAAAACTATTGACCAGACAAGGAGGATCCTTGTGAACCCAGTAAGGAGAGGTAGAGATTAATTCTGAAAGAGACCGAAGTTTAGGGATTAGAGGGTGGGAGGGAGATTGCATAATTTTAATTACATATTTATCAGAGAGAAATTGTCTTCGAATAAAAAGAGGAGGGTCAACGCACTCCATTTGAAGAGCATTCGTAGGGGATGATTTCATTGCTCCAATCACTAGACGAAGACTTTTATATTGCATTTTATCCAAAGAATTTAAACTAAATTTATTGCACGGCTCTAAGAGAAAGGACCCATAATCAAAGTGACTGCGAATAAGGGCATTATATACAAGTTTTTGGGAGTATGGGTGTGATCCCCACCATACGCCAGACAGAGAACGAATAATATTTAAGTTCCTCTCGCATTTCTTAAGAGTCTGATTAATGTGATGGACACCTGACATTTTGGAATCAAACAAAACGCCAAGAAATTTGACCTTGTCCTGTACAGGTATACGGATACCATCGCAACAAATAGGGATATCTGGAATGGACCTTTTACGGGTAAATGGGACTACTGCACATTTTGAAATAGAAAGGGACAAGCCATGCTCCACTAACCAGACATTCAAATAATGAAGAGCCGACGAAAGAGGAGGAACCGCGTCAGAGATGTTAGAAACAACAGAATATAAACATATGTCATCAGCATACTGAAGGATGTTACAAAATGAATTTACCGAAAGTTCCAAATCATAGGTATATAAGCTATAAAGAAGAGGACTGAGAACAGAGCCCTGAGGGAGGCCTTTATAGACCACCCTGGGGGGAAGGGAGACATTATAAGATGAAATAAGGACTGATCTGGCCAAAAGAAAGTTAATTGAGAAGTCAACTAACCTCTCCGGAAAACTCAGATGATGCAACTTTTGCCTGAGAAGAGGGAGAAGAACGTTATCGTACGCAGAGGAGATATCTAAAAAGACCCCCACTACAGACTCATCTTTGGGAAAGGCAAGACGAATGTCGGTTGAGAAGATGGAGAGACTATCCATCGTACCGAGACCTTTACGAAATCCAAACTGACTTTTGGCCAAAAGGCCCTTACTTTCTGCCAACCATGCTAAACGGTTTTTAATAAGATGTTCTAAGATTTTTGCCAAAGCGGACGAAAGGGCGATAGGTCGATGACCTGAAGGGTCATTACATATTTTTCCTGGTTTTAAGATGGGAACAATTATCTGTGCTTTCCATTCCTCAGGAGGAGAATTAGAGAGAAAAATATTGTTTATAATCCCCAGGAAGAATTTTTTGGAGTTTGAACTGGAATTAACTATGAAAGAGTAAGGAATGCCATCAATACCCGGGGCCGAGTCTTTTAGCTGATCTGTGGCTGTAAGGAATTCCTCCATAGAAAAAGGGCCATCAAAAGAACTATGGAAAGAGGTAGAGGGAAGAGACCAAACTGGAGAGATTTCTTGAGCAGTTGGGACAAAGGGAGGGGCTAACTTAAAAGCAAATGCATCAATCCATTCTGAAGAATCGTTAGAAAGAAGATTTGATTTCGGGTTAAAAGCGCCACGAAACCGCCTGATACCTTCCCAGACCAAATATGAGGGGGAATTAGGGGAAAGGCTTTCACAAAATTTTTGCCAACCTAGTCTTTTTTTATTTTGAAGGAATTTGGAGGTTTGCTCTGCGACAGTCTGATAATCTAAATAGTTCTCCCTCGACAAGTTGATAGAAAGAAGTGATTCAGCTTCTCTACGCTTTTTAACAGCTGCAAGACATTCAGAATCCCACCAGGGAGGAAACGGGATCTTTTTTGAAGGCTTTTTTTTTAAAGGGATAGCTTTGTCAGCCGCAGACAGAAGAGCATTTTTAAAACCCTCATACACTGAAGATATATTATTGGGATTAGGGGAAGGGAGAAGAGATATTTCCTCGTCTAAAAAAGATCTATAATTGGGCCAATCTGCTTTTTTGGTTTGATATTTGAGACGGGGGGAGGAATAAAAAGAGGGAACAGGATCAGGAAATGATACTTTAATAGGAAAATGATCACTCCCCAATGTGGAGGGGATCACTTGCCAAAAGAGTCTGGAGGAAATTGAGGGAGAACATAAAGTAAGGTCAACAACACTATTTGGGTTTTGGGAAGGTAGCACACGTCTCGTTGGAGAACCATCATTAAGAACACATAGATTAAAGTTATCAAAAAGATCAAGAAATGCAGGAGAAACTGAATCACTGGTATGGGAGCCCCAAGAGGTATGATGTACATTAAAGTCTCCTAAGATGATGATAGGAGGCGGGATAATAGATAAAATGGAGGAAAGCTCTGCAACCATTCCTGAATGAGGGTCTGGAATATAAAGAGACAGAAATGAAGTATTATTAACCCTAACAGCAACAGCACTAATAAAGTCGCTATGAGGGGGGATAGGAATATGAGTAAAAATAATAGAGCGGGCAACTAATATAGCTGCGCCACCATAGCCATCCCTCCTATCATCCCGGAGACAGGCAAAACCATGCACTCTAAAAATAGAGTTAGGTTTGAGCCAGGTCTCCTGAATGGCTAGGAGGAAGGGCTTATGTTTATTAATGAGATAGATCAGTTCATTTTTTTTATTGAAAATACTACGACAATTCCACTGAAGGAGAACTCGGGCCATTTTGTGAGGAAACAAGAGATAACAGTTGGGTCAATTTTTGATGCATGTTGTTCGGTAAACCGGAATCAGAAAAGCGTGCCAATATGTTAATTAATGTATTAAGCAAAAGCTCAATGAGATTATCATTAGGGGAGTTAGGCTCTTGATTTAGAGCACAACCATTAGGTTGGGAGGAAATGGGATCACGGACAATATTATCATGGGCAATTCTGTCATAACCTGAGTTACTCGCAGAAGTATGAGATTTTCTACGAACTAAAATAGTTTTGCGATATGATTGAGACGATGATTGAGCTTGTGAATGAGATTGTGATTGAAGGGAAGGGGGAGCGATATTAAAAGAGCCAGGGGAGGGAGAATTCAAAGTCTCAGAGAAGGTCTTTCTTACTTGAGGGAAGCGAGCAGAGGATTCAATATAGGAAAGGTTTTCCTGCGACATCACCATTTTGATATTGCGCTGCCGTTGTTGTTCTGGGCAAGAAATGTCATTGGCACAATGGTTACCAAAGCAAAATAGGCATTTAAGTGTAGGAGAATTGCAGTTTTCACCAATATGATCAAGAGAGCATTTGTAGCACCTGGACTTGGACCTGCACTGAGCTTTGACGTGTCCAAAACGACAACAGTTGTTGCATTGGATGGTTGGCAGAAGGTAGCACTCTACAGGCAAACTGTTGTAGAAACAAAACACTTTAGGAGGCAGACTACGGCCACTGAATGTAAGTACCACTGATCGAGTAGGAATCCATATGGGAGTATTATTTTCACCAATGGATTTCCTACTAAATCTGCGGGCCTTAATCACGCGTCCGAAGCCTGGGGGTACCGATACATTTTCTACCACCTCTTGCATCGACCACTCAGGAGCGATATCCCTTATAATGCCCATACGGGTGACATGAAATGAGGGAACAACTGCAGAATAATCTGCTGAGGTAAGTGCAGGGTGTAACAGGAAATTATTAGCATGTTCCGCCGAATCAAACTCAACGGAAAAACGATTACGTCCGATTCTTTTAACTCCGTCCCTAATAACGCCATGGATTTTGTTCCTATATAAGAAATGTCCGAAATTTATAGCCCTTAAAGCAATACCTGAGGCTGGGTCACTCTCTGTTCTCTGGACGTTAATAATATAAGGGCCAGTATCTTCTGTGGTATATGATGATTTCAGCTTTTCGAAATCTGGGTGCGTGAATGTTGTCTCGACGGAAACTGCAGGAGAAGAGGACTTTTTGGAAGGAGGAACATCGGTATCAATTAAAGCTCTTTTACCGAGAAGAGGGATCTGAGGCATAATAGCTGCCTGGTTAGGAGGGATAGGGGAACAGTCAGGCCCACCACCAGGATCATCTGGATCCGAAGCATCCAGATCCATGATTGCTTAAAACTAATACAAACACTTACACTTGGGCACTCACAACAAATATAAATAACTACAAGATCACAACAGCGGTTATAACATGAAAAAAAAACCAGAATTACTAAATCCAAATCGCAAAGCTTGCTACCACCATACACGCTGACAGCAGAATCCTGTTTAAATTTGCTTTCGCATCATCGCAAATTTAGTGTTACCAGTGCAATAAATTAGTTCTATTGGTTTCCGCAATATGGCGAGATTTTATAATTCTGGTCAGCCTTTACAAATTAACTAAGCTATTTAAGCTGCCAGTATCTTCAGAACCTTGTATAAGGGGATTCCTTTTAATAATAGGTTTTAGTTTATTTATTTTTTTATGTACAGTCACGATCGTTATTTGGGACCCACTTAAGATCGAATATCTGTCATTTTGTATGACAATTTAAAGGACTTCACCTTTTCACGAAATGGGTCCCAAATTAACGATCGTGACCGTACACCTACTTTTTGTTATTGTTGTCGTACGTCGAGGTCAAAAATATCTTTTACATTACACCCAAAGGGGTGTAAATAAAGATTTTATGTACTGATACCTTGTCACAGTATGCCTTCTGTTAATTAATTGTAAGTAATATCCTGTTTTACTATTTTAATCAATGTTTCATTTTATTAGTTAATATGTCGCTTTCCGAGCTTATCAATTAGATGGTCCCTTTCATGGTTGTCCTACTTGTCCTATTTCAACCATTGAGTCATAATATGACCTAGGAAGTCCTAGAGGATGCGCTTATCTGACCTTCCTCATATCTTGTGCTATATAGGTACATATTTCATTGAAGCACTGAAGGCATTTGCCATAATATGCTATTGACAGAGTCTTGGTTATCGATTTGCGGCTAAATCATTAACAAATCCGTAAAATCCACACTATCATTACATAGCCAATGTAATATTGTTACCGGAACGTGACTCCGTGGCAATGCAAATACTGGCTAGCCTGATAAACCTTGTCTGTTTACTCTAAATTACCTATTTGATAAACAGTTTCAGAAAAACTTATGATTCATCACCGACGATATATTTATGACTGGTACAAACATCCATTTTTCAGGTAAACACAGTTCCCTGTCAACACGCTCACTGAAGGAGAACGCATTGTAAAAGTTTACTATATTTATCTGTATCTTTTTTAATAAACACAGTAACATGTACGTAAGGAGGTTGGATATAAGTTAATTTAATTTATTATTACTCTTTTTTGTAGTATTTTTTCCTCACAGTCGTAATGAATAGTAGTGTCTAACTCGGGTGAACTTACCCATTTCCCCTCCTTCGTTCGAGCGCCAGAAATATCTCGGTGAAATGGGTCACTTTCCACCTTGGTTATCAATCTACTATTATATTTAATGTTTATGTATAAAATAACGTCTTGGGATCACAATCCAGCGCGGATATGCAGCCAGATTTATGGGTACTCTTCTGCAGGGATAAGAATTAAAACTTGGGCCAATTGTACATAATATAGTTGTTACTTTTAGGGGCTGTTTCACCATCCATTGATTAGTGTTAAGTGAAGGTTAAATGTGATGCCGTCTCCGTCTATTCGACAAAACAAATAGAGACGGCATCACATTTAACCGTCACTTAACACTAATCAATGGATGGTGAAACAGCCCCTTAGATAGTTTTTACTTCAATTGTGCCATCTTAATAATGCGTTTGTATAAAATAAAAAATAAATTATTACGAGCTTACGTATTTACTTAAAATATACATTCCCTTTAAAAATGTGTAGGCACTCAGTAAAAAACGTTTCTAGAATACCTAGAGCAAAATCTAGGGCGACTGTTTCATGTTTGTGTGTCTAAGACAGCATTTTACAGAAAAAACAGCTTTTTTGTACACAACATTTTTAACAATCTGCCGCAGTGTGTGCAAGAGCATATAGTTAGCTTAGTTTTAAACTAAGCTGCAGATACAGTCAGAAAAACCTACTACAGTGTAAAGGATTTTCTCATTTACCCTTAAAAAATTTCTCTCCAAAAAAATACATATATTAGACAAAAGAAAATAAGCGCTACTTGAGTTTCATCGGTAAAATAAATTCTAAAATATACTTGCGTTTCAATCTGAATACAATACATTTAAAATGAACGAATAGTATTTATATTGTGTTATGTGTATGAAAGGTAAAATCATTTTTTAGACAAGGAATATTACTTAATAATATTTACCCATGAAACTCACGTAACCCTTATTTTCTTTTGGATAAAATATCTATTCAATTCTAAGAACCAACTTTTCGTTATACCTATATTTAATTTAGCGTACACATATGCGATTGCTTTTAGTAATGCTATGCTCGATAACATATCAGCTCGGTGATGTAAACAGTAATTTGCTGCACCCTCAAGACCCGCCCTGAAAGAGGCATTCCCCTCGAATATCCTAATCAATGGTATAACTCGGAAAACATATATTCTCACATAGATATGTAGAAGGCTTCGTGAGACATGATTGCTAAAGTACTTATACTTACTTTCAGAAAACCTCAATGTGACACAGCTTGACAGCTAGTTTATCTGAAACTAAGAAAATACCACAATTTGGCCAAATATAAGCATGTAGGTACTTTTTAATCGAGTTTGTTTTGATTCTTTCCATCAAAATTGCTTTACTGAAGAATAAAAGTTTGAAAAATCATACTAGTTTGAAAAGGAGACTACAGCTTTTTCAGGAGTATCAAAAGAACATGTTTCATGATCCTATATTATATAAATAGCTATTTCTGATAAACGACGGCCTAATCGTTTATTTATTTTCGTTTTTATTATTTCAGATAATCCTTTGATAAACTAATAGTCAGGTATCAACATGTCAAAATAAAAATGTTTAACATGTATGGTTGTTGTTAAATTTAAGTATTGACGATAATTTTATATAATTTTTACATTCCTTTTTTTTAATTGGCCCATATATTGTCCCACTGCTGGGCAAAGGCTTCCCCTCCCGACCTCCACAACTCCCGTTCTGACGCTATGTTAGACCAGTCCTTTGCGTACGTGTCCAAATGGTCCCGCCAGCTCCTTCTCGGTCCGCCTCGACGTCAACTCTTACGTATCTGATCATCATCATGTCAGCCGAAAGACGTCCACTGCTGGACATAGCCTCCCCCAAGGCTCTCCACTCAGACCGGTCTTGTGCTTTCCGCATCCACCGCGATCCCGTGATCTTAACCAAGTCGTCGCTCCATCTTGTTCGAGGCCTACCGACAGCTCGTTCTCCCGGTCCGCGGACGCCATTCGAGAACCTTCTGGCCCATCGGCCATCCGTCCTGCGAGCAATGTCCCCGCCCACTGCCACTTTAGTTTCGCAATTCTTCGGGCTATGTCGTATACGTATCTGATGGCCGAACATATTATTATGAATCATTAATAATAATGTCACAAGTATCTAGTTATACCATATGTCCAGTAAATAACCAATTAATCCATTAATTCATTCAATACACTTCCTTATGCTTTACCATACTTACCATCGTCGGGAGTAAATTAAAAGATGTTTTTTTTCCGGATTTAGATCAAAAGAGTGCAGGTATTTTGCAAATGGTACTTCAAAGTAATTTATTGAGATCTGATACTGTTTTAGATTAATAACAACAGTTTCAAGTGTCTCGGAAGTTACGTCTCAAATTGCAGCAAAATGCTTTATAAACATAAATAATAGTTAAGTCCAGCGTAACTGCTATACATTTCGTATTATATCTTAAATCAATATAGACGACCAGATGGCCTAGTGGTTAGAGAACCTGACTACGAAGCTTGAGGTCCCGGGTTCGATTCCCGTGTCGGGGCAGATATTTGTATGAAAATACGAATGTTTGTTCTCGGGTCTTGGGTGTTTAATATGTATTTAAGTATGTATCTATCTATATAATTATTTTATCCGTTGCTTAGTACCATTTAACACAACTTGCTAAGCTTACTTTGGGACTAGGTCAATTGGTGTGAATTGTCCCGTGATATTTATTTATTTATTTATTTTTCATCACACTTGCTCGTAAACAGTGTCAAAACATGCAGGCTACCTTGGTTGCAACCCCCCAAATAAAACCCTCGACCTTAATGTGCTTGTCATGAAACCCGTGGTCGGTAAATGAGTTTGCGCGTACAAATTTTCTTGTCATGAAGCCCAAGGTCGGTAAATGAGTAAATTGCCCGTACTGATGGTGCTGCACATGGCGTAGCAGCAGGACCACATGCACACGCGGCTCAGGCACATGCTGAGGGAGGGGGAGGGCGGCGCTGCCACAGAATAAGTAATAGTACAGCGCTGCCAAGAGCGCAGCCTAAAGGTATCGCCAATATTTGGAAGATTTTTTTTTTCTTTAGAAATTTAATTTTACTCTCAATGTCATGAAAAACATTGTATGTCGCACGGGCGGTACTAGAATTACGAACATCGACTCATTAAAGCCCTCAGTCTTCGCCTTCGGGCTTCTAATACACTCTCGTTCGTAATTCCTTATTTACCGCCCTTAAGACACAATGTACTATTAAAAAACAGTTATTCTTACAGGTAACATGAGGATGACGATATGGTATTTTATTTTGTCAGTATCGTTATTCAAAAGGCAGACTTCCTCCTGGCCATATTTATACCGGAAAACCGCAAAGTAAGTAGTTGATCATCAAAATTAGGATTTTTTAAACCCTCTATTGTGGAGGCTCCTTCCTTGCCGAGGCCCGGGGTAGCCCCGGATGACTTAAAATAAATTGGCCCTGTTGCTGAAACAATCCCACAAAACTTTTTTAAGTCGACGGTGACTCGCCGTCCATTAAAGGGCCTGTCATCCACTCAGAGAAACGAAGCGGCAGCGTAATATTATTTTTCATGAAGAAGGGATGCATTTCATGACGTACCTACAGTCACCAGCATTAATATCTGCCACAGCGGAGCGTGCAAAAATATCTGAAACGTCCTTCCGGCCCTAGAAATAGAGTCGTATCAGATATTTATGCACGCTTGTTGTGTCAGATATTGGTGCTGGTGTCTGTAGGTACAATATTCAGTTCTCCATAGTAAACCACAACACGTTACGTGCTATTGAATATACAATAATGAATGATAAGGTGGTATAATAAAAATACAAAAGAGTTCAAGTTTCATAGAAGTAAAACAATTCAAAAGGTTATTCAAACATATTGTTTAAACAAGTGCATCAGTTTCTCAGTAGTAGACCAAAAACAAACTTAGTTGTGCCAGTGGGCAAAACACGAACTAACGTTGCCGCTTAGTTTATTCGGTACAAAAGCTGCTTGACAGCGATATGGTAACTCGTCAAATAAATTTGTAAATGCTACACAGTCATTTCGTAACACAGCATGTAATTTTTAATCTGACACAATGTCGCAGACATTAGCACAAGTGTGTTAAAAGTAAACTGATATTGCCATGCGCTGCAGTTTATCATCATCATCATCATCTTGGCCTATATGCGTCCCACTTGCTGGGCAAAGGCAAAACAAGAGAGGTCTCGTGATGTAGTTCACACACATGCTCAGTACGGATGGAGAACTTCGCAGATTTACTCACGATTATGTCCTCTACCGTGAAGCTCGTGGTTTTCTAACGTAACTTCGCACATGAATTATAAAATAGCCCGCCTAACATAAAAAATCATTTTTAATACAAGCTTTTTTTGCTGACTGTACTTTTTGTTGACTGTACTTGCATTGTCACCCAAACTGCATTTGCATACTTACCAAATTTCAAGTCGCTGGCTGGACTACCAGGATGTCACTACTAGATTATTGTATTGTCACGCACGTATTTTCATTTGTATTGTGACTACTGGAAGTTGGTCAATTTAACTTGCAAGATTTGATTACAGACAGACATACAGACAACGGAATGGTGAAACTACATAAAGGCTTGTAGAAAGTCAAATGATTCATTTTTCAACCGTTTCAAATGAGACGAGCGATCTTTTTCGAAACTGTAAGTACCTACCTACTTCAGGATTTTTATAAAATTAATCTATTCTAATCTATGGGTCTCTATAGGATAGGAAATGAATCATTTGACAACCATATATTTTACGTGAAAAGTCAGGTAGGTAATCGAATTGCTGGAGGATATACTAACTAACCTAACCTGAAAATTGAGTGATTACAAAAATGAAACTTAAAATGTACCTACAGGGCACGAACAACCTATACATTACTCCATTGAATGAAAAAAGTACTATTGTTTACAATAAATGCTTCGAATGCGACAAATGACAATCGGCGAGGCGGGACGGTTTTTTGCTCAACCTTTGTTTTTCTTATCAGGCAGTGAATCGACAGTATAGACATTCTGATAATGTCACTTACAGTAAGCTAGTCGTATCTAGGGTTACCAATGAAAACACTAAATGTCCTGATATAAATCCTGATATCGCCCTAAAATTACTGACGACTTGATTAATAATTGAAACCAAATAACAATAGCAGAAGGTAACTAGAACTTTAAACAAAATATTGATTAAGATTTTTTTAGCTGTAATTATTCTATTTCAAATTGATTTAAAATAAGTACCTATTATTGATTTTGTTGATTGTTTATTAATCTAAATTTCTCGTTGTAATAATTAAAACTGCACAAACTTTGTAATAAATGTATCATGCATGAAAATGTATATTTAGTTTTTTTATTTAATCAGATTATTTCTAAAAGCCCTGACACTGGCCAAGTCCGGCCGTAATCCCGGCGAAGGATCAAAAATCCTGACATGTCAGGAAAATCCTGACTTATGACAACCCTAGTCGTATCTCGATTGCCGGTGACCTCCACGGATTTGGGGAAGTTTTATTTTCCAATAGCGTTAGTCACAGACGACATTCACACAAATAAATACATGGATGTCAATGTACAGGTAGCTCTTGAAAATTCATGAGATAAAGATAAAATGATACGGATTGGAGGAAATCCACATGACAAATGATCTATCAATTCTTTAACAAAAAATAAATAAATAGATTAAACTAAAACAAGCGTTAGCAAAACTTTTTAGCTACGTTCATCATGATGGATAATTAAAAAATAGTTAAACTGTTAAAAGTGTGTGCGATTTAATGAAGAACCCTTAAGCAAATATATCATAAACTGAATGAGAAATAAGACCGAAGACCGAAAAAGACCGGTCATTATTTAAGCTTACGCCGCAAAAACGTTTCTCGCAACTATTTGCTTCGCTCAGATCGATTGGACACAATCACGCTAGGCTAGAAGATAATCCGCCTTTCGTGATTCATAGGACTTCAATTAAATCTTGAACACTATCAAACTATAATATTATAAATGTGAATAATTATTTTTTTGCGCTTTGACGTTTAAAGTAAAAGTAGTATGAACAGCCGGGTAAAAGTGGATACATAAGTTATGGAAACGATCGTAACTACTCAACCGATTGTGATAAGATAAGATAGTTTTTTTTCACCCGGAAAGTTTTAAATTTCCGCACGCGATAAATGATTTCTTGGTAAATGAAGTTGCGGGCAACAACTAGTGGTAAATAAATAGAAGTAGAGTATGTGTAGCATGAGAATGAAAGAAAAAAAAACATTTGTGCGTGACAGAAGGTGGAGTAAGAAAAAAAAATACATGGGTCATGCGAAACAGTGTGCAGGTATATCGTCGCATTTGTAAACAAAACTTGCTTTTACATAAATTTTCAATGTTACCAATCCCCTACAGAATATTTATGTATAGACCCTATTTAATGTACTTATTGTTTTTTTTATTTAAGCGGAATTTGATTCTGACGCATATTCTCCTGAACTACCAGGAAAAACTCATTTTCACGCATATTTAACTCCCACACGTTATAGGTAATAAAAATGCATACTTTTGATGAATGACAGACGGATACACATCGGGATCTAAATCAGTAATTGTGTTTACAATCGGAGGTATCAAGTGCGACGACGTGTGGAATTCCTGAGCTGATGCCAATCACGCATCATTAACTGGAAACGTCGATCAATGGCCGTTTTTGCTACTATTTCTACGCTGCGTAATGCCTCAATTTGAGACATGTTTCGTCATCTTTACTGTACCAAATCTAATAACAGTTTTATGCACGCATGCGCATTATTGTATGTCTGGTTAACTATAATATCTAACAAAAAGAATGTTTCACAATTTTTTCATTTAACCAAATGCGTTTTAAATATTCTGAAATTTTATGGATTTTTTTAATCTAACCTAAACATGTAGTTCTAGTACATAATAGTCTTGTAATAAATCCTGAATAGCTCGTAGTTTTCGAATTAAATGCTTTTGCCCAAATGAAACATTTGTGAAACGAATCTTTATACGTAGAAAAATGTTTTTTGGCAAAATGAAAGGATACCTACCACTATACCTACCTATTACTTCATTGATTACCTATGTAATATATGATTAAATTTCAGGCTATGTTGAATTAATTCGTTTGTGTCAAGATGTATTCTTAAACTTAATTTTATGGCAATATGCGGCCCAAAAGTTTATACAAATTAAAAAAGTGAATAAAACGAATGAATAAAATGATTTTCAAATTTTTTGTAGTAGGTATGAATTTTTACAGTACTTTGAAGTTACTTTGAGATTCTTTTTACTAATTAATCGTGTCTTCCGTTTCTCAATTCGCCAGAACGATGAAATAATATATTATAATTTCGTTCACACACTTTCTATCAACTTTGCTTGCACAAAATATTCGAAGACTAGCACAAAAGTTGAAATTTAACACAAATCTGGACTTTAAAGATTTGTTATCTAAAACCCGAGTAGCAAGTTAATCAATAGTTTTTAGTCTTATATACTACAATTCGTCAATTACTGTGTACCTATGTATTTAACTGTGTACAATGAAATTTAAATAATTTTGCATGCCTTTAAAGTATTGAACTCTCACTGAATCCGACTAGCACTTACTGTTTATTTCATGAATCTGTCTGTGTCTTCGTAGGATTTATATATTGAATTAAGTAACGTGTTACTCTTTTTTTCAGTTCATCGGAATCCAAGGCACCGTCACAGCCAATTGAACGCAGAAGGTTCCACTCGCCACTCTTCTACCACGAGTAAAACACTTCCAGACCAGAGCTGCAGTCGTGAATAGACATGGTCACTGTTAGAACCTTGCTGAATGGGTGTTTTGGTTTAGTAACGTGAACATTTAAACGGTAAGGGAATTAGCTTCACATTTAGTAAGCTGTGTCACTTTAAAATATTGTTTTGTTGATACATTCGCTTATTCGTTTCCCGCGTTCGCGTATTTATTAATTCGCGGGAGCTCGCGGTATATCGTTTGACAGAAGTAATCGATGGATATAGCCTCCGGCCTACGAAGCATATCTATTTAGGTACTTCAAATAATAAGATGCAGGAAAATATGCAGCTCAAGTCATCTTTTCATTGTTGCTTAGCTAGTTTTATATCGTAGTTTCGTTCCCGCGGAAGAATAAATACATACTTACTTCGCTAGCTCTCTGGTCCGTGGAAATTTCATAAAAATCTCTTCTCGCTTCTCTCAAGGTATATGTGAGCCAAATTTTAAGTCTCTAGTTTCAGTGGTTTGGGCTGTCAGTTAACCAGCCAGGCCGTTAAGTACGTTACTCTATTATAATAGTAAGTAGTAGAAGGAAGGTGTGTTGGCCTAGTGGTTTGACCTATGGCGTCTCAAGTCGAGGATCGTGGGTTCAAGCCCCGGTAAAATTCATGTGCGAAATTATATGTGAAATTTACCACGAGCTTTACGCCACGAGGATATCTGCACAAACCAACGATGCAATTCAATGGTGTGTGTGAAGTTCCCAATCTGCATTAGGCCCGCGTGGGAACTACGGCCCAATCCCTCTTATCCTGAGAGGACGCCTGTGCCTAGCAGTGGGACGTATATAGGCTAGGATGATGATAATGATGATGATTTAGGTGGCAAAACGGCGTGACCCCGTTGCGTCACCGTCTCTGACGTTGCATTCGTCAGCGGCATGCCCCTGAACCAGGCACATATCTACGTACAGAGATCGAATATTCCATAACATTATAAGCTCAGTTTCGTAGATGTATACCCAATAGTACACCGCGATAGATGAGTGGTACTCAAATTAATTAGAATGTTGCCGGCATAAGGTCAAACTTTTTAGCAGTTATTTTGTCAAACGGCCAGGGCTCTAATTTGCTCCATGCAACAACCACAGTATTATAGAGCCGCTTATGGGAACTGTCGATTGTAAATTCTTAGAACGATAACACCGTGGCTCCATAGTTGATAGGAAAATTACTAACTTATTGATGTTTTGATGCTTATTGACTAATGGATTCGGTTTACTGTTAAAATTTGCCATGTATCATCGAGTAAACGCAGTAATTTCGCAACGAGCTATGGAGAGAGAGCTACTTGGAGTTTCTTTACGCGGTAGAATCCGGAATACGGAAATTCGTCTAAGAACTAAAGTCACCGACATAGCTGTTAAAATATGCCAGTTGCAGTGGCAATGGGCGGGCCACATCGCTCGAAGAACAGATAACCATTGGGGGAGAAAAGTTTTCGAGTGGCGATGGCCACCGCGAACCGGAAGACGAAGTGTTGGCAGGCCTCCCACCAGGTGGACTGACAGGAGTTAGTTCTTTGTGTAAACACGAAATTGCGACTCCGACACTTATCTGGAGCATAGTGACACATTAATGTGCAGTTTAATTTAATTTCATGTTTTGTACGATTTGTAATTTTGCATGCTGATTATGTATGGACCTACGTGTTCTCAGCAAATAAACATTTCTTTTTTTTCACTTAAGGTAGCTGGAAAGTGAAGAGGGATATTTTTGAGCAACTTGTCTTGCTTTCTTTTAATTGTACAAAAATTAGGTAAACCTTCATAAAAGTAAAAAAAAAGCTTGTAAAAAAATAGGGCCATTTCCAGTCATGTTCTTGATGTGACACACTATATCTACTTACAAGCAGGAAGAGTGGGAGTCCAGTTATACTTATTTTCTCGTCAGTACTTATATTTACGGGGTTTAGCGGGTAGTCAGAGTGAGTACTAAGTACACTTTATAGACTAATTACGATACAAAGCCAAACATTAGTTTAATAATAATAAATTATAACATTTATTCGTCTTAAATAAAAATAAAAGTATAATAGTATTTGTTTTAGTTTTATGTTGTATTTGGTAACTTTGGTTTCAATAAAAATAAAACAGCGAAGTACCTAGGCAGATATATATATGATATTTGAAATATCACATATCTTACTCTTGCAAGTAAATTGTTCCAGACTTAGCTATTTTTTCAGTTCAGATACCACCATCCTCCCACAGAAAACAATGTTCCCCTATTTCCATAATGAAAGTAAATAATGTCGGAATACGTGTAATAGCGTTAAGTGGTTGATTGTGTATATCTGGTCTCGTTAACACCGCGATTAGATAACGCGGGCAGATCACACGAAAACATTCGCCATTTTGTTGTTTCAGATGCCTCTGCCGCATCGGGATACCGTCGTGTTGGCTGCTACCATAGCCCTCGTAGCGTGGGGCAATGTAGTTCTGGGAAAACCAAGAAATCACCACTATGCCCAATAGGTTTTGACTTAGCTTACTCAAAACATAAAGAACCCTATTGCTTACGGCTCAAAGGACCTGAAGCCTTTGAGGATTCATTTGAGGACTGCGCGGGCAATCTCTACACATCCCAATTGTACTACAGTCTCAACCTCACCAGGTCAAACGTCGATCTTTGGTCGGGCCACAAATCCTTGTACCCCGGCGGGCCTTTTATAGATTGGTCCTTCACAGATACCACTGGATCCGTCTTAACATCGACGTATGATGTTAAATTTAATCCTGCGTTAGTTTAGATGAAGAACTTTGCGTAATAATAAGCCCTGTGAGCAACTTTACTGCAGCGAGGTGCAATGAGAGGCATTATCGTTATTGTATTGTGCACCCTTACCCTGACGCTAGCGATATGACGAGTGACGGCTGCGGGGAGCTGACTGACTACTACAGTTTTGGAGTCCAAAGCCGACCTGTTTAACTCCTGTGACGGGTATAGGGGGTGGAGGGGTCAGAGCTAATTGGAGGCAGGGTCAGGACTTGTGCCTCAAAAGAGGAGGGGCACTGCTGCAACGAGGATGGAGATACGCTAACAATCCATTGCTGCACGTAGTGGATACTAATTGGACTAGTCCTTTGGGCATCGAAATGATATCGGGAGATAATTTGAGATGGGTTAACGATGAAGACGGTAGTAATTTAGTAAGTATTGCTATCAACTAGCTTACCCGCGCCTTCGCTCGCTTAGATCTGGCGTTTTTAATTGAAATGTTGTTTTTGTTTCCTGGCAATTTTTCAACGAAATTTTGTTTTTTTCTTAACTTTGGGCAAAAAATCAAATGCCTAATTTAATGTCACTAAATATAGTGGTTGAGATTTGGGGATATAAAAATTAGGTTGTCTGGGGACATGCTAGGTAGCCAAAATTTGGCTCTTGTGGGCTTCCTTATTTCTTGGCCGTTGTTTTCTAACTCAAACACAAAAAAGAGAGTTTGTAATATTACCGATGACTTCTACAATATTTTCAACGACACCAGTAGTATGGAAGCCACAAAAAGGTCACATCTTAGCTAAAATTACTCGTTTTATTACATCCTCGTCCTAAGATTGGCTGTTTATGAGATTTTACTACATTTTAAAAACAAATACTTCATTCGAGACTTGACACGTTTTTATAGCGTGTTTTGTGGGAGTGTGTTCTTCCATACACCCAGCTATTTGTATCCTAAGCTTATCCAAAACAAAGTTTTAGTTGCACACAAATTACCGTGAAAGAATACAAACACAAAACACACACTCACGATGCATGCACGCACGACGTATTTACAAGTTTACGAATTTATATATTAGCAGGAATGAACGTACTGGCATAT
>NC_133485.1:2410919-2411174 GCF_025370935.1 Choristoneura fumiferana | reverse complement strand
CGAGCCAGGCTTCTTCCAGCCATCGACCCTAGGTCTAAAAGGTCCTTCAGGACCTCTTCCTAAAAGACCCTCGTCCTGAGGTCTTTCAATATTAAAAATTTTTAGTTTTAATTAATTTTGTTTGTCTGCTCTGTTGGTCCAGGCTATACTTGTAGAGTACTTTCCCACTGTTGGATTCGACAACTAGTGATTGTATTCGCACCGGTAGTTGTGCTGAAAAATGAACTCTGTGACTATAACTAACACCCCGCGGCG
>NC_133485.1:2371881-2404247 GCF_025370935.1 Choristoneura fumiferana | reverse complement strand
TTATACTGTGGTCGACGGGTCGAACTTTGTCACATATATGTCTGAGTTATACTGAGGCGATGGATGGAAGTGGATAGTAAGTAAGTATTTAGTTGGTTACATTAATTGAATTTTACAGTGAATTGGCTTACAGCTGTAATACTGTGTAAATTTTGTTTTATTTAATAAATAATTAAATATATTATAAATGCAAAAATTGCAACCTACCCTAACTTTCTCTCTACAACAAACTCTTTTCAAATTCTTTTGTAATGTCTTTCCCGAGCTTCCCCTTTATGAAGGTGTAATGATAACATATTAAAGTGACTAATATTATTAACACTAATTGAAATTTCTGTCCAATATTTACCTCATTTCACGTTCCAGGCTTTCGGAGTTCCCGAATTGGTTTTAATTCTAGAAATTGGGCCGAGTATTCGGTAATTTAGAATGCAAACTTCAAGTCTACTGTGTTCGTCACAAACAATATTATTGTAACAAGTGTAATTCATATTTATATATTAAAGTACTTATATGTAAATAAAATAACAAAAATCAGCGAAGCGTGTGTCGGGTCACGCGCAGTGGAGGGTTCCTTACTATGTATAATATGCGCCAAACATTGAATATTTAAGTTTTGATCTACTATGTAATTACTTGTTAACATTAAAAAAAAAGTATTAATGTAACTGATAAGAAAGATAACATAACATCTCTTAAAGTAGGTATTTATTGGTATATAATTTGTTAGCACTTTTACAGCTCAGTTTATAGTTTCGAGAAAAATCAAGACCGAAAGCGATCGAGTTTGTAATAGTCAATCGAGCGCCGTAATGTAACACAACTTGCAAGATTTTTCTTATAGATCTACTGCTATGCTAGGCTACTACGAAACTCGAAACTTGATGTTCGTGTCGTGCGGTCCCTCTGACATTTAACTATTTAATACGAGAGCGAGAGGGACAGTACGATACAAACTTCGAGTTTCGAGTTTCGTAGTAGCCCAGCTGGGCTCTAGCTGTGCCAAATCTCTATTACAAGGAATGTCAGGACCATTAGGGTGATGTCAGGATTTTCATCAGGACATATCATTCTTAATATATGGCAACCCTAGGTGGGACACTCCCCTCCAGTGACAAAGAACGATGGCCGCCCATTCTTCAGCCGAATATTTTCGGCGCCAATGTCGTTGACTCGGCGACCGCCATTTTTCTTTTCGAGCAACAAATTGTAAATGTTGCCATGTTTCTTTTTGGGTTCGGGCGTGAATTATAAATGTTGATGGGTTTTCTGACGGAAAGTTTTCTGCCTTTGTTAAGGTGTAGGTATTTTTTTTTGTTTGGTGACGTTGATTTAGGATTGGGATTATAATTTCCGACTCTTGACTTTCGTAGGTATATATAATGTGTTTGAAACTTCATCATGACGCAACCCCAAGCTTGAGAAATATTGGACGACGCGCTGCTACCTCCTGCTTACAGGTATTTGTATTATCTTACGTTGATAATACAAACATTGAACAATCATACACAATAACGGAGAGAGTATTTTAAAAAAGTTGCTGCGACCCCTCCTAAGGGGCATTTACGACCCCCTGAGGGAGTCGTGCGTGACCCCCATATTGAAAAAAAAACTGGAGCAGACAAGACAACCCTGTAATGTTTTCAAATTGAGTTGACAAATGCTTCTATACATTAATCTATGTCGAAAGTATACCGCCTTAAAGCGTAACTACACTTAATAAAAAGATTATAATTAACCGCATCTCGCGCTGTCATCGTTCATCCACCATTACCTCTCATATTTCGTTTTCTAGATTTTTTTTACCGTACAACGGCAAAAACTACTAGACACTGGCAAAATTGTCCTCCAATGGACAGAGCCATATTTTTTTAAAGAAACAACAACAACTTAATAAAAATAAAAAATATTTTCTGGTTTTTCTGTGCATCTATATTTCAGTTTGTATTTTCGATATAGGTTTTACGGAATGACCGTAAAAGTACCAAAAAATTTAGAATTGAAATAAAAAATACAAAAAGATTCCAAAAAAACAATCTTAATTTAAAGGTGTGTTCAGTCGTACTAAGTAACCCGAACTTCGGGAATATTCTCAAATATCTTCAAAATATCTTATATAAATATATATATATATATATATTTGACGCAATGGCTGTACTTTACCTAGAGATATAATATCGTACTACTTTACAAAAATACTCGCAGCTCAAAATAGATAATTTTTCTGAGTGAACTTTATAGACAAGGTACAATTTTGTTGATATATTGATTTTAGATACGAGATTTTATCAAAGTAGTGACGATATATTTATGCTGAGATGACTCTACCTCCACCAAAAATGACACATGCTTCACTACAAAAAAAAAACTAATTCATGTTAAACGCAATGTAGGTACGTGGTAAATACCAATACGAATACAAAATCATACATAACCCGTATAAACAATCAAAGGACCGTAAATGCATATTTATGTGTGCGTATCTATATGCGTGTGCATGTACATGCGTATTACGCGCGTGTGCGTTGACACGTGCGCGCGCGCTTTGTCTTTAAAGTCTTGAACAAAGGCTGACGACGTTGTTGATAAGTTTATTATGACATGCGATTCCCTTCGCGACCCAGTTTTTTATCAACCGTTAATAAAGACAAGGAGGTGAATGGCAGGTTGTTTCCAGAAAACTATGAAATCGGGGCTTACAAGAGAAGGATTTATACTCTCTTTGAAGGCCGGCAACAGACCAAGCCAATGTCTCTCCCTCCTCTCCTTGAGCTGTTGGTACTCATGGGCGGTGGCACGAGGCAGTAAGCTAGCTTTTTTGCTGACTGTACTTAATAATAAATAAATATCACGGGACAATAATTCACACCAATGAGGGCTATCGCGTACGAATTCGCCGCTAGATGCGCTATACTAGTGTAGCGTGAGGTTTTTGGGTGAGCTACGCGGGTTTTTAATTATTTATTTATAACTAGCTTATACCCGCGACTTTATTAGATAAATTTTATTTATAACAATAAGCAATAAAACACAATACATTAAACATTTAAAAATATGACTATGTACAAAAATATATAACCTAGCCTAACCTATAAATAAAAAAATCCCTCCTAGGTCACCGTCGCTGTTCATTGTGCCCAGAAGGCTGGCAGCATTCCCGCGTTGTATCGCAAGGCTAATCCTTTGCCCAAAATAGCTGCCAGCCAGTGGTCACCTGAAACATCAATGAGGCGCACGGATATCTCTCTCGAGATATCGCGTGCGCCTGGCCCCCACGGCCCTAGGGTCGCAACACCAAACGGCGCTAAAATATAGCCCTCCCCAAGGGCTGCATATTTGCGCCGTTTGAGCTGATCCGCTGTTGCTGCTGCGGCGCCGGTAAAAAACATTACTTACACTTATTCTAATCTGAAAATAAAGAAACTGTACGAGTGTATCAAGTACTCGTAGGTACCACGTTTATTCATTCACAGAATTGCCGGTGTAAGTACTTTTAAAAAATGTGCTACCAATCCTATTTTATTTGTTTCCCAGTTTTTTTTATTAAATAGTTGGAAAACGAGCATGCGGGTCACCTTATGGTAAGTGATCACCGCCGCCCATGGACACCTACAGCATTATTAGGACTGCGGGTGCGTTGCCAGACAAAAGTGGAGATTTTTTCACTGCCAACTTATGAAACATAACGAGACTCAAGAGATCATTTTCATTTCTGCAACATGCAATAGCGAACCATTTCGCAATTTCGCGGACGCGGAAGCGAGGTCCTGCGTCTGGCACACTTTCCTTTGTGTACGTACAAGCTTAAGTACAATGCTTTACTGTTTACATGAATAATGGTAGCTGTTTATCACAAAAATGCAGTAAAGTCTCGCCCACAACACAAATCTATCATTACATTTTACGTGACTTCCCGACCTCGATCATGGTGTGATTTTGTTTTGATAGGCCGTACTTATTGTCTTAAGCCGGGTCTCGCCACTTGCATCTTGCATCCACCGGTTGCCTGCAAACATCACGACCAACCAAACACCATATGTAAATGCCTTGGAATAAGTAAGATAGCAAGGGAGTGGTCAAAATCTAGTTTTTTTTTACCCGCGACTCCGCCCGCATATAATTCGGTTATCGCTATTCTGCGGAAACTATGCAATTTTCTGGTATGAAAACTATCCTATGTCCTTCCCCGAGACTCAAACTATCTGTATACCGAATTTCATCAAAATCGGTTCAGCGATTTAGACGTGGTGAAACAACAAACAAAGAAACAAATTGACTATTTAAATCAATGAATAAAAAAAACATGTACCTACTTACTGTTTTTTTTATTTGTCTAGACCCTGCCCAAGGCCCAAGGGCATGACCTACATGACCCCCCCCCCTTTTGGGTCCGTCCTATTAGATATAGTAGGTACCTAGGATATGTGATACCTAACCGATATTTAAGAGTTCACTCCTACCTACGCCCTCACCTTAACTCGCAGATAGAGGCCGATCTCTTCATTTGTCTGTCAAGCCTTCACATTGAATTGGTTTAAATTACGGAAGTGTTTATAAATGTAGTAAATCATAGCCGAAAGCCACAACAACGTTTTATTTCAAACACAAACTTTATATTTGGACGTATTAGCAAAAACGTTCCAAACCTCAACAATATTTTATTTTTTATTTTTGAAAGCAGTAACATCAAAAGTGAAGTTAAAGAATAACATTGGATAAGATTTGGAACGTTTTTGCTAAAATAAGTCAATTTTTTTCTTACCTAAAACTTAACGAAAGTTAGTGTTGCAGATGTTCATCCATCAGGAGACGAGGAGACCCACTTGCTCGTTTGCCATCCAGTCGAATAAAAAAAAAGTACTAAAAATGTTAAAAACCCCCGACATTGTCAGTCAAAATATTATTATCTTTATTCAGTCATTTACATTTTTGAGATATTGATATATCTCAAAAATGTATAAGCACATCTAAGAATCACGACAAGGAAACTCGCTTTCACGTAAAAATACCGTGTCGAAATTGGTCTATCTGTCTGATAGCGACGATGCCAGAAAGACAGACAGATATTGGCGTCAAACTTAACACCCCTCTTTTTTTGCGTCTGAGGTTCAAAATGGAGTCACGATCTCTAAAGCTGCCATAGATCCCAATAAGGCTCCGTTTCCATCAGAGATATGCGAGGATGTGTTGCGAACGTGTTTTTCATATGATGACCCAATAAGGAACGCTTCATTTACCTCTCCTTGCTCCGCTCAGCTGTTTCCACCAGAGATGTGCTGTGCGAGGATAGGTAAATGGAGAGTTTTTATTGGTTCATGAAAAACTCATTCCTGGCAACACATCCTCGCACATTTCTGGTGGAGACGCAGTCTAATCAGCCAGCACCCAGCAAGCGTTTAAATTAGCCAGAATCATTCAAAATTGTTTGATTTACATTTATAATCATTTAGTCTGAAAAAAAGGAAAAAACAACGAAAAGTGAAAATAAAAGTATAATTATTTAATTGAAAATAAGTCAGACAAAAATATTTTATTAAATTTATGCTATCATAATCATCATCATGTCAGCCGAAAGACGTCCACTGCTGGACATAGGCCTCCCCCAAGGCTCTCCACTCAGACCGGTCTTGTGCTTTCCGCCTCCACCGCGATCCCGTAACCAAGACGTCGCTCCATCTTGTTGGAGGCCTACCGACACCTCGTCTCCCGGTCTTTATCCCGGTATTTATGCTATAAATAATACAAAAAAACGCCACTGATTCCGAAAAGCCTCTGTTGAGAAGAATCCGGCATGAAACGGAATACTTACCTATCAACAGTAAGCAAATAAAGAAAAATAGACGACAGGTAGGTACTATTATACTAAAGTATTAATTTATTTTCAACTTTTTCAAGTAGGGGGCATCCATTAATTACGTGAGGTCTTCAAGGGGGGGGAGGGGGTCAAGTAAAATCTTTCCAAATCTCACTTGGGGGAGAGGGGGGTTTTCACAAATATCACGTAATTTTTTTTTCAACAGAAAACCGTGTAAAATTGCGTGTAAGTAAAGTTAAGTTAAAGTAAAAAATATATAGAATTTAAATATGGCGAAATTTAACACAATAGTTGTTGTCACAGTGATTTTAAACTCCCTACGGCAATATTCTCAAATCACAAATCGTAAATAAAATTAATAGAACAAATTATTTTTATTGTATTTTTTTTTAAATCCGACGGGTTTACAGCCAACACATTTCAAAGAATCTCACGTGAGATTTGAGGAGGGGGGAGGGAGTTAAGGAATATCTTACGAAATCTCACCAGGGAGGGCGGGGGAGTCAAATAATCCTAAAAAATGTCTCACGTAATTTATGGACGCCCCCTTATCCAAATAATAAGCTATTGATATTTTAATTAGATTATTTTGCGAACGTATAAACGCAGGGTTTTCTTTCGAAATTACAATGCTGGAAAAGATAATTCAATCAAAACACAACAAAACTTTTCGCATGTTTCCATTGCACACTTTTAGCGTTTGGCATGTTTGACGTACGTCATTTATGTACATGTCGTGTTACGTTATTGATGATATTTACATAATTAATTAAATCCAGGACAGGTGTGCTACTTACGTCCCTGTCTGAAATGTATGTAACCACAATAAATTAAAATTATATCATAATATGTATGTAAGTAGTAAAATAAAATAAGTAATAAATTAAATATTAAATATTTAAGTTTGTAACTTTCAATCTAATAGGTAGGTGCATACATATACCTACAAGGGGTACAAGTACTATGTTGTGGTGGGGTACCTAGCATGCGAAACAACTGCGTCAACTGCGAAAGAACTATCTAAAGTGTTAAATAATTACCTACGTGTCAATTAAGTAGTAATTTGTGTATTTTATTGCGATTATTAAGTGTGTTTTTTAGTATAAAGCACCTTTGTTTCTTATAAAATTTACTGCTTAACTTTTATAATTATGTACTCTTAAGCAATCTCATTGTATTAACTATAATCAAGATAAACCATTAGAATTTTCCCATTTATTAAGTACAAGGGAATAAATATCTATGATGTCTTGTTAGAATCAGATACATACCTACATTAATACATTTCTTAAAGATAACGAGATTAGCGTGACACATAAGTAGGTAGGAACGTAATCAATCATATTGTACCAAATGGAAGTAACTATTATCGCCTGACGTGTTAGCATATTCATCCCTTTGTTGATTAGAAGAAAGCACACCTTCGCTGTAATCAAAATTATCTCCCAAAATATTGCTAATTGAATTCACTATCCAAGTATGTAATTCATTGCCACGAGTTCATCTCGAAAATTAAGCATGTCGGTTAATATATTTAACAGTAAGTAAATAGGAAATGGGAAAGCATGATCACTATCGCTATGGAAACAATAAGAATGATACGCTTTACTGCCTAAAACTATATCACAAAATAATTATTTGCTCACGGCATGTTATACATGGTTTTGGGTTCCAAAAATTATATCACAAAATAATAATTTGCTCCGGCATAATTATACACGGTTTTAGATTCCTAAAATTATTTTTAAAGCAGTTACATAATCTAATGAGGGCTATCGTTTTTTGTCTCACTAGATGGCGCACTGTTGCGTGAGGTTTTTAATTATGGCTTTCAAAGTCTGTTATTACGGCCGTGAAAACAAAGTTTAGATTAAAATCATATTTAATACACCTTAAAACCGTACCATAAAAATATCGAGCATGCCACAGTGTTGCATAGTCCCTGTTTTGATCGGAAAAAAGGAGGACAAAGGTTTTCGAAAGACAAAACTGTCTCAAACACAGACATTCATTGCCCGGAACGCATATTTGCCATAATTAATTTTCAGATATTGCAAAATATTCACTAAATTATTCTAATTATAAATAAACCCGCGTAGCTCATCCAAAAACTATGAGATTTGACATTTCGGAGACCTCACGCTACACTAGCGCCTCTAGTGGCGAATTCATTCGCGATAGCCCTCATTATATACTGGGGCAACGCTCACAGCACAATAGTGCAATGAATCTGCGTGATTTATTTATCGTCGACGGCACGTGCGGCGTTGGAGGGGAGCCAGTCGATAAGAGCGTCGATATTATAATGATGGGGTCTGCAAAGAAAATAATGTTCTGACTACATGAGACTGGTGATTTTTTAACTTCGTCTCCCTTGATGCAATGATCTTTATTTTTGTCATCTTGTCCCTTGTGTGTGAATAATTTAATAATTTATTATTGTGATATTTATAGTAAGCTTGCCTATTGAGAAGTTTGAAAAAAAATCACATTAAATCGATATTGAACAATGTATGTATGTGTACACTTCATTCAGGCAGGTGGAAAATTTAATAATAAAAATGATAAAAGAATTCCTCTGCGATATCATTAAAATCGTGATATGCCTCATGGTTGATAACAAAAATTTGAAAAAATTCACTGATAAAGTAAAGGTACTTGAAACTATCAATTCTTTAATGGATCGTCGAAATCAGCGCCGTGAAAATACTCATTAAAAACGACAAAGGTAATGGATGGAAGTTACTCGAGCGTGCGCCTATTGTAAACCAGAAACAAAGGGAGCATAAAGGTTTTTTTTTCACGAATATTCACACGATAATTCTGTCTTTGTATTTTGCCATTGTCGTTGTAGATTTAGCGTATTTTTTACCCACGTGAGTCAGCCAGGACGCCCGCCCGGGGACACTCGACCGCACACTGAGATTTCCTTGGAACCCATCCAATATTGTCAACCTGTCTTAACAACTCATTTAACGACGTCTTATAAACGAACCCTCCGTTGGCTTTTCATCAATCTGTATCGATTAATTTTCGTCAAACAAAAACTTCGAATGTTATGTTATGAAAATAAGTGTTTATATAACAGTGGACGACGGGTTTACATCGATATACTTTGGATAAACATTGGTTTGTTAGTAAATACTGCGATGTTTAAAAGAGAACAATGCGTAGGTAGGAGCGGTTGCCGTGGCCAGCCGCGCAGTTTCCTTCTTGGCTGACCTATTTCGTGAGTTGGTCAATATTTTTTAAAAACATCTAAATCTTCGGGAATTCGGATATCCGACTCGTTAAGAAATTCTTTTGGCACCGTTTCATAAGGTATTTTGTTAACTCACGTTCGAATTTTTTAAGTGGACGGGCAATCTCTGATAAAGAACCCTCTTTTAATTTGATGTGACAAGCACTAAATAAATTGCGTAGTAACTTCTTATTTTATCCCAGAATTATTTCTTCAGTGACATTGGATGAAATTTATTGTTTGTTAAAAAAATAATGATAATATCAATAATTCACTCACTCGCTGTGCTGGTAATAGCATTAGCATCGAATACATTGTTTGGATTTAGTTATCGGAACAATAAATAAACAAAATTCGTTTTCGATGCTGATTTGTAGTTTGGGTGTTACGTATGATCATGTTAATATTTATATAAAAGGATTATGCATTAAAAAGGCCTAGTTGTGTATTGTATGCTATACTATCAAGGTCAACACTAGCTTTCCAGGCAGTATCCGAGCTTCAAAATATGTAGTTGCGAGGTTATAAACTGCTCAAAAATGTCTAGGGATCATGAATATGAAAAATATTAATAAATTGATCCCTCGATTTTGATGCTGCCGTGTGAATGTTTTGTTGGAAATAAAAGTTTGTAAATAATAGTATAATAATCTTCATATTTTATTCTCTTCTTTCGATTTTAGCATACAATAATGTATTCAGTATAAAACAATATTCTTTGTTACATTCATAGAAATATATTATTTTAGTATAACTGTTCTTTATTTATCTCTTATAAACTTACAAATTACTGTTAACATTCTGACGATTTTGTATAAAATGATACAAATATAAAGGTATGCTAGCTACTAATAGTTTTATAAAAAGAAAATCTTTTGCAGGCTTTAAGTCTTTGCAGCTAGCTCCCCCATTAAAGTCTATAACAATTCAACTTGTTAATTGGTATTTATTATTATTACTTACAATAACCTATAGAAGACAATGGTACAGAACAATTTACCGTAGCACATTAATGGTAACAAAAACAATTAAAACAATGGCTTTAAGTTTACAAAGCGTAGGCACTCGAGATTGCAAATTGCTACTTCATCCTAGACGTAGGAGACATTCTCACTAATAAATACATACATCTCTTTCACTCTCTCATTGTCAATCGGTCGCTCGATTATGAAATGCTCTAGCATTCGTCCATCACCACACTTATCGGACGGCCTCGCGTAACTTAAGTCACGTCCTACACCAAAGAGCACCGGGTCAGTTAAAACACATCAACGTGTCGGGGAAATATACTTTTGCGTAAAGCACGCTCTCACCATACCTAGCTAAGAACAACAAATGCGCAAATCTAACACTCAGTCAGTCTTACATACCAAACAGTATTATGTCTTAAAACATGAAGCATATTATAAATCAAACACGTTCAAACGATCCAGTCACACTTATGTATGAAACACATTGTATACCACAATGAAAAAGTTAACCTTGTGTAACATAACATGATTCGGAGCGTCCGACAACAAAATTGAACACATGGCCGCCATTCCGCGAGGGCAGCGCAGGCGGAATTTTAATTAGCAGAACATCCGCTCGTAACTTGGTTTGATGCGCCGTTGCCAGCCTTACCGCGGCTTGCTATCTCGTTTGCACCAACCGTGCACTCCTGTCTAAACCTGTTTGGAGGCGTGTTCCATTTGTTGCGTTTAACCCCAATGACCTCAATGTAACTTATTGAAGGGAAAATTTTACATTCGGGCGTCGCGCAACAAAACCAATTACTGTCGGAAATCCCCTCGCAGTGGCAAGAGCGGCAACATCGCTGAAACGGGAAATTCGCCGTAAATCTGGCAACGTCGCTTTACCTCGTTCAGTCAGACTGGCGAGCGAATGACGTTGCACGTATTTTCCTTTTATACTTTTCTAAACGCGGCACCGCAATACTGATACAAGGAAAACAATTTGTTCTGTAACTTACAAGGCAATTAAGCTTTCGGAGGCGTGTTAGCACTAAGTATATCCCTCGAATAATAGTTCCACTGAGAGCGGGAGCTCGTCCTCGAGGTTTCGCCTCGACACATCACTGGCAACCTAATCTCATACCTATCGTTAACGCAACGACTTCAACACCTTACACACTAGAGTTTTAACTATATATTACACAGTAAAATTAAGATCACAAATTGCTTTGTATGCTGCGTCCTAGCGGGCGCGACTAGCATGGAATGTGGAGGAGCTGGCGCGGCGGCGCGATCAGAAGTGCGACTCGATGAGGCAGCCGCCGTTCGCGTGCTCCAACACCTGCTGCTTGAGCCGGTGAACGTGATCTTTCAGCTTCACCACCATCTGTGCCAGCTCCGCATTCTCGCCCTTCAACAGCTTCACTTTGTCTTCCAACTTGGAAATACGCTCGAGCTTGCGCCGCCGGCACTTAGACGCGGCCACCCGATTCCTCTGTCTCTTCCGCTCCAGTTTGATCCTCTCCTGCGAGTCCATGTCGATGGGAGAGAGGGGGGGCGAGCTGGAAGCGCTGGGCACGGTCTGGGGCTCGTCCTTGATGATTGGAGAGGGAAAGCGCTCGAGCGGCCGGTCGAGGTCCGCGTACACTCGCCGCGTGACGACTGCCGGCGGGTCGTTGTGGTGTAGTTTATGTAACGCCTCGACGAACGGCTGGGCGTACATTTCCTGTTCCTCCGTTGCGGCGGGGAACAGCACCTGGCCGCCGGGGGTGGGCGTCGCTGTCGTGATCATGCCGTTCTGGATGATCAGCTTCTCTAACTCCGGTGAACCCAGTTTCAAAAGTTGAAGGTCAGGCGAGGACAGCAAGGGAGGGCCGTTCCTCGGCCTCTTTCCGCCCCTTCCGAGATCCAGGTCTAGGGTCAGGTTTCTCTTGAGGTTTTCCACTGGACCGCTCAAGGGAAACTGCTCGTCATAGAAAGTAGTCTCCATGCCGTGGCCGAAGTGGCGAACCATGTGTACGCACTGAACGTCCGGATATCACTAAAGTCACTGCGCGAAGTTTAAAACTTTTTAGTTGCGCACCGCACGTCCTCTTCGTTCAACGTTCCACTTGTTTCTAAACATTGTTAACAACCGAACACTGCTTATATTTCCATGACTCAGATAAGCTATTTTTAGATATCGCGTGATAAAGCGGGACGCCTATTGGCTGCGTATGTCGTGATATTTTGTAGTGCCGGTCGCTGATTGGCTAGCGGGATCGTAACGAAGCGCGAGGCCTCAGCGGGCTGTTTACGACTTCGTGCGATTACCGAGAAACGCTGGCTCTTTTTCCATTCTGCTGCCGGCAATATCATAACGGCCATATTATTTTTGGAATTACGAGCACAACACATCGTTATCAAACTAATGTTATTACTGCTCGGTGTAAATTTACATAACAAAAATAAATTGTCAATAATTTGTTATTAAGTAATTTTATTTCTTCTTTATCTATTGCCTGCGATATGCTTATCTTTATCAATGCATTACAATTTATTAAAAAACCCCAGAAAATACTTTAACTTCAAAAACCAATTTACATCCCATCATCATCATCATGTATCACAAAACTGATTACTATGAAGATTCTTGAGAAAGACATACATAGGTAAGTGTGGTGTATACTGATGATGGTGATAATAAAATTTAATCACAATTATTACCAGGAATGATGATGCACTAGACAAAGTATCTCCACATAAAGCTCAAATGGTCGACAGTGATAGTTAGCAGTCGTGCCGTATAAACAGGGCTTTCGTACTTTGCCCGTGCAGACATGGGATTTTAGCTATAGTATTTCGGGGAAGCTTTAGATATTTGGCCTCGAAGTGCTGGAATAACATCCCTCCTCCTTTGAGAGATGCTCGTGCGAGGCGGGTGTTTAAACAGGCGCAAGGAACATGAAGAATAGCCAAAATCTTCAAGCCAATGTTTAATATCCGGTATCGTTGGTATGGTTGGTTTTGTTGTTGTTTTGTTATTGTTGTTATCCAGTTTGCGCTACTTGTATCTAACCTGTTGTTGTTATTTAAACCGAAACATATTTTACTTAGAGTAGAAAATTGTATGAGACTGAGTGGGTCAATACGTACATTGTTTCGAAATAATTTCTATGGTAGCAATGTCACAGCCACAGATATAGATTACACTAAATTACGCAAATGCATCTACTTCGCGTGTCCGAACCCCGACCAAACGTCGGGGTTGGCCCCATACAAAGACTGACCGCTAACTAACTAATCATGCCTAGTGACTGACTCGAGCCCCACGGCGCGGGCGGGCGGGGTATTTGAATCGATTTTGCGCGGACATCAGGGAATTCACATCGCTAATTAGCTCTTGAGACGTCACAGTAGATATAAAAAAGTGACACGGTTGGTTTTCATACAGATTGAGGTGTTTGCGTTATCTAGTGTAATCTATATCTGTGGTCACAGTCACAGCACATGCTAAGTTGGCGCCTTTTCGCGATTATGCTGAGACATTTCAATTTGTGTATCTATATAGGCACATGACTTGTAATGTTTGTTTTTCTATAATTGTCATGACATTTTTGTGAATAACATTTTTTATTTATCTATCAAGAAACTTAAATAGTCATTACATTGATTAGGTACCTAAATTGTTATCACTATGAAGTTAACAATGTTGATTAATCATTATCATCCAAATTCCTTAAAAGGCACATCACAACTGTACAAAGTTTAGTTATACCGCAACGTGACGAAGTCATCCAAAAAAAAAATTACTTTAATTTTCTTATATTGGCGTTAATTTCGTCCCGTCTTTAAAGTGTGCAATGGAAACGCACGGGGCCGGGGCGTAGCGTTGCACGAAAAAATATTCTGCGGGCGAAGCGGGACAGGGTCATATGGGAGCGTACGAGAGCGAGCAACGCAGCACCATTCGCTCTCGCTCGGAGATAAAGTCCGGCAACTAATAATAATAAGGAAAAATAAAGTGCAGCAAAATTTAAGCGTTTTACAATTTTGGTAGCCTTTGCCACTTAGCTTCTATTAAAAGGGTTTTATTGTTGTTCTAATAAAGATTAATTGGCCTTGAAAGACTATTCTACCGAATATCATACATAACAATATAAGAGAAAATTAATTACGTAATTTTACCAAATTAATATACTGAATCTTTATCAGAGTGCTGATTTTTGAAATCATACCCCTATAAATACAAGTTATAAATAAATAAATTATAGACCCAATAAATTTTGACAACTACCTACATACCTTACCTAGTCGAAAATATTATTTGATTAGGTACCTACGTACTTAATTTTGTAGCAATAGATAGGTACACAGATTTGCACCACTTTCAAATATATTTTCACGGATATATATATTATACTATTTTTATGGTCGATTTTTTAAAATAGACTTGTGAAAATAAAATACTTCTAGTATTAATAGTAGCATATTTTTCTTCTAAAAACTTATTTCGTAACATACTTACAACTTTCTTAAATTTTTAATAAGTATCTTTTTGTTATGCTACGCTACTTTGTCACGAATAAATGATTTTTATTCATATTTCTAATTAGGTACATAGTACATACATAAAAAAATAGAGCTGTTAGGTACTTACTACCGAAGTCGAGAGCACTATCAACACAAATTTTAAATAACTATTTCCGAGCGTATTATAAAAATCAGCTTGTATTGGTAATCCAAGTTTTACCCTCAAGTACATATTACAAATGAATGTTACTCTTACTACATCATCATCATCATCACATCAGCCGTGGGACGTCCACTGTTGAACAGGCCTCATCCATAGGCATAGGGTATTTATTTTATGGGCCAAGTTGCCTGAAATAAATGAATTTATTTATTATTATTATTTATTATATTATCCCTCCAGATGGTTCGGCTATAGTGGTCTACATTCACCATGAACTCGCTGTTTTAACCAGGTTAAATCAACATAAATAAGAAATATAAATATGTAACAAAGCAGTTAATATACTTAACTATACATATACCTAACTTACCTAAGTCTTTAAAATACGTAGCAAAATGATAAGATGGCATTGTAGGTGTTTACACTGCGAATCAATTGTAAACAAAGCTTTCACACGATAAAAAGCGAGGTAATCAGCAGGGCTACTACGAAACTCGAAACTCGAAGTTCGTGTCGTGCGGTCCCTCTGACACTTATACTATTTAATACGAGAGCGAGAGGGACGTACGATACGAACTTCGAGTTTCGAGTTTCGTAGTAGCCCTGCTGTAATCTTGATGTAACGTGCTAAGTCGAAAATAAAGCGGAAAAAAAGACAGCACATTCCTACCGCCGCCTAACTTTGCCTAAGGTATAATTCCAATAATTGAATAGGCACTATACCGTTACGCGATTCGAACACAATCCGGGAGTAACTTAAAGAAGTCACATAAAAAATGTATCTCAAAAATGCGTCAAATCAAAACTGATTTATATGGCGCGTGGTATATTAAAATTGCATGCGTATAATAGGTATTATGTTAGGTAAATAGCAAATTAATAAGCATGAATTAAAAAAATAGCAAAGCAAAATTTGTTTGTTTATACTCTTTATTGTACAAAAGGGGACAAAAAGGATAACAAAGTTAAGCTGGTAATGCATGCTTCATGCTTAGATAAAGGTCGAAGATAAGCATACATGAAATACTTTCTATAGATAATAATAAATAACATAATATACTAAGCAGGTACCTACCCAAAAGGAAATAGGGTCCAACAAATAATTTTCGTTTAATTAAATTTTATTCAGACAAAAACGCAAACGTATTCATTTTACCGATGAAATTCCAGGGACTCGTATTTAAAATCGATGCCAGGAGCCCTTAATTTCTTTTCACTAAGTACCTATAGCTACATTATATGCCTACCTACTGTATGATCGAAACCGCGTCAATTAATGTAATGTATGTATACAAAAATAAAATGGTAGGTGTATATTCGAAGCTTTCAACGGGCAATGTGTTAAAAAAATAAAGAAAACAGTAATCTTCGTTACCAAGTTTTATACCTACCTATTGCCCGAAGACGCGTGATTTTGTCAAAATAAGACATTAATAACATTGTAATAAGAACCACGCCACGCATCATCGTGAATGACTCTACCTATAATTTGGATACCTACTTTCTCATTGTAATATTTTGATCTATCTTACCTTTATCACGGCAGTTATCTTATCACCGCTAAAATACCTGGGCAGAGTTTTCAAACGTATCCATTAATCTCAATAATTTGTAACCGAAGAACCGCTATCACGTTTATTCTGCTTTTCTTACGGTTTGTTCGTGTTGACACTTTTTATTCCACCCATAGGTGGATTTACAAACTTAAAATTAGTAGTTTACCACTTGGCCAACATAAGGAAATATAATTTGCATCAATCAAGTGCTGCATAACGCCATCTAGTATAGCACAGTAGTACTAAAACATTATAGATATGCTACTCATCAATAGATGGCGGTTTCAGTACCAAATTTAGTGTCCTCATTTCTCCTTTCCCTTCCTTCGTTCTGATATTTTTGAGTATTTCCAATTTCTTACCAAACTATAATATTCGTCATCCTGTACTATAAATATGACTCCTATTGCTTACCTTGGAAATTTTTTACATACCTGTGCTTTCTGTTCTGCTGCCCACATACTAAATTCCATAGAAATCGTTGGAGCCGTTTCAGAGATTCTGATTATATATATTGCTCGTCTAAAAGTATTAGATAGATAGATTGTAGGTATTGTATTTATCTGTCATCTCCCAGGATAACAGGATCAAAGGAATTTGGGCACAAATTTGTGCCTCTGGGAGAGGACAGGTTAATTGCTTATTGCTTACCATGGAAAACTTTCTCAATGTGCACTAGAAAAAACTAAATCGTGTACCAGGGTGGACCCTTGTACTACTGTCATGTTGACATTCCATACTTTTGTTAAGAAAATCAGTGAAATTGAAATTGATCAAAAAGGTGGACCCTGGTACATAAATCAGTTTGTTGGACTGTACCTGTTTTCTGCACCTACTGCTTTTAAATAAATAAATATCGAGGGACACTTAACACCAATTGACCTAGTCCCAAACTAAGCAAAGCTTGTACTATGGATACTAGGCAACGGATAAGCATACTAATATAGATATACATACTTAAATACATATAAACATCCAAGACCCGAGAACAAACATTCGTATTATTCATACAAATATCTGCCCCGGCCGGGAATCGAACCCGGGACCTCAAGATTCGTGGTCAGGTTCTCTAACCACTTGGCCATCCGGTCGTCAAATTAAATTACAATTGAATTTTTTAATATGATAACATTGTCAAGAGTCATTGTATTGTATTGTATAAATAAAAAACTGCGTTTGTCATTAAATTGACATTATTTTATTCACTTATTTACTACTCACAATACGTTCTCACATTATAATAGGTAAAGGTAATATAAAATTATATTAAAAACAACTTCCTTATTCAAATGGTTTATGCTATTTAGCATATATATTACATATTGTACTATACTGTACTTGGCTTGGACAATAACCGCATTACCATAAATACTGAAGACATTTGTTAAAAAGGTATACATTACTTATGTTTAGCACAATATGTCAGTTCTAGCGAATTAGTGCAGTCAAGCTATGCAAAATAGTCAAGTCACAATTGCGTTGAATATTTGTAACTATGCAGTTAATTTTTCCGTTGTCCCGCCGTTTGTATTAGTACATTGTGTCTTAAGGGCGGTAAATAAGGAATTACGAACGAGAGTCTATTAGAAGCCCGAAGTCGAAGACTGAGGGCTTTAATGAGTCGATGTTCGTAATTCTAGTACCGCCCGTGCGACATACAATGTTTTTCATCACATTTGCAAGTAAAATTTTATATTTGTAAAAGAAAAAATTTAATTCTTCCAAATATTGGCGATACCTTAGGCTGTGCTCTTGGCAACGTTGCCCTCTACCTCCCCCTCCCTCGGCATGCGCCGCAACGTGCGTGTGCATGTGGTCCGTGTAGTCCTACTGCAAGAGCGCGCGCTGCGCCATCAGTACGGGCACTGCCTCTTTTACCGAGCACGGGTTTCATGACAAGCACATTAAGGTCGAGGGTTTTATTTGGGGGGTTGCAACCAGATCAGTCTGTGAACATATCCCGGGGCCCGTGAAATAGTTTAAATTGTGAAAATGGTCCGTGACTGCAAAAAGTTAAAGAAACCCTACATTAAGGCCTTACACAGGAAACTTAACAACATTTTAGACATGCCTAAACTGACGGTATTTTATGAACTGACATGCTTCAGTCGTAGCTCTAATATGACAGTGATGTAGATGTAAATTTTCACCTTTACGGGATAAATGTAAAAAAACTTCTTTTTCTCAAAAATGACCGTAAAAGTTGTCATTATTCTTTACATATCAGAAGGTGAAGTGCATAGTTTATGGTCAGCGAAAAATTAAAAAGTTAAAAGATTGCAGGCGCGCTAGCTCGACAATAATGAATTAGCGCGCCTGCAATCAGTCACATTTTTTTTTTAAAGTTGGCCATGGAAATTGGCACAAGTCGTAGACATCCAAGTCTAATGACCGTAATATTTTGTTGGAACTCCGGACTTTTTCTATTGGGTCTGAAATAGCTTGTGGTGTTTTCGGTGGAAAAATACACCTTCAGTTTATTTTAATGAAAAAAGGCGGGAAAGCATAAGAATAATATTGAAATAAAATTAAATTTTACAATATATTTTGAGAAAAAGTTTATTCCATTTCAGAATTATTCACCATTTTTGAGAAAAGCTTTATATTAGTCTCGGCTGGAATAGCAATTGCTGGCTTCGTATTAGTTAAACGGACTCGCAAGCTCGTCCGTTTAATACTCATACTCAGCCAGCAATTGCCTACTTCCAGGCCACGACAATAATCTACTATTACGATCGATCTTTGAAATGCAATTAGGACGTTGTTGTTGTTCTAGATCTAGAGGTACATACGATGTGTTAAAAACATGTTCAAGGATCTTCCAAGTTTTTGTGGTAACACGGAAAAAAAATCTATAAGATTATCTCTTATAATTAGTCCAATTCACGGCCTCTTTTAGTTTCAGTTTCGCTATAAATATACCTACTAACCTTTTCTACGCCAAAGACCAATGGCTGAGTGCCATTGCTTCATCCCGATCCGAGCAGAAGGGCTACTACGAAATTCGAAAATCGAAGTTCGTGTCGTGCCGTCCCGCTGATACTTATATCATTTAATACGAGAGTGAGAGGGATGGTACGATACGAATTTTGATTTTCGAATTTCGTAGTAGCACCTCAGATTAAAAAAATATATATAAGAAAACCGTAAAGCTCTCACAGAAGAACTTAATTGCTTTTCCGGTTACACCATTTCTTTACATATTAGTATAATGGATATTTACATGTCAGTTATAAATCATACATTGTATTATGGTGCTCCCACATTGGCGGTTATATAGTTATATAACGTTACTAGCTGTTGCCCACGACTCTGTCCGCGTAGAGGTATGAAAAATAGTATACGTCCTATTCTCAGACCTACAGAGTATACATAGTAAATTTCATAAAAATCGGTCAAGCCGTTTCGGAGGAGTTTGGTCACAAACACTATGACACAATAATTTTATATATTACCCGCGGCTGCGCACGCGTAAATCATTAGATACAGCAGTTTAATTTAAATTCCGGGATTTTATTAAATTCTCGTGGGAATTCCCTAAAATTACATCGTGGTTTTCATTGACGTTATATTATAACAACCATGCCAAATTTCATGACTCTAAGCCCAGCGGTTGTTATTTCAATATTTTATCCCTATCCCGTGGGAATATCGGGATAAAAAGTAGCTTATGTGTTATTCCAGCTATCTACATAGCAAATTTCATGACTCTAAGCCCAGCGGTTATTAGTTCGAGATTTTATCCCTATCCCGTCGGAATATCGGGATAAAAAGTATCCTATGTTTTAATCCAGGTTATAAAGTAACTTTTTGCCAAATTTCAACCAAATCCGTTCAGCCGTTTCAGCGTGAAGAAGTAACAAACATATTCACTCACTCACAAACTCACTCACTCACTCACAAACTTTCACATTTATAATATTAGTAGGAAGTAGGACTAGCTATTGCCCGCGACTCCGTCCGCGTTGAAGTATGAAAAAAAGATTACGTCCTATTCTCAGACCTACCGAATATACACAAAAAATAAAACATAAAAATCGGTCGAGCCGTTTCGGAAGAGTTTGGTCACAAACATTGTGACACGAGAATTTTATATATTAGATAAAAGAACATATAAAACACGATAAAATTGTCTAACACTTTATAACTTTTGTCACAATTTGCTGTACAAAGTTATAAAACAAATGTTTTATAACGTTATATAAGACATAACAGCCAAAGTGGGAGCACCATTAGGCTAGATTCCTAAAAAATTTAATTTGTCCGTCAGTTACATTTTCAATAAATATCTGAAATGTATTTTTTCTTTTGTAAATTATACAAAAATATATTATGCCCATTTAAAATTCCGCGTGACGTCACACCTACGTACGCTTTTTACTAAGCAGTGACGACACGGGCCCTCATGTAAAACGTAACAGAGTGGCCTGCACGCAAATGGGCGGCTTTCTCTGTATCTCATCCAAACATATAGTATGATAACGCCATTTATTTTGCATCACCAATTTATTGCGGTAGTATATTCTAAATCTAAGAAACTAATTATATTTTGCTAAAGTTCTAATTTTGATGATAATTGAAATGGCGTTAAAAAAGATTGAACTACAAAACTCGAGGGCACGCTATCATCAGCGTTTTATCACCACACAACTACACATTCATATTAATTTCATAGTCCTATAGGTTACTTCTAACCTATTAATCACCGACGCACATATGCGTTTTCGGAACTTCGCCCAGTGCCGCTGTCATAATTATTCATACATCTTTAACGCACATGTGCGTCGGTGGCACCTGTGGAAGTCAGGTGGCAGTGAATACGTTAAATACCACTACCCTATCTCGGGTGTACCTAACACCTGGGATAGGTTAGTTGCCAGAATGATTTACATATTTATTTGCAGTAAATCGAACCTCAGGCGTCTAACGACTAAGAAAGATGCATTTGTACTTTCAGTTAACGTTCCATATTCAAATGGTGCCGAGGGGCTTTTACTAAGCTTACGCAGTCTAGCCGTCAGTCAGTCTGTTCAAAGTGTTGGCCCGTTATGGCACAAAACAGATAAGTACAGAAGTCAATCTCATGTATGTACTTCACTTTTCATACCTACGCTCGGCGGTCGCTCTAGGGTTGTCAACTGGCTTATGCACAAAAACTATTGTGGTAGTGGCACTCGTATCTAGTTGTTGGATTTATTGTTGAGAATGAAACGGGAAGAATGGAAATATAAATTAATAATAACTAAAATATTATAATGTTAATGTCATTGTTATATTACAAATTTGTCACACAAAATATCTTGCGATGATTTCGACATTGACGAAATGCACGATTATTATATTTTAAAGTGTAATAAATTCAAAATTCGCATTCTCCATTATTGCACAAAAAAGATCGCAGACGTGTGTCTTAAGCGGATGGCACTCGCGCTCGCACTGATCCCAACTGGTCCGAGATATCCTGTCCGTGAAAAGTGTCTATGTGTGCGTTGCCCGAGCGCACTTTGTATGTAGATTGATTTCTGTACCTATCTGTTTTGTGGTTATAGGACCCTTGGCTCGCATTTTTATCCATTTATTGCTATATTAGAGCGGGTTCTGAAGGGAGTTCTGTATGCAAAATTAGGGGACCGCATTATGTGAATATATAAGTGAATATATAGGATGTCACTATCCGATTATTTTATTGTCATCAGATTTACATAAGTCTGCCAAATTTCATGCCAATCCGGCTACTGGCCAAATTCAACTTGCAAGATTTGACCCGCACATTTGTACATACAGACATTGCAAGTTGAATAAGAAAAAAGAGAGTTGTAAAAATGGGATATTGTCAGGAAAATAATTATTAAAATGGTTTAAAAGCATTTTTTCATTCCATTTACATGATCGCCTTAGGGGTTCAGGTATAAAAAAAATAGACCACCGGACAACAAAAACATGGCAACATTCAGAATCATAATTTGCAAGCTTTTATGAGTTCAAAACTATTCACAGAATGCGGTCCCCTAATTTTGCATACGCAATTTCCCTTATCGTGCTGTCAGAATTTTTACGTACAGTTGTAGTTATGTATTTATGTTAATTAAAAAAACACCTGAATAAATACAAGTGGTACATTGTTACTTGCGTCTTTCCAATGCAATTTGCGCCGTCAACGTCGATTCGTTTCGTTAATGACACCATACGCCAAGCGATCAAGTTTAAGTTGATCGGTGACTTTAACAGATGTAATTGGATTTTAACCAGCTCGTCACAGTAAAACAAGAGATGCGGATTCAATCAAATACCGGCCAGCGCACGCGAATAACATTTTCATTTTTACTACGAAACTTAGATTTCGTTGAGCAAACGTTCTGCTAAAAAAACACTCTTCAACTCTAGCCTGCTCTAAGAGCCTTATCACTTATCACACCGGCGATTTGCGGAAGAGTTGAAAGCGAGGCGAGCGCGCAGCGAGTTCGCCATCAACGCGTAACTATATCGCCGCGAGCGCGCAACGTTTTCGCTGCGTACTTGCGGCGAAGTCCCTGACTGTGCAGCATGGCGTCCCAGCCCTAGGCGAGACAACTCGCGACGAAATCGTTACGCATTAGCGACGAACTCGCTATGCGCTCGTCTCGCTTTTAACTCGTCCGCCAATCGCCAGTGTGTTAGATAAGGCTGTAAATTTCAAATAAGGCACGCGGTTTACTTGACGGTGACGGAGATGACGCGTATGTCTTCGTACGGCTTGTCTGTCTTGGGGTTGGTCTTGACGCTGCCAATGTTCTGGACCACTTCCATTCCGCGTACCACGCGCCCGAAAACCGTGTGCTTGTTGTCCAACCACGGCTGCAAAAAACAGGTTATTGTATTCTTTCTTTGTGGATGAGTATAGCAGGCAAACGGATAATGACTTGAGATGAACGTGTGTCTTCAATGATGTATATTCAAAACTTAAATAAATTGGCACTAAAATTCCCAGTTTTATTACAGCGCCACGATGTTGTTTGTTACTTCTTGTCCCTAGAATGGCTGCATGGATTTCAATTAAATTTGGAATGTAGATAATACATACGCTACTTTTTATATCGATATGCAGGAGATTAAGATAAAATCTCGAAATATCCCGCTGGGTCACGAAATTAGGCACTTTTGTTTATTTTTATTAAATTATGCAACGTTTTAAAGACCACGTTTTAAGTCTGCGTTTTCACCAAAAATGTGAGAGAATGTGTTTTCATGAACCAATAGAAACGCTTAATTTACCTATCCTCGCACAGCACATCTCTGGTGGAAACAGCTGAGCGGAGCGAGGCTGGGTAAATGAAGTGTTTCTATTGGTTATATTAAATATATTGACCCGGATAACTCACGTCTTAAATCGTCTTATACTCGTGCTGCGTCATCGGTGTGTGTGAACGTACCTCTACAGAGCGATGTTGTTAGTGTTGTGTGCTACCCTACATTTGACAGTTGTAATGATGATGAAAACGCGGGTAGTTGTGTGCCGGTGTCAGTTTCGTCGGGTAGTCGCGCGAGCAGAGCGGCGGCGCGCAGTGCGCGTGTTGCAGCAGCCGCTGAGTCGCGTTGCTCCGGAGACGAAGGGCTACGGATTAGCCCGAAACATGTCGAGCTAAACTCGATTTAAGACGTGAGTTATCCGGGTCAATATATTTAATATGAGTGAGTCTCACGGTAGTTTCATGTTTCTATTGGTTCATGAAAAACACATTTCTCGCAATACATCCTCGCACATCTCAGGTGGAAACGGACCCGTAATAAAGATCTCGGAATTGCAATTCAAAGGTGTAAGCGCTAGTTTATATGTACCGTGGGCGCGAGGGTGATGAAGAACTGGCTGCCGTTGGTGTTTGGTCCGGCGTTGGCCATGCTCACGGTGTAAGGCCGGTCGTGCTTCAGCTGCGGCCGGAACTCGTCCGCGAACTCGCCGCCCCAGATGCTCTCGCCGCCCGTGCCCGTGCCTGCCACAAACAATTCAAATTCAAATCATTTATTCAGTAAATAGGCCGCAATGGGCACTTTTACACGTCATTTTTTAAACTAGCAGCGCTTTCGGAAAGACCATCATTGCCAAGAAGAATGCGCCGCAAGAAACTTGACAGACAGTCATTTTTCAAAATAAAATAATCGTACTTACCTATATTATAAATGGGAAAGTTCGTGTGTGTGTTTTATCCCGATATTCCCACGGAATATGGATAAAATCTCGAAATAACAACCGTTGGGCTTAGAGTCATGAAATTTGGTATGTAGGTAGCTGGAAATCTGGAATAACACATAGGCTACTTTTTATCCCGGTATTCCCACGGGATAGGGATAAAAACTTTAAATTTTAACCGCTGGGTTTAGAGTCATTAAATTTTGGACAGTTTGGTTTGTTCTTAGTACAACGTCAACGGAGACCACGATATAAATTTTGGGAATTCTCGCGGGAACTCTGTAAAATCCCGAAATTTAAATTGTAACCACCTGATCGAATAGTTAACGCGTGCGAAGCCGCGGGTTAACTCTAGTTACAAATATAAGTCTAGTAAGGTTAGCTGGAAGAGATCCCTTTTTAGCTCGCCTTTGTTCTCCTCTCTGTGTATTTGTATTTTTATTTTTATGTGCAATAAAGAGTTTACATACATACATACATAATAGGTACTTAAAAACTACAGAATACAATTTAAAATAAAACATGAAAAGAGCAATAACAATACAGGGATGTATGGGGTCGCTTGGTTACAAAACTAAAACTAAACATAATATGTAACTATATATTATCTACGTTCAGTGGAAGTGAAGAATGCTTCCACCGTCATAAATAAATTAAAAAAACTGAAATATACATTTCAGCTCAAATTACCATAAGCTTAACAATATACAGCCTTCAATACAGCAATCATCATCAGCCCTACCCGAAGGTCCTTTTACTTATCAGGTGGGTTCTACTAGCGTTTCAGTTTCCTGTCGCTTAAGCTTTGGTTTCCTAGGTGGGTGGTGCCGTCATAAAGCGGCCGCAATAAAGTGGTGAATAACGTCACTAGAATGTTGTCTATTTAAACAAAATGGCGCGGTTTCAATCACCGCTCTCTAGGAGGAGGAGAAGGAGGAGAGGTGTCAATTACGGCCGCTATATGACGGCACCGCTGATCCTAAAACCAAAGCTTTAAGACACCCCCCACATTAGCGTCTTTCGAGCGTCGTCGTCGTGCCAGGCCGGTCGCTGGCCGGCTGCCGGACGTCACCGAGCTTACGCAGCACCGGGCTGTTTCACCACCCATTGTTTTTTTTTTGATGCCATCTCTGTCTATTCGAACAAAACAAACAGAGACAGCATCACATTTATCCGACAGATAAAGTTAATCAATGGATGGTGGAAACAGGGGGTTATAGTTTCAGAATTATTCTTATCTTTTTCATTACATGTACTGTTGCCATGATAATGTGGGCTATACAGCCAACTTATATTTTAGTCTCGTAGCTATTTTTGTATTTGATTTGTTTTGTGTGACTTTCCGTAATTTCACTCTTCTGTGGCCCGGCGGAAGACCAGTGCTGGTTTTCAACCAGCGATATGCTGAGCCGGGACCTTTTTATAGCGGCAACACTTTTTCTTGTTATTTTTCCTAACCTTAATGTGACATTGCTGTTATAAATAAATTATTATCTTTCTTTCCCATGCTGGCCGGTCTAAATGTGGCACCCTGTATTACTATCGTTACCAGTACCAATACCAACCTGTGGGGTCCCCAGTCTGCACCATGAACCCCTTGATCACCCGATGGAAGATGTGTCCGTTGTAGTAGCCATTACGTGCGTGTACGCAGAAGTTCTCGGCCGAGCGCGGCGTGTCCTTGCCGAACAGCCGGATGTGGACGTCACCGAGGGACGTGTGGAGGATCGCCTGCTCGTATATCCGCTGGACGCCTGCGGGGGAGAGAGAGAGGACGTTTAGGGGCTGTTTCACCATCCATTGATTAGTTTTATTTGACGGATAAAATGTGATGCCATCTCCATCCATTCCAACAAAACAAACAGAGACGGCACACATTTATCCATACTAATATTATAAATGCGAATGTTTGTGTTTGTATGACTGTGTGTTTGTCCGTCTTTCACGTCGAAACGGAGCGACGGCTCGACGTGATTTTTGGCATAGAGATAGTAGTAGGCCAGAGAGTGACATAGCGACGGTTAAGAATCAATAACACCTATCATGCTAAAAAATGGTAGATAGACGTGGTTCTTAACCGTCGATAGGCTACTTTTATCCCGGAAAATGCACAGTTCCCGAGGGAACAGCGCGCGATAACCGAAGCCGCGGGTAAAAGCTAGTATAACTATAGGTGATTAGATTATCTTAATGTATATATTTTTTCTCTATTGAGTGTATTATTGTAAAGGTGGGCATCGAGTTACTTTTCTGCACTCGTGAATATCGATGAGGGGGGGAAAGGGCGGCTCAAGTTAGGTTGGCCAGAACGCGCACGGTGTTAACTATCATCTTTGCATTACATATTTTAAAAATGTAACGTGTTACGCGACAGAAAGAATCTAGTTTTCTTATCATTCAAAAACTCATGATCTACCGCGCAATATTTACGCCTCAACAGCTCACAGGCACCCAGTCTGATTTTTTACTACTATGGACTAAGTAGCACTGTGGTCGATAAAAGATTGTGGACGAGTTGGCACTGTGGTCAAAATAGGAATGCAGATATGTGGACAAAGTGGGATATTTGACGATATCAGAAAGCGGACGACTTAGGAAGGTGACGATTTAGGAATTGTAGGCTGACGACATGGCACTATAGAAGATTTAAGAAAATGACAAAAAGGGACTGTGGACGAAGTCATCCTGAGCCTGTTTTTTGGTGATGCGTGAACACTGACCTTGTCCCTCCGTAGCCGATATAATATCCTCCTTCGAAGGTTTCTCGTTGAAGATGTCCCGGTCGGCGTCAGGGCTCTTGATGTCATCAGGGCTGCGGCGGGAGAACATATAGAACCGGTTCTTCTTGTACGCCGTGCAGAACAGCGTGGGGTCAGTCTTAATGCTAAGCAGGGTTGGGTTCTCCGAGCCTTCCATTTCGAGGGTGGTGGCCACTTTGGACTGGTTCGTTCGGCCCTAGAAAGTTAGCACGGCTTTTATGTATCTAATTTATTGAATTTGGCGTTACTTTGAATGAGGTTCAATTTCAATTTAAATTTAATAACCTCATCTTGCTATTTCGCAAACCATGAAGGCATGAGTCGTCTCGTGATCATCGCGCATGCAGCTGTGCCCAAATATCTAGCTTCTCTAAAATCAAGGTACGCGGAGCAAAACCCGAATTTATACCATAAAATTGGTGTTACCTCGCGGAGGTCCAATGTCGTAACGTGCTGTATACAGGATGCTTTTGACCATGGGGCTTTGAATGCAAGATACAGCACGAAGTGGCCGGTCGCGTGAAATATTATGAAACAAGTCATTAATACTCGTACGCACTGACCTGGAAGAGCGCTAGATGTAATGGTCGCAAGTTTTCAGGCTTGCCTAGCATGCTGGCGCAGCGGTTGGTCACGAGATTGACTATTTTGACGCCGAGCATGGTCGCGTACAGCACGAAGTGGCCGCTCGCGTCGAATATTATGTTCGCATAGTGCACCGCGTCTGATTTCTCTAGGTCGCGCTCAGTCGCCATTCTGGGGATATGTATAAAATAATAATAAATATCACCGGATACTTTACACCAATGAGGGCTAGAGGCGCTAGTGTAGCGTGAGGTCTCCGAAATGACAAATCTCATAGTTTTTTGTGAGCTACGCGGGTTTATTTATAATAGAATATTTTACATTACCTGAAATTAATTATGGCAATTATGCGTTACGGGGCAATGAATGTCTGTGTTTTGAGACAATTTGGACATGTTTGTTACTTCTTCACGCTGAAACGGCTGGACGGATTTGGATGAAATTTGGCAAAAAGTTAGTTTATAACCTGGATTAAAACATAGGATACTTTATATCCCGATATTCCCCGGGATAGGTATAAAATCTCTAAATAAAAACCGCTGAGCTTAGAGTCATGAAATTTGGCATGTAGGTAGCTGGACGTCTGGAATAACACATAGGCTACATTTTATCCCGATGTTCTCACGGGATAGGAATAAAATCTCGAACTAATAACCGCTGGACTTAACGAGTCATGAAATTTGACCATGATTGTTTTTAATGTAACATCAATGAAAAAAACGATTTAATTTTCGGGATTTCCCACGGTAATTTTTAAATATCCTGGAATATCAATTCAGCTACTGGACCTAATGATTTACGTGTGCGAAGCCGCGGGTAAGCATTAGTCATTAATAATCCTTTAAACTGTGTTTAATTTTTACACAATAATATTTATATTTTTTATGCAAACGCCACAAAGTAACTGTGCTACTCAAAATACACATTTTGCACAATCTGGCGTGAGATTTCGTGAAATCTCTGATCTCACCATGTCGGAAGACCATTGCTGGTTTTCAACCAGCGATATGCTGGCCCGGGACCTTTTCATAACGGCAACACTACTTATGTATTTTTTCTAACCTGTGTAATGTGTCACTGCTGTTATAAATAAACTATTTTCTTTCTTTCTTTCACCAAGAGAGGATCGGAGGTCCAAAACCGGCAACATCACCTCTCGTAACTAACGAGCGCGAGCGCGAGCGCCCCCTAATGGAACAGAGCTGACCTGCGTCCAAACTCCATGTTGGGCAGCTGCTGGTGCTGATGCTGCAGGTCCTGGAAGCGCGCCAGTCCCTCGTCGACCACCTTCTGCAAGCGGCCTGACACGAAATGGAACACACGCACCTATTACAGCCAACATAAACAAACACCACACGGGAATATAGTATAGGGTATGTGCACTAATAATTGACATAGTTTTCATGAAGCAGCGTACATTAACGTCAATCCTTTTTCAGCCTGCCACTTTAGACACGCTACTACAAAAAGTTTTATGTTGTCTATCTATCGAGGATTAATTTAAACGCAAATCATATTTATAACAATTCAATTTATATAAATACCAAATTGTAAAGATCGAATCATTGTATGTATTTATTTTGTGTCCGACCGACCATTCGGTATCGGCGAGTTTCGGCGTTGAATTAGATTATTGGTTCAGTTTTAATTTCGGCAAGACAATCGGGATTCGGGTTTAATCGTCTAAGGCAGGGTTGCTCAAAGTGGGGTACGCGACCCGAGGGGTTCGCATATTCGACGTATCGCGACAGGTTTACGTGATGGTGGATGCAAGACTGGCGATGATTAAGATTGTTTTTGGAGTCTTTTTGTATTTTTATTTCAACTCCAAATTTGTTACTTATTGTAATTTGTTGTTGTTTTTTCAGTTTGTATTTTCGATGCAAGACGATTTACCTATATTTGACCTTTATTGAATCATTATCATGATTGAAATTAAAAAAAAACTTTCTCCAACACCGTTTTATTACGGGAGTTAGGGGTTAATGTCGTCTAAGAAACTTAACAGGTACGTGGAGCCATAAGTTTGAGAAACTCTAAGGCAGTGGTTCCGAACCTAGGGGTAATTACTCCTGCAGGGTTAAATCAGATAATATCTGGGGGTATTAAAGAACCTAATAATGAAGACCTAATATAATTAAATACCTAGCTAAGCAGTTCAAATCAAAAATAATAGATCGCCGCTCAGTAAGTACCTGCTGCACGTGGCATCTCTTTCTAGCTGTTATTTTTACTTATCCATTTAAAAAATAAAACATTGTAAGCTGGTTGTTCAAAGTATTTTTGTGATTCATAAAATATGTTCTAAAGCCTATGTCCCTAGTGAGGGATAACAGGATCACATCATCATCATCATCATCATAACAATATGTTTATTTGTTTGCGTTGTATCTATTTATTAAATATTAAGGAGGGGGATCCAGTTTTCCCAGAAAGACATGTGGGTAACAATTTTAAAAATCGGCCAAGAGCGTGTCGTACACGCCCAAAATAGGGTTCCGTAGCCATTACGAAAAAATTAAGTAATATAAGGATTTCGTATACGGAATCTTCCAAGTTTAGGTATATTTTATACCTTAGGCTGCTATTTACTCTTAAACTACTAATAATTCTCAAAAAAACTTAGCCGTTATAGTTTTCCTTGAAAGTTTAATATACTTACTACCATCCTGAATTTTTTCCACCCACCAGTTTAGATTTTAGAGGGGGGGGACGCTCGATTTTCATGAAAATTTGCATAAAGTTGAATATTTCGCTAACAAATCACTGAATCGCAAAATCGTCTTAGCAAACCCCTAATGGTTTTAAAAGACCTATCCGACGATACCCCACACTATAGGGCTGGATGAGAAAAAAAATCACCCCCACTTTACGTCTATGGGAGGTACCCTAAAAAAATGTTTTTAGAATTTTTTATTCTACCATTTTGTCGGCATAGTTTACATATATATCCGTGCAAAATTACAGCTTTCTAGCATTGATAGTCTCTGAGCAAAGCCGCGGACGGACGGACAGACAGACAGACAGACAGACAGACCGACAGACAGACAGACATGGCGAAACTATAAGGGTTCCGTTTTTGTCATTTTGGCTCCGGAACCCTAAAAAGGTTAGGAACCACTGGTCTAAGGCTTGAGAGCGAACATTGGTATTTTTCATACAAATATCTGCCCGCTATAATTCCCTTTGAATTTATTGCTTAATCGTTCCAACTATCCTGTAACTAATACAAAAATCATAAAGAATCAAATACCTTTCTATCCAAGCTGATGGACGCCATCTTTTTTCCGTCAGGCGAGAAAGCAAGCGACGTCGGATAAGTCTTATTCTTCACGAAATCGAACAAATCAGTATCGAGCTTCGATCTAAAGTCCACATTCTTCGGGAACTTGTATTCATGCTTCGGCCCAGTCCAGTATTCCACGATGCCCGCCTTGTCCACAGACACCGCTGTTTCGTAGACTGGGTTGTATTTGATGGTTGATACTGTGCTTTGGTGGAGAGTCTCGAATGTGTGAAGTGAGGTCCCGGAGGCTTGTGTGCCGTCGAACACGTGGATTCTATTGCTGCCTTTCTCTGATCTGACAAAATGACGAAGATGTGAGGGGTGAGGCTGCAATAGAGAGAACTCTCTCCAGGCAGATGTTATGAATGGGGACTGAAGTCCAAAAGATGGTATCGGAACTTGAATTTCGTCACTACTTTAAAAAAAAACTCGGACCTCACAATAGATAATTAATTTTTTAGTGAAATTTATGAACATTACATCAAGGTTAAATTAAATTGACTTGTTTGAAATAAAAGATTTTTTAATTTTTGATTTTTTAAAACGAAACAGCCACTCGATAACAACTTGCAATATTCAAATTAAAATTATGTCATAAACTTTTAATGTACTTTTTTTAACAAAGGTACCACTTGCGTATTCCGTCCGATAACGAAAAGGATAATGATAGGAGGTGCGCCTTACGAACAGTAAACATCGACTCCGGGAAGTATATTGAAATTTGCAAGAACTCCTACAACCAAGGTTAAATTTTAGTTGATATTGATTTTTTCAATATGATGACATTTACACTTTACTAAAAAAAACAGTGACTCAAACTTAAATATTGAAATTTAAACTTACTGTAATTCCTGGTACAATTTGCAATTCCGCAGATGCCAAGCGCCAGGAAAACAGTGATTAAACCTTAAAGCTGCGGGCGCAACTTGTAAGAATAATTCTATTGTAAGCTATTAAATATTAATATAATATCAAGTACCGTTGAACTATTTAAAAACTCTAGTGACCTTTGAACCTTACACACATACGCACGAAAAATACGCCGAACAGATGGCACCAAATGCATAAAATGTAAAAAACTATATAAATAGAGAATTTCTAATTTGTGCTCTGTGTGAAAATCATTACCATTTGAAATGCACGAGTATATCAGACAAAAGATTTAATCTGATGACAGCTGAGAGTAGATCTAACTTCAGATGCCATCTTGCTTAAATAATTAGATATAGACCATATCGTAGCACACCACTGAAACGGCCAAGAAGTCCATTATCATCACCACATGCTCAAGAGATTATGTAACTATTCGAAAAAAGGCAGTTTTGGTTAATG
>NC_133485.1:2297620-2371781 GCF_025370935.1 Choristoneura fumiferana | reverse complement strand
TCTCGATGACAGGATCAATTAGCGAAGCCCAAATACGTTCGTAGCCTTCGTAGGTGCATGTACGGTCAAGTGCAAAATAAAGTATCTATTCGAACCACTCTAAAATATGTCACTACGGACTTATTGCGTCGGAAAAAGAGTCTGTGGTAGTATTTGAAATTACAAACTGAAATATAGATGCACAGAAAAAACAGAAAAATAAGACCATCACTGGCAATCGAACCCAGGTCCTCGGTAATTCGTACCGCGTGCTATACCGCTACACCACTGATGGTCACTGACCATCAGTGGTGTAGTGGTGGTGTCATGTCTTATTTTTCTGTTTTTTCTGTGCATCTATATTTCAGTTTGTAATTTCAAATACGGTTTTACGGGATGACCGTAAAAGTAAAAATTTGGAATTGAAATAAAAAATACAAAAAGATTCCAAAAAACCAATCTTAATCTGTGGTAGTACTTATTTTTACAATTTTGAATAAGTTCATGTTGTTACACTTGACTATAGATTTTAAACATGTTGCTTCCGGTGATTTCCTTTGTAATCCTCAAGCTTTCTGAGTACCTAATACATGTTAATCCGCCTTTGCTGATACCGAGGTTTCGCAAGTTCTGAGTAATTTCCAATATTAATTACATCTTCAATATTATTGGACTTTTTACACTACCTAGCAGTTTTGCGACATTTTAAACGTGGGTTAAATGAACGTAGATAGGATAAACATCGTTAGGAGTTTGTGTATTTAATCAACAGTTTTATACATTAGACATTCTAAACGTACCTAGATCAACTGGAGTTCCAGCTAAACCTAAACTAAACTGATCTATGAACTAAATCCATAATGACCTTGATTTTAGTTCAGATCATGATAATTGTGTTCAGAACCCAAAAACAAGTACTATACTACTTAACCATCAAGATCATACAATTTAAAAGTGAAGGTGGTTTTACTGAATAATCTAGTTGATCTTGAACTATGGACAGTTACGAAAACCGGACATGAACTCTTCCGCTACACCTACAGTTGGACTCGGCGTCTGTCGTGAATTAAGTCGTAGGTACTCTGTAATTTTTTATGAAGATTAGTTTATATTACATTAGATTAAGTAAGTAAGTATACTTGGATTTGGTCACAGTGGATCGCAAGGCAATGATGCGGCCGACCGATGCTACATGGGGTCGGAGATGAAGGTCTTCGGACCTGAAACCCATCCTACCTCTGCCCTTTGGATGGCTGAGCGGCTACGAATAAATCTGTATTTTGTGTAATAATGTCACGAATAAATGTTTTTTTCTCTCTTTCTTTCTTTCTTTCAGGCAAATTGCCTGTATGTGTACCTACTTATAAGCTCTGACTGGACATCCCTTGCTCAACAAACATAACCTTAGATGTTACAAACCTGTGTAGAGAATGCATGGAGGCAGAACCGACCTACCGGATTGTTCTGGCTTGGTGAACTATAGGGCACTACACCTTTGGTCACGGGGTCACTTCAGGATGTTGTCGGCAACGTGAAGGGTCTGCTAGGCTTCCTCCAGGAGATTGGTTTTTGGTGTCTTTTTGTATTTTTTATTTCAACTCCAAATTTTGTTAATTTTACGGTGATCCCGTAAAATCCATATCGAAAATACAAACTGAAACATAGATACACAGAAAAACCAGAAGAAGAGACCAGGCTGGGAATCGAACCCAGCAGTTCCTCAGCATTCCGTGCTCCTCCAGGAGCTAAACTGGCATGAATAGTGCCTCTACAGACAACTGCGCAAAAAAGGCGCAATATGTCGTCGAGTTGCGGAAAACAGCCCTCTACCATTATACCTACTCGTAGTGTTCATTCTGTGATTATTATTTACATACCTACTCGTCCACCCAGTTCCGTTCAGAGTATTTCGTGTCTTTCCCCAACAAATTTTCACGACAGACATTTATAAATCAACAAAATACTCCCGGGAACCGCACAAATGGGTCAAACGGTAACAAATTTCAATTTACACCGCAAACTAAATGATGCAGCTGATATATCATAATCATTCAACTACGAACTATATTCTCTTCTGCGCAAAGTCTGGGGGTCATAGAATAATGGAATTCATTTGGTTCGGCATTGCGTGACTCATACCATTGCCTTCGAGCATATTGCTATCTGTCTATACAGATATTTTGCACGCGTAAAGTCCGGTCTTTATATCGAATGAGACCCATAACATTTTGAATGCATAAGGTTACGGCCCAACGTCTACAAGTTTACATAATAAAGAACAAGTTTTGCTAACATTCGAACGATCAAAAATTGATTATAGTAGTCAACTCATGTCGTTGCTGAGCACTATCTCCCACAAGCAATGGGTGAACACTCCTCACTGAATACTCGATATTCGGATTAAATTTGCTGACAACATTTAATAGTAGATTATTGTCGTGGCCTGGAAGTAGGCAATTGCTGGCTGAGTATGAGGACTCGCAAGCTCGTCTGTTTAACTAATACGAAGCCAGCAATTGCTATTCCAGCCGAGACTAATATAAAGCTTTTCTCAAAAATGGTGAATAATTCTGAAATAGAATTAACTTTTTCTCAAAATATATTGTTAAATTTAATTTTATTCCAATATTTTTCTTAGCTGCGGAGACGATCTTGGTTGGACTACCAGAATGTCATGATTTTTGTATTGTCACCGAACTTACATTATGCCAAATTTCAGCTCAATCGGACAGGGAGTGATCGCCAAAAATGGTTTGCAAATCACTTTAGAGGGTGCAATCCAAAAAAAAATAATACCTAAATAAGTAATAACATAAATAAAATAAAGCCCCCTCGTGCATACGTCAAAGCAAAAAAAAACCGTGTTTTTCGCGGCTGTACACATAGTAGTAACCCTCCTTCGGGCGGTGGGTAAAAATCCACGAATGCTTTGACAGAGCTAACATCAATAATGTTGTGGGATCAGGCAGGATATACATATAGGTACGTACATGTTAAAAACAGAAGTCTCGATCACTAAATTAAAGACAAGAACATGAAACATTATGCAACATGTAATTTTTGGAGACACTTTGACTTTGAAAGCGGGATATTCACGTACGAGTCCGAGTATAACAATACACTGCGGGTCTTGAATAATCAAACATCTTAACTACCTGGTTTCCTGGCAACACGAAGCGATAAACCCAAGCCCTGCAATTTATAACTACCCGGATGACTTTAGGCTGTATTTCCACCAGAGATGTGCGAGGTTTTGTTGCGAGGAATGTGTTTTTCATGAACCAATAGAAACGCTTCATTTGACTATCCTCGCACAGCACTGCTCTGGTGAAAATAGCGAGCGGAGCGAGGCGAGGTAAATAAAGCATTCCTATTGGTTCATGAAAAATAACACACTCCTCTCAACACATCCTGGTTGAAACGCAGCCAACTTGTGACGTGAGAACCCGGCTTTGAAGGTCAGTAAAAATTTTCTACTGTTAACGGAGTTTCGTAAATGTTGTAAGTAATGTTTCACATTCGAGGAGTGTACCTCATGTGGGCACGCCGTGCCTTGACCCACTTGTCTGCGCCGCGGTCTGGCTCAAAGTTCAAGTAAACCGCTCCGAATGTTCACTTTCGGTGAATTAACTAGTTGCCTACTGCAATTCCATCTAGCCGTATATATCAGAATATTCATAATGATCTTTTCCACAAAAAAAAAACTAACCAAAGGCCAGGACCCACTTCGGGTCACTGCGCTCAACTAGTAAGTAAGTACTTAAGTAGTTTTCCACAAAAGACAATTCCCAGCCAGTGAGAATCAATACTGAATACCTAATATTCCAACGTCTGGATCTGGAAACGTGAAATCGTCCAGCTTTTCGCGGCTCTCATTGTAAGTATTCTTTCTAGCAAACGGGCCAAAGATCTGATTTTTTAAATAAGGTAAATCGAAAATACTTTTTTAAAATGGTAAATCATGTGTGTCATCGAAAACTACAGTTTTAAGAAATTTTGCAATCTGTTCGCGGCTCTAATACATGGTAAGAGTCTATCTAGCAAACAGGCCAACAAAAATGTAGGAGAAGTTTTTTTACAAGGAAAACAATTTAAAACAAAATACTTACTCATGGCATATTTGAGCACAATATATGTAGATACTTAAGTGCACAAGCAATACAATAGCTACCTAATTAGCATAGTCGATAGGTAGATAAGTACACTTCCTAGTTAACATGATATTCCTACATGTGCGAGGTATATTTTTTTTTCTACCATATATAAGTATGTGTATTTTTCTTTTATACCATGTCTTCGCCGCTAGAGGCGCTAGTGTAGCGTGAGGTCTCCGAAATGTCAAATCTCATAGTTTTTGGGTGAGCTACGCGGGTTTATTTATAATTAGAATAATTTTGTGAATATTTTGCATTACCTGAAATTAATTATGGCAATTATGCGTTACGGGGCAATGAATGTCTGTGTTTTGAGACAGTTTTGTCTTTCGGAAACTTTTGTCCTCCCTTTTTTTCCGAACAAAACGGGACTAAGCAACACTGTGGTTGCTGGATATTTTTATGGTACGGTTTTAAGGTGTATTAAATATGATTTTAATCTAAACTTTGTTTTAACGCCCGTAATAACAGACTCTGAAAGCCACACTTAAAAACCTCACGCAACAGTGCGCCATCTAGTGAGACAAAAAACGATAGCCCTCATTCAGAACACGTCGCTGCATGTCGCCGTCGCCGTCCTAGAAATGGAATGAAAACATTGCACCACATTTTGCGTATTAACATAAGACATATGTATAACAAAACAGCATTTATATACGCATTTAGTGGTTATACTTACCTACTTTATGTTATGAAGATACCTATGCATTGGATGCCTACGGTAAGTCGCATATATTACTGTTGACTTAGTTACTCACGCGTTTGAAACATTTTTTTTTTGCTAGCGCCTTTAAATAATTCAAAGGAAATATCTAAATACTTGAACAGCTCTCTGACTCAAAGTCGCGTATGAGATTTCAGGCAATTGGAATACCATTAAAAACAAAAATGTGAAATGAGAGCCAAGTTCAATATTAAGAATATGCGTCGCTGATGACTTCGCCGACTGCTAGGTGTAAATAAATTCTGAAATTTTAGTTACGAGCATGCAACATTCTAAAATGAATTTAAAAGTAAGTAGGTAAGTATAACTTGTTTTTTGATACTAGCTACCACAATGTTTTGATACATTTCAACGAACCAAATTTCAGAAAAGTAACATAGTCAAATATTATATAGGTAGTCAATATAGTGTGTACTTACGTCAAATCTATCCATGCCAATTTTGAAGTCAGTAAAATAAAGCTTTAAAGATTATGGTTTCAAAAATCCATTTCTAGATTCACACGCGCTTACAGATTAATGGTAGAGCCTTTGTAGAGCTGTTTGTGTAATTTGTGTAGGTAACTATTGTGTTTTTAGCTGCTAAGTAAATAATCAATTGCTTGATAAAAACACACGTATATTTAAAAAATATTATCTTGTTATACAAACATTACATCAATATAAATATTTGCCTCAGAAACTCTTCATTTAATTTTCTATGTCTTAAAAACACGTTTTACACAGGTTTTAGGATCATAATTTTACTAAATAATGTAAACACCGCACTTTCCAGAAGGAAATTGGATAGCTCTATTTGAGTTACAACCTTGCAAAAAGATATCACCACGTGCACGTGTTCGAGTTACATTATACAGATAGCAAGCTGTGCCGCCGGTCGTACCTACCTAGGCTTTCCAAGAACAAGAGATTGTGCAGGCGTCCAACAGAATGGGGTCACTTCCGAACCGCCTCGCAAACTTAAGTGTGCCGTTTTGTGGTCCTTGCCCAGCTGTGACAACGTTGATATTAGAATAGCTGTTTTGGAATAAACTGGCGACTCCTCTAACGATAAGATAGAAAACTGCCTTTATTTCGTATATCGATTGCTTACATTACGAATACTAAGTTTAAAGTGGTTTGATATAAATCTGGTACTTCATTATAATAATTAGGAGAACGGGGGTCACCGACATAGCCAAGCAAATTAGCTTGTTGAAGTGGCAATGGACAGGCCATAGAACGGAGAATCCGCTAGAGGCGCTGTTCGTGTTTCCATACAAATTGAGATTTTAACGCGAACGCGATCGAGACGTATTTTGTAACCGAAAACTTACACTAAGTATTGCCGTTGGGGCCAAAAAGTTTTCGAATAGTTAGTAATCGTAAAATGCAGCGTAGGACGTCCACCAACGAGATGGACGGATGACCTAGTTAAAGCCGTAGGTTCACGATGGACGGAGGCCGCTTCCAACCGAGTCAACTGGAGCTCTATGGGGAGGTCTATGTTCAAAAGTGATCATCCTATGGCTGATATGATGGTGATAGTAATTATAACTTCATTATAGCAAATAGTAATGCCACTTTTCGTAAAGAAGAGCACAATCTCCCCACTTGCTCGTTTGCCATCCAGTCGTAAAAAAATAAAAAAAAAAAAATCTACGCTTCTTGCACTTTATCTATAAGGCTGCAATTCCATTAGGGCAGACGGAGCTGACAGGTGTTGAATCGATCAATATGTCCGGTTCTTCTCCTATACAGGTCGCATTTTTAAATTTTGTCAGTAGGTTTAGTGATTAAGTAAGTATACTTATGTTTTATTTTTTCAATTCAGTTTATGGAAAATGTTCAAAATGACGAAGCTATGAGCGTTGACAACGTCATAGATAAACTCACGAGGACTACGACACACAAGATCCATTGATATACAAATGTGATATATAAATATGGTATAAATCATCATCATAATAACATAAAAAACAAATATCACGCCTGTTCCCAAATTATGGGGTAGGAGCACACGAAACGTTACCGCTTCGGAGCCACTTATAGCAATTTTAGGTAACAGATAAGAGGCTCTACTCCAAAATTCGAAAATCGAAGTTCGTATCGTACCGTCCCTCTCAGTCTCGTATTAAATAGTTTAACTTGTAAGCGTCAGAGGGATGGAACGACACGAACTTCGAATTTCTTAGTAGCCCCGCAGTTTAATTAATACGTACTGCACTGCCGCAAAAAACTGCGAATAGGTAGTATTTTTTTCTCAGATTTCTACACCTTATCTTACAAGTACCGTCGATACAATTCCACTTACACACACATTACCCTCGAGTCGAGGGTGTGCCTATTTTTTCATTCGAAGAAATCTATGCGCGAATTCCTAATCTTCGAGAGCCGGACACTCTACCTGGATGACGTTATTGAAGATATTCGATACTTCATACAGGTGCATTTGGACATGACTTACTAAATGAAATAAAAATCTGACTATAAGTATACTCGTAAAACTATTCGCTTGCCTACATCAAAAAAGCGAATAGAAAGCGTATGAACTGAAATAGTAAACCATTTTAATTTAGACCTTCCAGAAATTAAATTAAGTTTAAATTAAGATGGCGTATAATTTTGAGTTGATCTGCTTTCGATCTAGGTGCGATTATGTTTGTAAGGTATCTTAGATATATTATCTCTTATTGTTATCGAATTAAGCACTTTGTTCCACCAGTTCATCGAAGATAATGATGACGCAAGGCAATTATGTTGCAACGGGTCGTCTCAACAGTTTTACTCCTACGTATGTCAACGTTAGCTAGTTTCAATTGGTACCGTAAACTGCTTCAACTTTGCCCTCTGGCCCCAACATTGCCTGATTCGATTTAGAGTCGATAACTTAGCACTCTTATTAACTTTTATCTACACGGGAATTATTATTACGGGGGATAAAAGTTTAAAAACCTAGAAGGGTGCTAGTTATCGACACTAAATCGAATCAGGCAATGTTGGGGCCAGAGGGCAAAGTTGAAGCAGTTTACGGTACCTCTATAAAAGAAGTAACATGACATGATTTACTGACTGAAAACAGAGAACGCACCGACTACACCACTGGAGATAGAGTCTTGAAATTTGCATGTCATACACCATGAAGACCATAGAGGTGCATTGATGCATGGAGGCCCCGGGGGTCCGCAAAGCTTCACAAAAGTACTGACTATAATTTTAGGACTCCGGCAAATATTTAGTTTTCCAACAGGGTTCCGTACCACAAAATTAGCTGCTGAGCTAATGGATACTAAACTCGTACTATTTAACAACTTTTGTATGGAAAATTGAAACAAATTAATAAAAATCTAATCTTTGAATGGTATTTTATGATACAAAGTAATCATAATTTCTAATATTTTTTTAGTGTGTTAAGTGTCCCACTGCTGGGCAAAGGCCTCTCCTTTTTTCCGCCATTCGTCCCCATCGAGACCATGCTCCTGCCACTCTACTGGCTATGCGTCCAAGTCGCCCCACCATCTCTTCTTCGGTCTGCTCTGTCACGAATCGTGGGCATTCCAAATTAATTGAAGTTTAATTTGTTTACAAACATTTTGCATACAGCGCATTAGAACGTCTTCGCCTTATATATTCGCTCTATAATTACTACTAACATCATTTATATAAATGAAATGGTTATGTTCTGCAATTTCCACTAATGGATATTTTATTGTCTGACTGTCGTAAAGCCGTATCATAAAATTCTATTATACGTATTTTCTACGAAATATAGACCGCGGTCACTTACTCTAATGAGCTCTCAATATTTCGACTCATCTAATATAGTTACGGGTAGACAAGACGCTAATAAATGCGTCGAAACACCGGGAGCTCACGAGCTCCCGTTATTTCTACACGTCATGATCAACCGTGATGTTTAAACTCACCGGTTTCGGTTTAGTTTCGGTACTAAAAGGTTCAGTCTACGCCACTTTATGTATGACAACTACGTTACAGCCGTGCAACCAGCTCGTACAGTCACCTGCATTAATATCTGCTACAGCGGAGCGTGCAAAAATATCTGACACGTCTGACGGCCCTAGAAATAGAGTCGTACCTATCAGATATTTATGCACGATTTGTTGGGTCAGATGTTGGTACAGTGACTGTACCCGTGATTGTGACCCAAGTGATGCGTCCAATTATCGGGAGCTCTTTAAAGGTAACCTTTAGGAAGCCATTTTTCTAGTTTAAATAAGACACTTTTTAAACTAGATGTTTTAATGAATAAAAATTATTATAATAATTAAATATAAGAGACATATTATTTTATTAATTTTGATGTTTTATTATATAGTGTTCCTGTTATTATATAGTGTTTAGATTTTAATGTGTACTCAATAGCTCTGTATGTTGTTAAGTATTATCTCGGAACACTCATGATTTATCGTCCGATCCGGTTTTTCACCGGAAAACCGATAAGTGATTTTGTAATTCATAGAATTAACAATATAACTCAACACGCTTTTACCTTAAGGAAAGTTTGACACACGTTTATTTTTTAGCCCCATTTTTTAAATGTCATCTGTGTCTGTGTAGATGGGTACCATTATAAAATAAAAATAACAGCTGTAATTAATTTTGAGAACTAGCCAAAGATTTAATTAACCGACTTCAAAAAAGGAGGAGGTTCTATGTTCCTATGTTTGTATTTTTTTTGTTTTTTTTTAGCTCTAGTTTTGTAGTAATGCAAACATCTATTATTTTTGAGTGATATTTTCCCGGATATGATTTCTAAAACCGATCATATTATTTTATTATTTCATAAAACATGTCTAAGAACCATCGCTAGAAAACTTGCTTTCAAATAAAGAAAACCGCATTCACATCGGTACACCCGTTTAAGAGCTACGGTGCCACAGACACACACATAGAGGTCAAACTTATAACACCCCTCTTATTGCGTCGGGGGTTAAAAAAAAATGTTAGCCATCATTTCGAAACCATTTATTTTTGGCAATTTTTTTGCCAGTCTTTAATGTAATTAACGGCAAATGGTTCGCGGGTTCCAATAACTCCACCGGTAAGGTGAAGGAACAGTATAGGTCCTTATACGGTGGGACCACAATCGCCCAAGTGGCTCGATCTGTCTCAGGCCGCTGCCTCATACAAATACAATAGGTAATTTGGCACCATATTAAACCATTAATTCCAAGAGACACCTGTTGTTTAAAAAATCTTAAACCGAAAAATCAAATTACTTTTCAATGATGCTTACGAGTTTTAGTAGCTTTGAAATAAATAAATAGTTAGCGTGAGGTTCCCTTAACGACATATTAAATAGGTAGGATATTAGGTATAGATTTGTTTACATATTTTTAAATTATTACTATTACTAACATATTATTAAGTTAACCGTTGCATAATTACAGTTATACGAGAAGTTAGCGGTTTTTACGATGAAGTTAAACTATTTTGTTTACTTAATTGATTGTTCCCGTTCTTGCTTTAAAGAACATTTGACATTATTCTATACAAACAAACATACACGTAGCTATCACAAGGTCGCGGGTTAGCAAAGAAATTGTTTTAGTTCATTGATATGGACCTCCGCAAAGTCAATAAATTATTAAAACAGATCTAATATATTACCTAACCATTGGCGTATCTAGGGTTATTTGTCAGGGGGGGGGGCTAGCCCCTGATATGCATGATTTTTGTGTGAAGATATCAGTATTATAGAATTTCGAATTGGTAGCCCAAACCGGAGACGACCGGATGGCCAAGTGGTTAGAGAACCTGACTACGAAGCTTGAGGTCCCGGGTTCGATTCTTGGCCGGGGCAGATATTTGTATGAATAATACGAATGTTTGTTCTCTGGTCTTGTGTGTTTAATATGTATTTAAGTATGTATTTATCTATATAAGTATGTTTATCCGTGGCCTAGTATTCATAGTACAAGCTTTGCTTAGTTTGGGACTAGGTCAATTGGTGTCAAGTGTCCCATGATATTTATTTATTTAAACATCCTGGGGTGAGCACTGGGCCATTCTCACCCCCCCCCCCCCGCCCTATATACGCCTATGTACCTAACCCACATCTTATCTTGTACTTCTTTCGCGTAATAATCATTGCTTAAATTGTAGCGTTCGAAGGGGAGGCCTTTAGCAGATGAGGTCCTCCGGCTGATGGACCTAAACTGGTTCAGTTGTGTGGCGGGCGGAAGTAACGTTGTCCTAAAGCCGTGTCCGGTGCGTGGGCGGCGCGGGCGCAGCCAACGAGTTTCGCAGCTTTCTCCGCCTAATTATTATGTTTATGACCTTCGTGACTCAGGATCTTCACGAGATGGAAGGCATTCAATTGAAAAAAAAAGGTTTTGTTTTTATCATGCACATCATAAATTATTGTCATATTTTCTACGGAACCACGATTAGGTACAGTTGCCGTCGGAGCTGTTTGTGTGGTCGATATGTGAACACGCACTTACAGTCGAGTTCATAAACTTGTGAGCAAAAATTTGATCAAAAATATCTGAACACGCTTCTACGCCGTTAATAATAGAGTCGTGTTCAGATATTTTTGATCAAATGCTTGCTCACAAGTTTATGAACTCGACTGTACATAGCACCAATGTTTTTGATAGCGTCCGACTAGTAGTCCGACTAGGTACCTGAGACCACCTCTCTTGTAATTTTATATTTCTTGTTCGTACACTAATTTTTATAAACTGTCCAAAACAAACTGGCGAAGATTTAGCTTTAAATCACTGAATTGACATATACTTTAGTGCAAAAATGTGTATCTACTGTGTTGAATTGAAACCTATATATAGGGAGGTTTCCTACTAGGCTCCGAAACGTGTTCGTGATTTCTGTTACTTTTCAATGCTATGTATAATATTATGCCAGCTATGGACTACTCAATTAGAATGTAAATTGTATGCCATGTAATATTTTGAGAAGATTATGTTATTATGTTATGCCCAACGATACATTTGATTAGTTTGGCATGTGATAGCTTTGTCCATACATCCATACTAATATTATAAAAATGTGAGTGTGTGTTTGTATGTTTGTCCGTCTTTCACGTCGAAACGAAGCGACGGATTGACGTGATTTTTGGCATAGAGACAGTTTTTGGGCCAGAGAGTGACATAGGCTACTTATATCCCGGAAAATGCACAGTTCCACGCGGACGAAGTCGCGGGCAAAAGCTAGTTAGTAATAAAGGTAACAGGTAGTGGTACCTAACAGGTATATGCAACAGGAGAAAATATTATTTTTTTAGGCTCACAGGGCACCTCCTACATGTTTAATAGCCGCTTTACGTAGAGCATGTTCAAACACACTTAAGCTCCTCTTCCTCTTCTATTCTGTTATAAGTAATCTAAACTGACAAAAATCCTGACATCCTCTGCCAGACACCGCTTGAGCATTTCAATTTACATTTGCATGTCGGTAAATACCCACCGGTTGGCTACGTGACCAAACAACAATTGTTTCTTTTGACGTATTGTTTTGCAAACCGAACCCCGACGCGAATATAAATAATGTACCTACCTATTAGGTAGTTGTCGAGTAATTATCCTCGTTATATTAAGGAAAACTCATTATTGTTTGACATCGGACGACAGTCGGCTGCGACCGCAGAATATTTGCCTACACTATGGTAGAAACGTACAGTCACCAGCAATATCTGACACAACGAAGCGTGCATAAATATCTGATACGACTCTATTTCTAGGGCCCCGGTAGGACTTGTCAGATATTTTTGCACGCTCCGCTGTGGCAGATATTATTATTGCAGATGATTGTACTTGTCCATCCCAGTCATGATTTATTAGATTTTATTTATTTATTTTATTTAATTCATAAAAGGTTTCACAGCATTACAGTTTAACCAACGCACTGTGAAATTTATATACGGATTAACACAAATAGTACATTATGGAACAAATACAATAAAAGCAATTACACTATAACAGAGGACGGTCGTACATCCATCTTCTCGCAGAACTTCAGACATTCATCACACCAGCTTAACCAAGTACTCGCAAACACATCGAAGCTTGGGGCCGATTCGAGGAGCGAGTTCATTATTTAGTTTATATAGGTAAATAATATGCGAAAAGCATTTATAATAAAGTTGATGAAGTCACTTAGGAAGGTTTTTAAGACTTCTATCCATTATTTTTAGCACGTAATTCCAGAATAATAACAATCACATTTCAATAATAGGTACTATTGTAATAACAAAAAGCGGCCAAGTGCGAGTCGGACTCGCCCATGAAGGGTTCCGTAGCAGCAAGTAACAAATATAAAAGTTTCCTTTACGATTTATGACGTATTAAAAAAAATACTTACTAGATCTCGTTCAAACCAGTTTTCGGTGGAAGTTTGCATGGTAATGTACATCATATATATTTTTTTAGTTTTATCATTCTCTTATTTTAAAAGTTACACACATTTTACCAATTTGGAAGTGTCTTTCGCGCAAACTATTCAGTTTAGAAAAACTTGATATTAGAAACCTCAATATTATTTTTGAAGACCTATCCATAGATACCCCTCACGTATGGGTTTGATGAAAAAAAAATTTTGAGTTTCAGTTCTAAATACGGGGAACCCCCAAAATTTATTGTTTTTTTTTCTATTTTTGTGTGAAAATCTTAATGCGGTTCGCAGAATACATCTACTTACCATGTTTCAACAGTACCTATAGTTCTTATAGTTTTGGAAAAAGTGGCTGTGACATACGGACGGACAGACAGACAGACAGACATGACGAATCCATAAGGGTTCCGTTTTTTGCCATTTGGCTACGGAACCCTAAAAAGAGTGTCTAACCTAAACCTTGGTTGTGTTATAAGAGCAGTCTTTATACCACTCGTTTCTAGGACAACCGGTAGCGCCTTACAGGTTTTTCGGTTTTTATAGAAATAGCAATTTGTAGAAAGACCTTTTTAATGATCCTTTAACTTTTGATTGCGTTGACTTAGAAGTTAGATTTTCTTCCTTCCACTGCTGCTTCAAGGGGTAGGTTAGTACCATAGACCTGAGTTTTAAATATTAATTTCAGCTTGATACCTCTACGCGTTCCCGAGAAAAAGGGCCTTGACAGACAGACCACAAATGTGATCTGCGCGTCCACCGCATCGGAGTCGAGCCGTACGGAGCGGACGCATTTTTGTTGCTTTGAATAGATTTCTATGGTACTGCGTACACTGAATCGGCATTTCTGCGCCATAGAAATCTAGATACAAAGCAACAAATCAGATTTTTCCGATGCAGTGGACGCGCAGCTTAAAGATTCCGTTCTTTTTTCTTTTGAGGTACGGAACCCTAAATATCAGTTCCCTGGTTTCACTAACATACCAATATTTGCAAATTCAGGACTATAACTATACTATACATTTACAGCGAAACTCAACAAGAACCCAACAACAAAGACTGTTTGCGAAGACCAGGCAAAGCTGCGATAAGATAAGATATGACTTGTTTACTGCGCCTACGCCGGACAGGGATTCCACTTAAACCCAACAAGTATAATCCGTGATAACGGTGATGTGTTAGGAATCCAACAAGCCTTGCCTCTTACCTAAGTCACCAGCAATATCTGACACAATAAAGCGTGCACAAATATCTGATACGACACTATTTCTAGGGCTGGTAGAACGTGTCAGATATTTTGGCAGGCTCCGCTGTAGCCTTGATAACGGTGATGCGTAAGGAATTCAGCAAACCTTCCCTGTAGCTTATAGTCACCTGCAATATCTGACACAACAAAGCGTGCACAAATATCTGATACGACTCTATTTCTAGGGCCGGTAGGACGTGTCAGATATTTTTGCACGCTCCGCTGTGGCAGATATTAATGCAGGTGACTGTACTTGTCCATCCCAGTCATGATTCATTAGATTTTCATTTATAGGTAAAATTATATGTGAAAAACATTTATAATAAAGTTGGTAAAGTTACTTAGGTATAGGTTATTATGTTTACGACTTTTATCAATTTTATTATTTAAGTACAATCCCGTAATAATAATACTATACTCCATTAATAAAAACCGGCCAAGAGCATGTCGGACACGCCCAAGATAGAGTTCCGTAGCCATTACGAAAAAATCAAGTAATAGGTACCTTACCCGCGCCAAATTTAGGTCCTGCGCCTGCGCCACTCACGCTAACTATGCTCGGAGTTTCTCTAAAAGGTAGAATCCGCAACGACAAAATCCGAATAGTTCAGCAGGGCTACTAAGAAACTCGAAGTTCGTGTCGTGCGGTCCCTCTGACACTTATACTATTTAATACGAGAGCGAGAGGGACGGTACGATACGAACTTCGAGTTTCGAGTTTCGTAGTAGCCCTGCTGGCCCTTTACTACGAAGTGCAAAATTCGAACTTCGTGTCTTGTGTGTCTGCCGAAACTTGCCGAAACCGAAACTGAAACCGAATTTTCAGTCGTAAAACTATGTTGATACGCCGAGCAGGTAGGTATGTTAGATAAATGCTGGTATAAAGTGAATTAGAACAATATTTACAGGAAAACTCTAAATATATACACCACCATATTTGTCTATTTGATTATCCTTCCTTATTAATGTTATAAACGCGAATATAACTCTATGTCTGTTATGTACCTCTTCACGCTTAAGCCTCTGAACCAATGTATATGTCATTTGCTTCGCTACGGAGATACTTGGAGACCCTGGGAAGGTATAATTAGTTCCCGCGAGATAGTGATAAACGAATTATTCGTAGACGTAGCGAGCAAAAGCTAGTTTTAATTTAAATAAAAAGGAAAACATTCGTATAAAACATTTTGTTATATGCATATACCTAGTGCCATCCACGAAGACGTGTGATTTTGTCAAAATTAGCCATTAATGACATTGTAATAAGAACCACGGCACGCGTCATCGTGAATGACTCTACCTATACCTATGTACACATGCCGGGGCGATATCTGTGGCCTAGCACAACGGCAGTGAAACTAAATAGATTTTTTATTAGGGAGGAGGCAAACGAGCATGCGGATCATCTAATGGGACATGATTACCACCGCCCATGAGTACCAACAACGCAACCACTTAAGGAGGGTCACTGATTTTTTGCAGGTCTTTTAAGAAAGTATCGCTTTTCTTGAAAGCACCGGTGCCATAATTATCTGAAAGCACTGCTGACAGAAGTTGGTTCCACAATTTCACAAACTACGGTTTGATTTCTGGGCCGCCATGGAACCTTATCTTAGTAAATAATTTTATTTGTCTACTAGCTGTTGCCCGCGGCTTCGCCCCCGTTGTAATTTTTCTAAAATTTCTTCCATCAAAACCTTCTCCTGACAATAACGAACACAACAAAAAAAGAATTAGTGAAATCGGTCTAGCCGTTTCCGAGTTTTGCGCTTAGCAACACATTTTACAATTTATTTTTTATTTATAGAGATAGAAATGTGTATGAAATGAATTAGGACAGTCGAGTTCATAAACTTGTGAGCAAAAATTTGATCAAAGAAATATCTGAACACAACTCTATTGTTAACGGCGTAGAAGCGTGTTCAGATATTTTGATCAAATTTTTGCTCACAAGTTTATGAACTCGACTGTACCTACGTTACGTACCACCATTCATAGAGATGGTGACGGTTGAATTTATTAAATAAATAGGTCCAGCTAACTAGAAGTCTGGATCACATTTTTTTCAATTGTGGTAAACATACTTATTCCCTGTATGATGCATTGCCGAAGGATGTTCCGCGCCCTATGAATTTTCTGACACTTCTTTCTATACTAGATTCTCCTCTTTTAAAAATATTGATAAAATTTATACAGTGCCACAACATTAAATTGAGCAACTACAGCATGCTAATATTATACTTCCTCTTCACTTTATCCCTTTATGTTAGCATGCTTAACAGTCTGCCATTCCCTCCGTTAAAAAAAAATTGTTTCGTCTTGTTATTGTCAGTGTACTGTTCTTATCCAAATGTTATTTGTTTTAGGTTTCCTGTCTGTTCAAATCAAAATTATCAAAGAAATATCTGAACACAACTCTATTGTTAACGGCGTAGAAGCGTGTTCAGATATTTTGATCAAATTTTTGCTCACAAGTTTATGAACTCGATTGTACCTACGTTACGTACCGCCATTCGTAGAGATGGTGACGGTTGAATTTATTAAATAAATAGGTCCAGCTAACTAGAAGTCTTCACCATCATTTGACAGTCCCATTTACCTACTACTAAATGTAGCCAAATCGCCATAGATATCAAAAAAAAATATTTAAAGAGTTTCCTCTATTTCCTTAGGATCCACTCATCAGATCCTGACTTGTTGACAAAAGAAACTAATTGGAAGTATTACCGATTCGAAAAAAAACAAATCGGTTCCGTTCTGATCTGAGGTAACAATGTAAAAATACAACCAAATTGATAACCTCCTTTTTTTGAAGTCGGTTAATAAAACTAACTCAGTTAGTATAACAGATATCTCTCTTATTAATAAGTTTTTGGTAAAAAATTCATTTTTAATACAAGCTTTTTTTGCTGACTGTACATTTTGTTGACTATACTTGTATTGTCACCCAACCCAAACTACATTTGAATACCAAATTTCAAGTCGATGCCATTAACCGTTGAAGAGTACCGTCCTTCGGAGACGATCCTGGCCGGACTACCAGGATGTCACTATCAGATTATTGTATTGTCACCAGATTTACATAAGTTTACCAAATTTCAAGTCGATCGGACTACTGGAAGTGGGTCAAATTTAACTTGCAAGATTTGACCCAAATAAAAATAAACAAACAGCAGGGCTACTACGAAACTCGAAACTCGAAGTTCGTGTCTTGCGGTCCCTCTGACGCTTATACTATTTAATACGAGAGCGAGAGGGACAGCACGACACGAACTTCGAGTTCGAGTTTCGTAGTAGCCCTGCAGGGCAAGTTAAATAAAAGCTTGTAAAAATCAGGCTTATCAGAGGCCCTAAGTATTAGTACTGACTGCTGGCTCTACAAATTCGTAGAATAAATGACACAGATTCTTTCGTTTGTGGAGACTTTTATGGCGACAGAAAATATACTTACTAAAGGAAAATGATGACGAGAACATCAAATAACATCTGATATTCGTATCAAAAAAACTATAATCAGGACGTAATGAAGTTGCGTTTTGTTTATTTAGGTGCAAGGTTTCAGTGCTTGTGACGACAAATCTAATAATACACCAAATGCGAAAGTTTGTCAGTAAGTGTGTGTATGTCTGTTACTCCTTCACGCTGAAACGGAATTAGATGAAATTTGCTATGTACAGGCACCAGCATTAATATCTGCCACAGCGGAGCGTGCAAAAATATCTGACACGTCCTTCCGGCCCTATAAATAGAGTCGTATCAGATATTTATGCACGCTTGTTGTGTCAGATATTGGTGCTGGTGACTGTACTTACTTATAAAATACAATATTAATAAAATCCACGATGTAATTTACGAAGAATTAAAAAAACCAGCCAAGTGCCCCCCTTAAATATTTATTTTATTCTATTTTTAGTATTTCTTGTTACAGCGGCAACAGAAATACATAATCTGTGATAATTTCAACTAACTATCACGGCTCATGAGATACAGCCTGGTGACAGACGGACGGAAGGACAGCGGAGTCTTAGTAATAGGGTCCCGTTTTTACACTAAAAAAATAAAAAAAAACCCTACGGACCCCTAAACCCGGTACGGAACCCTAAAAATAGTTTATTTAGCAAAGAACACTCGTTTCAATTTGTGCGGTGACATCAGACTCCAAACTGAATTCCCACGAGAATTAGTAAAATCCCTGAATGTCAATTGAACTATTGTTTCTAATGATTTACGCTTGTAAAGCCACGGGTGAACACTATAGAAGTCCGCCTTTAAGTAGTCAATCCTGACACGTGTCACTCCCATACTGAATGTATCAAAAAACAAAAACATTGACGTATTTAGTACGAGGATGACTACTATAGTTAGGTTATAATAGGGGATTCGATTTGCAGCATTCGAAGATGGCGGATGTAGACAATATCTAATTTTGCTATTTCTGTTTCTTTGGCTAGTTGAAGTATAATTTTGATAGTGTTTTATGCGGCGATTAACCTTAACAGTGAACAGTGATCCCAAAATCCTATATTGCTCTCGTGTCTAACATTTTTTAATGCGCAAGTGGACTGTTGCAAAAACTACAATCACCGTACAACGTGCCTCTCAAAGAGAGTTTAACTTGACACTGGCGAAATTGTCCTATTAATAAGGACAGAAAAGCCATATTTTAAAAGAGAAGAAGGTAATAATAGCTACCGTACAACGGCCAACCGATAGTGTCTTTATCAACCTCGACATTGGCGGAATCATCGATAGTTTCGAGGGAGCTATATTTTTTCTAAAAATTGAATTGATTAGTTTATAATATAACTATACTCGTAAATCTGAGCCCGCATGCGGCAAGCATCCAAATTATAATTGATCACACCCACAGTCATGCCATGTGTAATAAACTGACGACTACCCATAGCGTGCTGGTTATTAACAGGGCGATCCTCGCGCCACGACCGCGCGTAGGGTGACCATAACTCTACATTTCATGGCCAATGTTCATAACTAAGAGACCGGATTATATCCCACTAATATTATAAAAGCGAAAGTTTGTGTTTGTTGGTTTGTTTGTTTGTTTGTTACTTCGTCATGTCTAAACCACTGAACCGATTTAGATGAAATTCGGTGTACAGATAGTTGAAATCCCGGAGAAGGTCATAGGATAGTTTTTATCCCGGAAAATTGCATAGTTCCCGCGGGATAGCGATAAACGAATTTTGCGCGGACGGAGTCGCGGGTAACGGCTAGTGCAACATAAAGAGCTTACAATATGCATGATAAATGTCAGCAATATGCATGAAAACTGTAAAAATGTGCAATTTTAAATTAAAAAAGTCTTTAGCTTTTTATGTTTTTATTTATTTCGAAATTAATTTCAAAAGTGCAGTCTACCGTGCAGTACTAAAAATGGGCCTTCAATCACTCAAAATATTTTTATAACTGGAAAAAGATCGTTCCAGATCTACTGAGGTAACGTGGTTCGATGTGTTATTAACTTATTAATTAGTACAGTAGTACGTAATACAGTCTATGCATGGCTTACTACCGTTCCAATTCTTAACCGTTGTTTCTTTTTACTAACTTACTTTCACTCAGAATAATAGTACTTCAAAGAATCGTTCTGGCGTTGGGCGGATCACTCAATCGGGGCTATTCGGAGTAGTTCGGAGCGATTTCGGTTCGATTGCTCTCTCGTGGTTGCGATTTTGGGATTTTACAAGCCTACATTTTACTGATCCCGTGGGAATTCCGAAATAAAAAGTAGTCATATGCGTTATTTCAGAGATCAGCTATATACATGTCTTTTTTACTCTGTCACACAAGCATATTTGTCAATCGTGTACTTCGATCGTGTATCGCGCTAAGTACGTGACTGCAAAACGACAAAGTACAAAACTAACCAGCTACTTTTGATGCTGACTGTACGTAGGTCGTGTAGGAAGGTCTAATTCACACACTTCTTATTGTTATTTTTACTAATTATGTGTCATTGCTGTTATAAATAAATTATTTTCTTTCTTTCTTTCTTTCTTTCTAATTTCAACCAACTTCATCCTCTCATCCTGAGAGGTTGCTTGTGCCCTGCAGTAGGACGTATATAGACCGAAATGAACTGAAGAGTCAAATTAGTTGGAAATCTTATTTTATATGGTCACCCTAGCGGCGGGTCAACAGCCGACAGAACAATGATTAAATAACTGCTTATTGTAACCAAATCGCTTGAACAAAACGTCCTCAAAAAGTTTTACAGTATTCTCATGTCAGTCGCTCCGGTTTCTGGTGACAATTTGTCATTTTTACCTTACTGCCTGAAGGAGAGTCAAGTATTTGATTTAGGTCAAATGTTTTAAAGAAAGATAAAAATAAGTTTCTAGTTCTCAGTTCTAGTTAGTAAGCCAAAAAACGTAATAGGAATGTTATCAACAGGGCCGCATTAGCCATTAGGCAGAGTAGGTAGGCACTGCTTAGGGGCCCCGCATCGGCTAAGGGGCTTTGAAATTTTTTTATAGTGAAAATTTTATCGGAAAATTTGACAGACAATAGGGATTATTGTTTTTTTGACGCAGGCTGCCAAATGATTTGATTGCTGCGGCTCTAAATGGCTAAAAAGGAGCTACAAGAATTAAATCATTGCCTAGGGGCCCCGGCATGGTTAATCCGGCCCTGGTTAACAATATTCACAAACACAAGGTAGGATACGAATATTATCCTATTAATAGTCGACGCAAAGTATATACTTATTAATTTTTTATATTGGATTTTAAATGTTTTGTAAAGTTTCGGGAAATAAAGGCTGTATTATTATATATATATATATATAAATGTCACATATATGTCTGAGTTTTACTGAGGCGATGGATGGAAGTGGATAGTAAGTAAGTATTTAGTTGGTTACATTAATTGAATTTTACAGTGAATTGGCTTACAGCTGTAATACTGTGTAAATTTTGTTTTACTTAATAAATAATTAAATATATTATAAATGCAAAAATTGCAACCTACCCTAAATTTCTCTCTACAAAAAACTCTTTTTAATTTCTTTTGTAATGTCTTTCCCGAGTTTCCCCTTTATGAAGGTGTAATGACAACATATTAAAGTGACTAATATTATTAACACTAATTGAAATTTCTGTCCAATATTTACCTCATTTCACGTTCCAGGCTTTCGGAGTTCCCGAATTGGTTTTAATTCTAGAAATTGGGCCGAGTATTCGGTAATTTAGAATGCAAACTTCAAGTCTACTGTGTTCGTCACAAACAATATTATTGTAACAAGTGTAATTCATATTTATATATTAAAGTACTTATATGTAAATAAAATAACAAAAATCAGCCAAGCGTGTGTCGGGCCACGCGCAGTGGAGGGTTCCTTACTATGTATAATTGTATAATATGCGCCAAACATTGAATATTTAAGTTTTGATCTACTATGTAATTACTTGTTAACTTTAAAAAAAATGTATTAATGTACCTAAGATAAGAAAGATAACATAACATCTCTTAAAGTAGGTACTTATTGGTATATAATTTGTTAGCACTTTTACAGCTCAGTTTATAGTTTCGAGAAAAATCAAGACCGAAAGCGATCGAGTTTGTACCTAATAGTCAATCGAGCGCCGTAATGTAACACAACTTGCAAGATTTTTCTTTTAGATCTACTGCTATGCTGGGCTACTACGAAACTCGAAACTTGAAGTTCGTGCCGTGCGGTCCCTCTGACATTTAACTATTTAATACGAGAGCGAGAGGGACAGTACGATACGAACTTCGAGTTTCGAGTTTCGTAGTAGCCCAGCTGGGCTCTAGCTGTGCCAAATCTCTATTACAAGAAATGTCAAGACTTTTAGGGTGATGTCAGGATTTTCATCAGGACATATCATTCTTAATATATGGCAACCCTAGGTGGGACACTCCCCTCCAGTGACAAAGAACGATGGCCGCCCATTCTTCAGTCGAATATTTTCGGCGCCAATGTCGTTGACTCGGCGACCGCCATTTTTCTTTTCGAGCAACAAATTGTAAATGTTGCCATGTTTCTTTTTGGGTTCGGGCGTGAATTATAAATGTTGATGGGTTTTCTGACGGAAAGTTTTCTGCCTTTGTTAAGGTGTAGGTATTTTTTTTTGTTTGGTGACGTTGATTTAGGATTGGGATTATAATTTCCGACTCTTGACTTTCGTAGGTATATATAATGTGTTTGAAACTTCATCATGACGCAACCCCAAGCTTGAGAAATATTGGACTATTATCTTACGTTGATAATACAAACATTGAACAATCATACACAATAACGGAGAGAGTATTTTAAAAAAGTTGCTGCGACCCCTCCTAAGGGGCATTTACGACCCCCTGAGGGAGTCGTGCGTGACCCCCATATTGAAAAAAAAACTGGAGCAGACAAGACAACCCTGTAATGTTTTCAAATTGAGTTGACAAATGCTTCTATACATTAATCTATGTCGAAAGTATACCGCCTTAAAGCGTAACTACACTTAATAAAAAGATTATAATTAACCGCATCTCGCGCTGTCATCGTTCATCCACCATTACCTCTCATATTTCGTTTTCTAGATTTTTTTTACCGTACAACGGCAAAAACTACTAGACACTGGCAAAATTGTCCTCCGATGGACAGAGCCATATTTTTTTAAAGAAACAACATTTTCTGGTTTTTCTGTGCATCTATATTTCAGTTTGTATTTTCGATATAGGTTTTACGGAAAAAAAGTACCGAATTGAAAAACATTTAAAGGTGTGTTCAGTCGTACTAAGTAACTCGAACTTCGGGAATATTCTCAAATATCTTGTATATATATTATATATTTGACGCGATGGCTGTACTTTACCTAGAGATATAATATCGTCACTACTTTACAAAAATACTCGTAGCTCAAAATAGATAATTTTTCTGAGTGAACTTTATAGACAAGGTACAATTTTGTTGATATATTGATTTTAGATACGAGATTTTTTCAAAGTAGTGACGATATATTTATGCTGAGATGACTCTACCTCCACCAAAAATGACACATGCTTCACTACAAAAAAAACTAATTCATGTTAAACGCAATGTACGTGGTAAATACCAATACGAATACAAAATCATACATAACCCGTATAAACAATCAAAGGACCGTAAATGCATATTTATGTGTGCGTATCTATATGCGTGTGCATGTACGTACATGCGTATTACGCGCGTGTGCGTTGACACGTGCGCGCGCGCTTTGTCTTTAAAGTCTTGAACAAAGGCTGACGACGTTGTTGATAAGTTTATTATGACATGCGATTCCCTTCGCGACCCAGTTTTTTATCAACCGTTAATAAAGACAAGGAGGTGAATGGCAGGTTGTTTCCAGAAAACTATGAAATCGGGGCTTACAAGAAAAGGATTTATACTCTCTTTGAAGGCCGGTAACAGACCAAGCCAATGTCTCTCCCTCCTCTCCTTGAGCTGTTGGTACTCATGGGCGGTGGCACGAGGCAGTAAGCTAGCTTTTTTGCTGACTGTACTTAATAATAAATAAATATCACGGGACAATATTTCACAGCAATGAGGGCTATCGCGTACGAATTCGCCGCTAGATGCGCTATACTAGTGTAGCGTGAGGTTTTTGGGTGAGCTACGCGGGTTTTTAATTATTTATTTATAACTAGCTTATACCCGCGACTTTATTAGATACATTTTATTTATAACAATAAGCAATAAAACACAATACATTAAACATTTAAAAATATGACTATGTACAAAAAATATATAACCTAGCCTAACCTATAAATAAAAAAAACCCTCCTAGGTCACCGTCGCTGTTCATTGTCCCCAGAAGGCTGGCAGCATTCTCGCGTTGTATCCCAAGGCTAATCCTTTGCCCAAAATAGCTGCCAGCCCTCTGGTCACCTGAAACATCAATGAGGCGCACGGATATCTCTTTCGGGATATCGCGTGCGCCTGGCTCCCACGGCCCTAGGGTCTCAACACCAAACGGCGCAAAAATATAGCCCTCCCCAAGGGCTGCATATTTGCGCCGTTTGAGCTGATCCGCTGTTGCTGCTGCGGCGCCGGTAAAAACATTACTTACACTTATTCTAATCTGAAAATAAAAGAAACTGTACGAGTGTATCAAGTACTCGTAGGTATCACGTTTATTCATTCACAGAATTGCCGGTGTAAGTGCTTTCTAAAAAATGTGCTACCAATCCTATTTTATTTGTTTCCCAGTTTTTTTTATTAAATAGTTGGAAAACGAGCATGCGGGTCACCCATGGACACCTACAGCATTATTAGGACTGCGGGTGCGTTGCCAGACTAAAGGGGAGATTTTTTTTCGAACTTATGAAACATAACGAGACTCGAGGGATCATTTTCATTTCTGCAACATGCAATAGCGAACCATTTCGCAATTTAGCGGACGCGGAAGCGAGGTCCTGCGTCTGGCACACTTTCCTTTGTGTACGTACAAGCTTAAGTACAATGCTTTACTGTTTACATGAATAATGGTAGCTGTTTATCACAAAAATGCAGTAAAGTCTCGCCCACAACACAAATCTATCATTGCATTTTACGTGACTTCCCGACCTCGATCATGGTGTGATTTTGTTTTGATAGGCCGTACTTATTGTCTTAAGCCGGGTCTCGCCACTTGCATCTTGCATCCACCGGTTGCCTGCAAACATCACGACCAACCAAACACCATATGTAAATGCCTTGGAATAAGTAAGATAGCAAGGGAGTGGTCAAAATCTAGTTTTTTTTTACCCGCGACGGTTATCGCTATTCCGCGGAAACTATGCAATTTTCTGGTATGAAAACTATCCTATGTCCTTCCCCGAGACTCAAACTATCTGTATACCGAATTTCATCAAAATCGGTTCAGCGATTTAGACGTGGTGAAACAACAAACAAAGAAACAAATTGACTATTTAAATCAATGAATAAAAAAAACATGTACCTACTTACTGTTTTTTTTATTTGTCTAGACCCTGCCCAAGGCCCAAGGGCATGACCTACATGACCCCCCCCCTTTTGGGTCCGTCCTATTAGATATAGTAGGTACCTAGGATATGTGATAACCGATATTTAAGAGTTCACTCCTACCTACGCCCTCACACTTAACTCGCAGATAGAGGCCGAGCATCTCATCTCTTCATTTGTCTGTCAAGCCTTCACATTGAATTGGTTTAAATTACGAGAAGTGTTTATAAATGTAGTAAATCATAGCCGAAAGCCACAACAACGTTTTATTTCAAACACAAACTTTATATTTGGACGTATTAGCAAAAACGTTCCAAACCTCAACAATATTTTATTTTTTATTTTTGAAAGCAGTAACATCAAAAGTGAAATTAAAGAATAACATTGGATAAGATTTGGAACGTTTTTGCTAAAATAAGTCAATTTTTTTCTTACCTAAAACTTAACGAAAGTTAGTGGTGCAGATGTTTATGGGCGGTGGTGATCTCTTACCATCAGGAGACCCACTTGCTCGTTTGCCATCCAGTCGAATAAAAAAAAAGTACTAAAAATGTTAAAAACCCCCGACATTGTCAGTCAAAATATTATTATCTTTATTCAGTCATTTAAATTTTAGAGATATTGATATATCTCAAAAATGTATAAGCACATCTAAGAATCACGACAAGGAAACTCGCTTTCACGTAAAAATACCGTGTCGAAATTGGTCTATCTGTCTGAGAGCGACGATGCCAGAAAGACAGACAGATATTGGCGTCAAACTTAACACCCCTCTTTTTTGCGTCTGAGGTTCAAAATGGAGTCACGATCTCTAAAGCTGCAATAGATCCCAATAAGGCTCCGTTTCCACCAGAGATATGCGAGGATGTGTTGCGAACGTGTTTTTCATATGATGACCCAATAAGGAACGCTTCATTTACCTCTCCTCGCTCCGCTCAGCTGTTTCCACCAGAGATGTGCTGTGCGAGGATAGGTAAATGGAGAGTTTCTATTGGTTCATGAAAAACTCATTCCTGGCAACACATCCTCGCACATCTCTGGTGGAGACGCAGTCTAATCAGCCAGCACCCAGCAAGCGTTTAAATTAGCCAGAATCATTCAAAATTTGTTTGTTTTACATTTATAATCATTTAGTCTGAAAAAAAAGGAAAAAACAACGAAAAGTGAAAATAATAGTATAATTTATTTAATTGAAAATAAGTCAGACAAAATATTTTTATTAAATTTATGCTATCATCATCATCATCATGTCAGCCGAAAGACGTCCACTGCTGGACATAGGCCTCCCCCAAGGCTCTCCACTCAGACCGGTCTTGTGCTTTCCGCATCCACCGCGATCCCGCGATCTTAACCAAGTCGTCGCTCCATCTTGTTGGAGGCCTACCGACAGCTCGTCTCCCGGTATTTATGCTATAAATAATACAAAAAAACGCCACTGATTCCGAAAAGCCTCTGTTGAGAAAAATCCGGCATGAAACGGAATACTTACCTATCAACAGTAAGCAAATAAAGAAAAAAAGACGACAGGTAGGTACCATTATACTAAAGTATTAATTTATTTTCAACTTTTTCAATTATCCAAATAATAAGCTATTGATATTTTAATTAGATTATTTTGCGAACTTATAAACGCAGGGTTTTCTTTCGAAATTACAATGTTGGAAAAGATAATTCAATCAAAACACAACAAAACTTTTCGCATGTTTCCATTGCACATTTTAGCGTTTGGCATGTTTGACGTATGTCATTTATGTACATGTCGTGTTACGTTATTGATGATATTTACATAATTAATTAAATCCAGGACAGGTGTGCTACTTAGGTCCCTGTCTGAAATGTATGTAACCACAATAAATTAAAATTATATCATAATATGTATGTAAGTAGTAAAATATTAATAAATTAAATATTAAATTCATTACAAGCCTATGTTAACTAACAATGTTTGTCCCTTTCTAACAAATACAAATGTCGAAGTGACAGATAAACAAACGAATTTTAGCCATTTTAACTAAAATAGGTTTGTTGTCAATTAATGGTAAGGGGTTAATATTTAAGTTTGTAACGTTCAATCTAATGGGTAGGTGCATACATATACCTACAAGGGGTACAAGTACTATGTGTTAAATAATTACCTACGTGTCAATTAAGTAGTAATTTGTGTATTTTATTGCGATTATTAAGTTTTTTTTAGTATAAAGCACCTTTGTTTCTTATAAAATTTACTGCTTAACTTTTATAATTATGTACTCTTAAGCAATCTCATTGTATTAACTATAATTAAGATAAACCATTAGAATTTTCCCATTTATTAAGTACAAGGGAATAAATATCTATGATGTCTTGTTAGAATCAAATACATACCTACATTAATGCATTCTTTAAAGATAACGAGATTAGCGTGACACATAAGTAGGTAGGAACGTAATCAATCATATTGTACCAAATGGAAGTAACTATTATCGCCTGACGTGTTAGCATATTCATCCCTTTGTTGATTAGAAGAAAGCACACCTTCGCTGTAATCAAAATTATCTCCCAAAATATTGCTAATTGAATTCACTATCTAAGTATGTAATTCATTGCCACGAGTTCATCTCGAAAATTAAGCATGTCGGTTTAATATTTAACAGTAAGTAAATAGGAAATGGGAAAGCATTATCACTATCGCTATGGAAACAATCAGAATGATACGCTTTATTGCCTAAAACTATATCACAAAATAATTATTTGCTCACGGCATGATTATACATGGTTTTGGGTTCCAGAAATTATATCACAAAATAATCATTTGCTCCGGCATAATTATACACGGTTTTAGATTCCTATAATTATTTTTAAAGCAGTTACATAATCTAATTATATACTGGGGCAACGCTCACAGCACAATAGTGCAATGAATCTGCGTGATTTATTTATCGTCGACGGCACGTGCGGCGTTGGAGGGGAGCCAGTCGATAAGAGCGTCGATATTATAATGATGGGGTCTGCAAAGAAAATAATGTTCTGACTACATGAGACTGGTGATTTTTTAACTTCGTCTCCCTTGATGCAATGATCTTTATTTTTGTCATCTTGTCCCTTGTGTGTGAATAATTTAATAATTTATTATTGTGATATTTATAGTAAGCTTGCCTATTGAGAAGTTTGAAAAAATCACATTAAATCGATATTGAACAATGTAGGTACACTTCATTCAGGCAGGTGGAAAATTTAATAATAAAAATGATAAAAGAATTCCTCTGCGATATCATTAAAATCGTGATATGCCTCATGGTTGATAACAAAAATTTGAAAAAATTCACTGATAAAGTAAAGGTACTTGAAACTATCAATTCTTTAATGGATCGTCGAAATCAGCGCCGTGAAAATACTCATTAAAAACGACAAAGGTAATGGATGGAAGTTACTCGAGCGTGCGCCTATTGTAAACCAGAAACAAAGGGAGCATAAAGGTTTTTTTTTCACGAATATTCACACGATAATTCTGTCTTTGTATTTTGCCATTGTCGTTGTAGATTTAGCGTATTTTTTACCCACGTGAGTCAGCCAGGACGCCCGCCCGGGGACACTCGACCGCACACTGAGATTTCCTTGGAACCCATCCAGTATTGTCAACCTGTCTTATAACAACTCATTTAACGACGTCTTATAAACGAACCCTCCGTTGGCTTTTCATCAATCTGTATCGATTAATTTTCGTCAAACAAAAACTTCGAATGTTATGTTATGAAAATAAGTGTTTATATAACAGTGGACGACGGGTTTACATCGATATACTTTGGATAAACATTGGTTTGTTAGTAAATACTGCGATGTTTAAAAGAGAACAATGCGTAGGTAGGAGCGGTTGCCGTGGCCAGCCGCGCAGTTTCCTTCTTGGCTGACCTATTTCGTGAGTTGGTCAATATTTTTTAAAAACATCTAAATCTTCGGGAATTCGGATATCCGACTCGTTAAGAAATTCTTTTGGCACCGTTTCATAAGGTATTTTGTTAACTCACGTTCGAATTTTTTAAGTGGACGGGCAATCTCTGGTAAAGAACCCTCTTTTAATTTGATGTGACAAGCACTAAATAAATTGGGTAGTAACTTCTTATTTTATCCCAGAATTATTTCTTCAGTGACATTGGATGAAATTTATTGTTTGTTAAAAATAATGATAATATCAATAATTCACTCACTCGCTGTGCTGGTAATAGCATTAGCATCGAATACATTGTTTGGATTTAGTTATCGGAACAATAAATAAACAAAAATCGTTTTCGATGCTGATTTGTAGTTTGGGTGTTACGTATGATCATGTTAATATTTATATAAAAGGATTATGCATTAAAAAGGCCTAGTTGTGTATTGTATGCTATACTATCAAGGTCAACACTAGCTTTCCAGGCAGTATCCGAGCTTCAAAATATGTAGTTGCGAGGTTATAAACTGCTCAAAAATGTCTAGGGATCATGCATATGAAAAATATTAATAAATTGATCCCTCGATTTTGATGCTGCCGTGTGAATGTTTTGTTGGAAATAAAAGTTTGTAAATAATAGTATAATAATCTTCATATTTTATTCTCTTCTTTCGATTTTAGCATACAATAATGTATTCAGTATAAAACAATATTCTTTGTTACATTCATAGAAATATATTATTTTAGTATAACTGTTCTTTATTTATCTCTTATAAACTTACAAATTACTGTTAACATTCTGACGATTTTGTATAAAATGATACAAATATAAAGGTATGCTAGCTACTAATAGTTTTATAAAAAGAAAATCTTTTGCAGGCTTTAAGTCTTTGCAGCTAGCTCCCCCATTAAAGTCTATAACAATTCAACTTGTTAATTGGTATTTATTATTATTACTTACAATAACCTATAGAAGACAATGGTACAGAACAATTTACCGTAGCACATTAATGGTAACAAAAACAATTAAAACAATGGCTTTAAGTTTACAAAGCGTAGGCACTCGAGATTGCAAATTGCTACTTCATCCTAGACGTAGGAGACATTCTCACTAATAAATACATACATCTCTTTCACTCTCTCATTGTCAATCGGTCGCTCGATTATGAAATGCTCTAGCATTCGTCCATCACCACACTTATCGGACGGCCTCGCGTAACTTAAGTCACGTCCTACACCAAAGAGCACCGGGTCAGTTAAAACACATCAACGTGTCGGGGAAATATACTTTTGCGTAAAGCACGCTCTCACCACACCTAGCTAAGAACAACAAATGCGCAAATCTAACACTCAGTCAGTCTTACATACCAAACAGTATTATGTCTTAAAACATGAAGCATATTATAAATCAAACACGTTCAAACGATCCAGTCACACTTATGTATGAAACACATTGTATACCACAATGAAAAAGTTAACCTTGTGTAACATAACATGATTCGGAGCGTCCGACAACAAAATTGAACACATGGCCGCCATTCCGCGAGGGCAGCGCAGGCGGAATTTTAATTAGCAGAACATCCGCTCGTAACTTGGTTTGATGCGCCGTTGCCAGCCTTACCGCGGCTTGCTATCTCGTTTGCACCAACCGTGCACTCCTGTCTAAACCTGTTTGGAGGCGTGTTCCATTTGTTGCGTTTAACCCCAATGACCTCAATGTAACTTATTGAAGGGAAAATTTTACATTCGGGCGTCGCGCAACAAAACCAATTACTGTCGGAAATCCCCTCGCAGTGGCAAGAGCGGCAACATCGCTGAAACGGGAAATTCGCCGTAAATCTGGCAACGTCGCTTTACCTCGTTCAGTCAGACTGGCGAGCGAATGACGTTGCACGTATTTTCCTTTTATACTTTTCTAAACGCGGCACCGCAATACTGATACAAGGAAAACAATTTGTTCTGTAACTTACAAGGCAATTAAGCTTTCGGAGGCGTGTTAGCACTAAGTATATCCCTCGAATAATAGTTCCACTGAGAGCGGGAGCTCGTCCTCGAGGTTTCGCCTCGACACATCACTGGCAACCTAATCTCATACCTATCGTTAACGCAACGACTTCAACACCTTACACACTAGAGTTTTAACTATATATTACACAGTAAAATTAAGATCACAAATTGCTTTGTATGCTGCGTCCTAGCGGGCGCGACTAGCATGGAATGTGGAGGAGCTGGCGCGGCGGCGCGATCAGAAGTGCGACTCGATGAGGCAGCCGCCGTTCGCGTGCTCCAACACCTGCTGCTTGAGCCGGTGAACGTGATCTTTCAGCTTCACCACCATCTGTGCCAGCTCCGCATTCTCGCCCTTCAACAGCTTCACTTTGTCTTCCAACTTGGAAATGCGCTCGAGCTTGCGCCGCCGGCACTTGGACGCGGCCACCCGATTCCTCTGTCTCTTCCGCTCCAGTTTGATCCTCTCCTGCGAGTCCATGTCGATGGGAGAGAGGGGGGGCGAGCTGGAAGCGCTGGGCACGGTCTGGGGCTCGTCCTTGATGATCGGAGAGGGAAAGCGCTCGAGCGGCCGGTCGAGGTCCGCGTACACTCGCCGCGTGACGACTGCCGGCGGGTCGTTGTGGTGTAGTTTATGTAACGCCTCGACGAACGGCTGGGCGTACATTTCCTGTTCCTCCGTGGCGGCGGGGAACAGCACCTGGCCGCCGGGGGTGGGCGTCGCTGTCGTGATCATGCCGTTCTGGATGATCAGCTTCTCTAACTCCGGTGAACCCAGTTTCAAAAGTTGAAGGTCAGGCGAGGACAGCAAGGGAGGGCCGTTCCTCGGCCTCTTTCCGCCCCTTCCGAGATCCAGGTCTAGGGTCAGGTTTCTCTTGAGGTTTTCCACTGGACCGCTCAAGGGAAACTGCTCGTCATAGAAAGTAGTCTCCATGCCGTGGCCGAAGTGGCGAACCATGTGTACGCACTGAACGTCCGGATATCACTAAAGTCACTGCGCGAAGTTTAAAACTTTTTAGTTGCGCACCGCACGTCCTCTTCGTTCAACGTTCCACTTGTTTCTAAACATTGTTAACAACCGAACACTGCTTATATTTCCATGACTCAGATAAGCTATTTTTAGATATCGCGTGATAAAGCGGGACGCCTATTGGCTGCGTATGTCGTGATATTTTGTAGTGCCGGTCGCTGATTGGCTAGCGGGATCGTAACGAAGCGCGAGGCCTCAGCGGGCTGTTTACGACTTCGTGCGATTACCGAGAAACGCTGGCTCTTTTTCCATTCTGCTGCCGGCAATATCATAACGGCCATATTATTTTTGGAATTACGAGCACAACACATCGTTATCAAACTAATGTTATTTCTGCTCGGTGTAAATTTACATAACAAAAATAAATTGACAATAATTTGTTATTAAGTAATTTTATTTCTTCTTTATCTATTGGCTGCGATATGCTTATCTTTATCAATGCATTACAATTTATTAAAAAACCCCAGAAAATACTTTAACTTCAAAAACCAATTTACATCACATCATCATCATCATGCATCACAAAACGGATTACTATGAAGATTCTTGAGAAATACATACATAGGTAAGTGTGGTGTATACTGATGATGGTGATGATAAAAGTTAATCACAATTATTACCAGGATGATGCACTAGAAAAAGTATCTCCACATAAAGCTAAAATAGTCGACAGTGATAGTTAGCAGTCGTGCCGTATAAACAGGGCTTTCGTACTTTGCCCGTGCAGACATGGGATTTTAGCCATAGTATTTCGGGGAAGCTTTAGATATTTGGCCTCGAAGTGCTGGAATAACATCCCTCCTCCTTTGAGAGATGCTCGTGCGAGGCGGGTGTTTAAACAGGCGCAAGGAACATGAAGAATAGCCAAAATCTTCAAGCCAATGTTTAATATCCGGTATCGTTGGTATGGTTGGTTTTGTTGTTGTTTTGTTATTGTTGTTATCCAGTTTGCGCTACTTGTATCTAACCTGTTGTTGTTATTTAAACCGAAACATATTTTACTTAGAGTAGAAAATTGTATGAGACTGAGTGGGTCAATACGTACATTGTTTCGAAATAATTTCTATGGTAGCAATGTCACAGCCACAGATATAGATTACACTAAATTACGCAAATGCATCTACTTCGCGTGTCCGAACCCCGACCAAACGTCGGGGTTGGCCCCATACAAAGACTGACCGCTAACTAACTAATCATGCCTAGTGACTGACTCGAGCCCCACGGCGCGGGCGGGCGGGGTATTTGAATCGATTTTGCGCGGACATCAGGGAATTCACATCGCTAATTAGCTCTTGAGACGTCACAGTAGATATAAAAAAGTGACACGGTTGGTTTTCATACAGATTGAGGTGTTTGCGTTATCTAGTGTAATCTATATCTGTGGTCACAGTCACAGCACATGCTAAGTTGGCGCCTTTTCGCGATTATGCTGAGACATTTCAATTTGTGTATCTATATAGGCACATGACTTGTAATGTTTGTTTTTCTATAATTGTCATGACATTTTTGTGAATAACATTTTTTATTTATCTATCAAGAAACTTAAATAGTCATTACATTGATTAGGTACCTAAATTGTTATCACTATGAAGTTAACAATGTTGATTAATCATTATCATCCAAATTCCTTAAAAGGCACATCACAACTGTACAAAGTTTAGTTATACCGCAACGTGACGAAGTCATCCGAAAAGAAAAATAACTTTAATTTTCTTATAGTGGCGTTAATTTCGTCCCGTCTTCAAAGTGTGCAATGGAAACGCACGGGGGCGGGGCGTAGCGCTGCACGAAAAAATATTCTGCGGGCGAAGCGGGACAGGGTCATATGGGAGCGTACGAGAGCGAGCAACGCAGCACCATTCGCTCTCGCTCGGAGATAAAGTCCGGCAACTAATAATAATAAGGAAAAATAAAGTGCAGCAAAATTTAAGCGTTTTACAATTTTGGTAGCCTTTGCCACTTAGCTTCTATTAAAAGGGTTTTATTGTTGTTCTAATAAAGATTAATTGGCCTTGAAAGACTATTCTACCGAATATCATACATAACAATATCAGAGAAAATTAATTACGTAATTTTACCAAATTAATATACTGAATCTTTATCAGAGTGCTGATTTTTGAAATCATACCCCTATAAATACAAGTTATAAATAAATAAATTATAGACCCAATAAATTTTGACAACTACCTGTGTACCTTACCTAGTCGAAAATATTATTTGATTAGGTACCTACGTACTTAATTTTGTAGCAATAGATAGGTACACAGATTTGCACCACTTTCAAATATATTTTCACGGATATATATATACTATTTTTATGGTCGATTTTTGAAAATAGACTTGTGAAAATAAAATACTTCTAGTATTAATAGTAGCATATTTTTCTTCTAAAAACTTATTTCGTAACATACTTACAACTTTCTTAAATTTTTAATAAGTATCTTTTTGTTATGCTACGCTACTTTGTCACGACTAAATGATTTTTATTTATATTTCTAATTAGGTATAAATTAGGTACATTAAATACATAATAAAATAGAGCTGTCACTACCGAAGTCGAGAGCACTATTCAACACAAATTTTAAATAACTATTTCCGAGCGTATTTTAAAAATCAGCTTGTATTGGTAATCCAAGTTTTATCCTCAAGTACATAATACAAATGAATGTTTCTTTAACTTAATATCAGCATACATCATCATCATCACATCAGCCGTGGGACGTCCACTGTTGAACAGGCCTCATCCATAGGCATAGGGTATTTATTGTATTTATGTATTATTAAGCACTGGTTAGTGGTCTACATTCACCATGAACTTAACCAGTTTAAATCAACATAAATAAGAAATATAAATATGTAACAAAGCAGTTAATATACTTAACTATACATATACCTAACTTACCTAAGTCTTTAAAATACGTAGCAAAATGATAAGATGGCATTGTAGGTGTTTACACTGCGAATCAATTGTAAACAAAGCTTTCACACGATAAAAAGCGAGGTAATCAGCAGGGCTACTACGAAACTCGAAACTCGAAGTTCGTGTCGTGCGGTCCCTCTGACACTTATACTATTTAATACGAGAGCGAGAGGGACGTACGATACGAACTTCGAGTTTCGAGTTTCGTAGTAGCCCTGCTGTAATCTTGATGTAACGTGCTAAGTCGAAAATAAAGCGGAAAAAAAGACAGCATATTCCTACCGCCGCCTAACTTTGCCTAAAAGTTCATTGCCACGACGAGTACCACAGAAACTATAAAGGTATAATTCCAATAATTGAATAGGCACTATACCGTTACGCGATTCGAACACAATCCGGGAGTAACTTAAAGAAGTCACATAAAAAATGTATCTCAAAATGATTCATATCGCGTAGTATATTAAATTGCATGCGTATAATAGGTATTATGTTAGGTAAATAGCAAATTAACAAGCGTGAATAAAAAAAATAGCAAAGCAAAATTTGTTTGTTTATACTCTTTATTGTACAAAAGGGAACAAAAAGGATAACAAAGTTAAGCTGGTAATGCATGCTTCATGCTTAGATAAAGGTCGAAGATAAGCATACATGAAATACTTTCTATAGATAATAAAAAATAACATAATATACTAAGTAGGTACCTACCCAAAAGGAAATAGGGTCCAACAAATAATTTTCATTCAATTAAATTTTATTCAGACAAAAACGCAAACGTATTCATTTTACCGATGAAATTCCAGGGACTCGTATTTTAAATCGATGCCAGGAGCCCTTAATTTCTTTTCACTAAGTACCTATAGCTACATTATATGCCTACCTACTGTATGATCGAAACCGCGTCAATTAATGTAATGTATGTATACAAAAATAAAATGGTAGGTATATTCGAAGCTTTCAACGGGCAATGTGTTAAAAAAATAAAGAAAACAGTAATCTTCGTTACCAAGTTTTATACCTACCTATTGCCCGAAGACGCGTGATTTTGTCAAAATAAGACATTAATAACATTGTAATAAGAACCACGCCACGCATCATCGTGAATGACTCTACCTATAATTTGGATACCTACTTTCTCATTGTAATATTTTGATCTATCTTACCTTTATCACGGCAGTTATCTTATCACCGCTAAAATACCTGGGCAGAGTTTTCAAACGTATCCATTAATCTCAATAATTTGTAACCGAAGAACCGCTATCACGTTTATTCTGCTTTTCTTACGTTTTGTTCGTGTTGACACTTTTTATTCCACCCATAGGTGGATTTCTCAGGTGGATTTACAAACTTAAAATTAGTAGTTTACCACTTGGCCAACATAAGGAAATATAATTTGCATCAATCAAGTGCTGCATAACGCCATCTAGTATAGCACAGTAAAACATTATAGATATGCTACTCATCAATAGATGGCGGTTTCAGTACCAAATTTAGTGTCCTCATTTCTCCTTTCCCTTCCTTCGTTCTGATATTTTTGAGTATTTCCAATTTCTTACCAAACTATAATATTCGTCATCCTGTACTATAAATATGACTCCTATTGCTTACCTTGGAAATTTTTACATACCTGTGCTTTCTGTTCTGCTGCCCACATACTAAATTCCATAGAAATCGTTGGAGCCGTTTCAGAGATTCTGATTATATATATTGCTCGTCTAAAAGTATTAGATAGATAGATTGTAGGTATTGTATTTATCTGTCATCTCCCAGGATAACAGGATCAAAGGAATTTGGGCACAAATTTGTGCCTCTGGGAGAGGACAGGTTAATTGCTTATTGCTTACCATGGAAAACTTTCTCAATGTGCACTAGAAAAAACTAAATCGTGTACCAGGGTGGACCCTTGTACTACTGTCATGTTGACATTCCATACTTTTGTTAAGAAAATCAGTGAAATTGAAATTGATCAAAAAGGTGGACCCTGGTACATAAATCAGTTTGTTGGACTGTACCTGTTTTCTGCACCTACTGCTTTTAAATAAATAAATATCGAGGGACACTTAACACCAATTGACCTAGTCCCAAACTAAGCAAAGCTTGTACTATGGATACTAGGCAACGGATAAACATACTAATATAGATAAATACATACTTAAATACATATAAACATCCAAGACCCGAGAACAAACATTCGTATTATTCATACAAATATCTGCCCCGGCCGGGAATCGAACCCGGGACCTCAAGATTCGTGGTCAGGTTCTCTAACCACTTGGCCATCCGGTCGTCGAATTAAATTACAATTGAATTTTTTAATATGATAACATTGTCAAGAGTCATTGTATTGTATTGTATAAATAAAAAACTGCGTTTGTCATTAAATTGACATTATTTTATTCACTTATTTACTACTCACAATACGTTCTCACATTATAATAGGTAAAGGTAATATAAAATTATATTAAAAACAACTTCCTTATTCAAATGGTTTATGCTATTTAGCATATATATTACATATTGTACTATACTGTACTTGGCTTGGACAATAACCGCATTACCATAAATACTGAAGACATTTGTTAAAAAGGTATACATACTTATGTTTAGCACAATATGTCAGCTCTAGCGAATTAGTGCAGTCAAGCTATGCAAAATAGTCAAGTCACAATTGCGTTGAATATTTGTAACTATGCAGTTAATTTTTCCGTTGTCCCGCAGTTTGTATTAGTACATTGTGTCTTAAGGGCGGTAAATAAGGAATTACGAACGAGAGTCTATTAGACTATTAGGCTTTAATGAGTCGATATTCGTAATTGTAGTACCGCCCGTGCGACATACAATGTTTTTCATCACATTTGCAAGTAAAATTTTATATTTGTAAAAGAAAAAATATAATTGTTCCAAATATTGGCGATACCTTAGGCTGTGCTCTTGGCAACGTCGCCCTCTACCTCCCCCTCCCTCGGCATGCGCCGCAACGTGCGTGTGCATGTGGTCCGTGTAGTCCTACTGCAAGAGCGCGCGCAAGCGGTACGGCGCAGCGCCATCAGTACGGGCACTGACTCATTTACCGACCTTGGCTTCATGACAGGAAAATATGTACGCGCAATGACTCATTTACCGACCACGGGTTTCATGACAAGCACATTAAGGTCGAGGGTTTTATTTGGGGGGTTGCAACCAAGGTAGCCTGCATGTTACGACACTGTTTACGAGCAAGTGTGATGAAAAATTATAAATACAACGCAAACGCAACTAAACTCGACCACCAGTGCCATTAATAGGCCATTAAGACAGGGTTTTATAATGTGGGGACCACGGACCCCATATGGGTCCGTAGCATGTGTATCAGGGGTCCGTAGTAGATCAGTCTGTGAACATATCCCGGGGTCCGTGAAATAGTTTAAATTGTGAAAGTGGTCCGTGACTGCAAAAAGTTAAAGAAACCCTACATTAAGGCCTTACACAGGAAACTTAACAACATTTTAGACATGCCTAAACTGACGGTATTTTATGAACTGACATGCTTCAGTCGTAGCTCTAATATGACAGTGATGTAGATGTAAATTTTCACCTTTACGGGATAAATGCAAAAAAACTTCTTTTACGATCGATCTTTGAAATGCAATTAGGACGTTGTTGTTGTTCTAGATCTAGAGGTACATACGATGTGTTAAAAACATGTTCAAGGATCTTCCAAGTTTTTGTGGTAACACGGAAAAAAAATCTATAAGATTATCTCTTATAATTAGTCCAATTCACGGCCTCTTTTAGTTTCAATTTCGCTATAAATATACTAACCTTTTCTACGCCAAAGACCAATGGCTGAGTGCCATTGCTTCATCCCGATCCGAGCAGAAGGGCTACTACGAAATTCGAAAATCGAAGTTCGTGTCGTGCCGTCCCGCTGATACTTATATCATTTAATACGAAAGTGAGAGGGATGGTACGATACGAATTTTGATTTTCGAATTTCGAAGTAGCCCATCAGATTTAAAAAATAATAATATAAGAAAACCGTAAAGCTCTCACAGAAGAACTTAATTGCTTTTCCGGTTACACCATTTCTTTACATTGTTATTTAGTATAATGGATATTTACATGTCAGTTATAAATCATACATTGTATTATGGTGCTCCCACATTGGCGGTTATAGAGTTATATAACGTTACTAGCTGTTGCCCACGACTCTGTCCGCGTAGAGGTATGAAAAATAGTTTACGTCCTATTCTCAGACCTACTCACATAATAAATTTCATAAAAATCGGTCAAGCCGTTTCGGAGGAGTTTGGTCACAAACACTATGACACAATAATTTTATATATTACTAGCGTTTACCCGCGGCTGCGCACGCGTAAATCATTAGATACAGCAGTTTAATTGAAATTCCGGGATTTTATTAAATTCTCGTGGGAATTCCCTAAAATTACATCGTGGTTTTCATTGACGTTATATTATAACAACCATGCCAAATTTCATGACTCTAAGCCCAGCGGTTGTTATTTCAATATTTTATCCCTATCCCGTGGGAATATCGGGATAAAAAGTAGCTTATGTGTTATTCCAGCTATCTACATACCAAATTTCATGACTCTAAGCCCAGCGGTTATTAGTTCGAGATTTTATCCCTATCCCGTCGGAATATCGGGATAAAAAGTATCCTATGTTTTAATCCAGGTTATAAAGTAACTTTTTGCCAAATTTCAACCAAATCCGTTCAGCCGTTTCAGCGTGAAGAAGTAACAAACATATTCACTCACTCACAAACTCACTCACTCACTCACAAACTTTCACATCTATATTATAATTTCGTCAAGGGTACGGTAGACTCGAACGAAATTCACATCAAAATTGAAGAGCGTAAAAAATTAGTCAATCCGAGTCGACAACCTGTAGGCGAAAAATTCGGATTATCGAGTATTTTCAATATAAACTTGAATAAACTACTAAGTATATAATTGGCGTTGCGAAGTAACATGTCAATCAAAGTCATCACATCAAAGTGGCGTTAGTGTCACGTCATCACGTGTCACAGGTGTCACAGGTTTGCATTTCGTTCTCCTTAAGGGCCCCACACACGGTACGATTCGTCGATTTTAATCAGATCGATCGTACAGACGAATCGTACCGTATATGGGGCCTTTAGGTCTAATTTCTTTGATTATGAGACAGAGACATCATAGTTATTTGGGCAAATAAGATTTAGGAGAAATATCTACTAGAGAAATACCGATACGTAGGTTAGCTGTGAAAGTACGTTTGTGATAGTATTAAGGCTGGGAATATACGTCAGATTTTTCGATAAGTACGACAGTCTTTACACTGGCAAAAAAATTTTTGCAAACATGTTATTATGAGTCTACATTTTACCCGAGCGAAGCCGGGTTTTCATCTAGTTTATAATATTAGTAGGAAGTAGGACTAGCTATTGCCCGCGACTCCGTCCGCGTTGAAGTATGAAAAAAAGATTACGTCCTATTCTCAGACCTACCGAATATACACAAAAAATAAAACATAAAAATCGGTCGAGCCGTTTCGGAAGAGTTTGGTCACAAACATTGTGACACGAGAATTTTATATATTAGATAAAAGAACATATAAAACACGATAAAATTGTCTAACACTTTATAACTTTTGTCACAATTTGCTGTACAAAGTTATAAAACAAATGTTTTATAACGTTATATAAGACATAACAGCCAAAGTGGGAGCACCATTAGGCTAGATTCCTAAAAAATTTAATTTGTCCGTCAGTTACATTTTCAATAAATATCTGAAATGTATTTTTTCTTTTGTAAATTATACAAAAATATATTATGCCCATTTAAAATTCCGCGTGACGTCACACCTACGTACGCTTTTTACTAAGCAGTGACGACACGGGCCCTCATGTAAAACGTAACAGAGTGGCCTGCACGCAAATGGGCGGCTTTGTCTGTATCTCATCCAAACATATAGTATGATAACGCCATTTATTTTGCATCACCAATTTATTGCGGTAGTATATTCTAAATCTAAGAAACTAATTATATTTTGCTAAAGTTCTAATTTAATTGAAATGGCGTTAAAAAAGATTGAACTACAAAACTTGAGGGCACGCTATCATCAGCGTTTTATCACCACACAACTACACATTCATATTAATTTCATAGTCCTATAGGTTACTTCTAACCTATTAATCACCGACGCACATATGCGTTTTCGGAACTTCGCCCAGTGCCGCTGTCATAATTATTCATACATCTTTAACGCACATGTGCGTCGGTGGCACCTGTGGAAGTCAGGTGGCAGTGAATACGTTAAATACCACTACCCTATCTCGGGTGTACCTAACACCTGGGATAGGGTAGTTGCCAGAATGATTTACATATTTATTTGCAGGAAATCGAACCTCAGGCGTCTAACGACTAAGAAAGTCTTGTTTTAGACTCCGTATAATGTTTACTTTATTTATATGTTACACCATAATCACGTATGCATTTGTACTTTCTGTTAACGTTCCATATTCAAAAGGTGCCGAGAGGCTTTTACTAAGCTTGCGCATTCTAGCCGTCAGTCAGTCTGTTCAAAGTGTTGGCCCGTTATGGCACAAAACAGATAAGTAGAGAAGTCAATCTCATGTATGTACAGTCAAGGGCAAGATATCGACACGGCCAAAGTTACAAAATATGTATACTCGACTTTATGCACTGAATATTAAAGGCCGTGTATACATATTTTTGCAACTTTGGCCGTGTCGATATCTTTGCCCTTGACTGTACTTCACTTTTCAAACCTACGCTCGGCGGTCGCTCCAGGGTTGTCAACTATGGCTTATGCACAAAAAACTATTGTGGTAGTGGCACTCGTATCTAGTTGTTGGATTTATTGTTGAGAATGAAACGGGAAGAATGGAAATATAAATTAATAATAACTAAAATATTTTAATGTTAATGTCATTGTTATATTACAAATTTGTCACACAAAATATCTTGCGATGATTTCGACATTGACGAAATGGACGATTATTATATTTTAAAGTGTAATAAATTCAAAATTCGCATTCTCCATTATTGCACAAAAAAGATCGCAGACGTGTGTCTTAAGCGGATGGCACTCGCGCTCGCACTGATCCCAACTGGTCCGAGATATCCTGTCCGTGAAAAGTGTCGTGTGTGCGTTGCCCGAGCGCACTTTGTATGTAGATTGATTTCTGTACCTATCTGTTTTGTGGTTATAGGACCCTTGGCTCGCATTTTTATCCATTTATTGCTATATTAGAGCGGGTTCTGAAGGGAGTTCTGTATGCAAAATTAGGGGACCGCATTATGTGAATATATAAGTGAATATATAGGATGTCACTATCCGATTATTTTATTGTCATCAGATTTACATAAGTCTGCCAAATTTCATGCCAATCCGGCTACTGGCCAAATTCAACTTGCAAGATTTGACCCGCACATTTGTACATACAGACATTGCAAGTTGAATAAGAAAAAGAGAGTTGTAAAAAATGGGATATTGTCAGGAAAATAATTATTAAAATGGTTTAAAAGCATTTTTTCATTCCATTTACATGATCGCCTTAGAGGTATAAAAAAAATAGACCACCGGACAACAAAAACATGGCAACATTCAGAATCATAATTTGCAAGCTTTTCTGAGTTCAAAACTATTCACAGAATGCGGACCCCTAATTTTGCATACGCAATTTCCCTTATCGTGCTGTCAGAATTTTTACGTACATACAGTTGTAGTTATGTATTTATGTTAATTAAAAAAACACCTGAATAAATACAAGTGGTACATTGTTACTTGCGTCTTTCCAATGCAATTTGCACCGTCAACGTCGATTCGTTTCGTTAATGACACCATACGCCAAGCGATCAAGTTTAAGTTGATCGGTGACTGACGCCACCTAACAACGTAACTTAACAGATGTAATTGGATTTTAACCAGCTCGTCACAGTAAAACAAGAGATGCGGATTCAATCAAATACCGGCCAGCGCACGCGAATAACTTTTTCATTTTTACTACGAAACTTAGATTTCGTTGAGCAAACGTTCTGCTAAAAAAACACTCTTCAACTCTAGCCTGCTCTAAGAGCCTTATCACTTATCACACCGGCGATTTGCGGAAGAGTTGAAAGCGAGGCGAGCGCGCAGCGAGTTCGCCATCAAAATTGTAATGACTTGGGTTTTCACCTGTAATGTTACACTTTTTTTTTAATGATTATTATTGAATAAATAAATTAAATCAACGCGTAACTATATCGCCGCGAGCGCGCAACGTTTTCGCTGCGTACTTGCGGCGAAGTCCCTGACTGTGCAGCATGGCGTCCCAGCCCTAGGCGAGACAAAGTCACGGGCTCGCGACGAAATCGTTACGCATTAGCGACGAACTCGCTATGCGCTCGTCTCGCTTTTAACTCGTCCGCCAATCGCCAGTGTGGTAGATAAGGCTGTAAATTTCAAATAAGGCACGCGGTTTACTTGACGGTGACGGAGATGACGCGTATGTCTTCGTACGGCTTGTCTGTCTTGGGGTTGGTCTTGACGCTGCCAATGTTCTGGACCACTTCCATTCCGCGTACCACGCGCCCGAAAACCGTGTGCTTGTTGTCCAACCACGGCTGCAAAAAACAGGTTATTGTATTCTTTCTTTGTGGATGAGTATAGCAGGCAAACGGATAATGACTTGAGATGAACGTGTGTCTTCAATGATGTATATTCAAAACTTAAATAAATTGGCACTAAAAATCCCAGTTTTATTACAGCGCCACGATGTTGTTTGTTACTTCTTGTCCCTAGAATGGCTGCATAGATTTCAATTAAATTTGAAATGTAGATAGCTAGACATGTAGAATAATACATACGCTACTTTTTATATCGATATGCAGGAGATTAAGATAAAATCTCGAAATATCCCGCTGGGTCACGAAATTTGGCACTGTTGTTTATTTTTATTAAATTATGCAAAATCAATAAAGACCACGTTTTAAGTCTGCGTTTTCACCAAAAATGTGAGAGAATGTGTTTTCATGAACCAATAGAAACGCTTAATTTACCTATCCTCGCACAGCACATCTCTGGTGGAAACAGCTGAGCGGAGCGAGGCTGGGTAAATGAAGTGTTTCTATTGGTTATATTAAATATATTGACCCGGATAACTCACGTCTTAAATCGTCTTATACTCGTGCTGCGTCATCGGTGTGTGTGAACGTACCTCTACAGAGCGATGTTGTTAGTGTTGTGTGCTACCCTACATTTGACAGTTGTAATGATGATGAAAACGCGGGTAGTTGTGTGCCGGTGTCAGTTTCGTCGGGTAGTCGCGCGAGCAGAGCGGCGGCGCGCAGTGCGCGTGATGCAGCAGCCGCTGACTCGCGTTGCTCCGGAGACGAAGGGTTACGGATTAGCCCGAAACATGTCGAGCTAAACTCGATTTAAGACGTGAGTTATCCGGGTCAATATATTTCATATCATGAAAAACACATTTCTCGCAATACATCCTCGCACATCTCAGGTGGAAACGGACCCGTAATAAAGATCTCGGACTAAAGGTAAGCGCTAGTTTATATGTACCGTGGGCGCGAGGGTGATGAAGAACTGGCTGCCGTTGGTGTTTGGTCCAGCGTTGGCCATGCTCACGGTGTAAGGCCGGTCGTGCTTCAGCTGCGGCCGGAACTCGTCCGCGAACTCGCCGCCCCAGATGCTCTCGCCGCCCGTGCCCGTGCCTGCCACAAACAATTCAAATTCAAATCATTTATTCAGTAAATAGGCCGCAATGGGCACTTTTACACGTCATTTTTTAAACTAGCAGCGCTTTCGGAAAGACCATCATTGCCAAGAAGAATGCGCCGCAAGAAACTTGACAGACAGTCATTTTTTCAAAATAAAATAATCGTACTTACCTATATTATAAATGGGAAAGTTCGTGTGTGTGTGTTTTATCCCGATATTCCCACGGAATATGGATAAAATCTCGAAATAACAACCGTTGGGCTTAGAGTCATGAAATTTGGTATGTAGGTAGCTGGAAATCTGGAATAACACATAGGCTACTTTTTATCCCGGTATTCCCACGGGATAGGGATAAAAACTTTAAATTTTAACCGCTGGGTTTAGAGTCATTAAATTTTGGACAGTTTGGTTTGTTCTTAGTACAACGTCAATGGAGACCACGATATAAATTTTGGGAATTCTCGCGGGAACTCTGTAAAATCCCGAAATTTAAATTGTAACCACCAGATCGAATAGTTAACGCGTGCGAAGCCGCGGGTTAACTCTAGTTACAAATACAAGTCTAGTTAGGTTAGCTGGAAGAGATCCCTTTTTAGGGATAAGCTCGCCTTTGTTCTCCTCTCTGTGTATTTGTATTTTTATTTTTATGTGCAATAAAGAGTTTACATACATAATAGGTACTTAAAAACTACAGAATACAATTAAAAAAAAAAACATGAAAAGAGCAATAACAATACAGGGATGTATGGGGTCGCTTGGTTACAAAACTAAAACTAAACATAATATGTAACTATATATTATCTACGTTCAGTGGAAGTGTAGAATGCTTCCACCGTCATAAATAAATAAATAAACTGAAATATACATTTCAGCTCAAATAACCATAAGCTTAACAATATACAGCCTTAAATACAGCAATCATCATCAGCCCTACCCGAAGGTCCTTTTACTTATCAGGTGGGTTCTACTAGCGTTTCAGTTTCCTGTCGCTTAAGCTTTGGTTTCCTAGGAGGTTGGTGCCGTCATAAAGCGGCCGCAATAAAGTGGTGAATAACGTCACTAGAATGTTGTCTATTTAAACAAAATGGCGCGGTTTCCTAGAGAGCGGTGTCAATCACCGCTCTCTAGGAGGAGGAGAAGGAGGAGAGGTGTCAATTACGGCCGCTATATGACGGCACCGCTGATCCTAAAACCAAAGCTTTAAGACACCCCCCACATTAGCGTCTTTCGAGCGTCGTCGTCGTGCCAGGCCGGTCGCTGGCCGGCTGCCGGACGTCACCGAGCTTACGCAGCACCGGGCTGTTTCACCACCCATTTTTTTTTTTTTGATGCCATCTCTGTCTATTCGAACAAAACAAACAGAGACAGCATCACATTTATCCGACAGATAAAGTTAATCAATGGATGGTGGAAACAGGGGGTTATAGTTTCAGAATTATTCTTATCTTTTTCATTACATGTACTGTTGCCATGATAATGTGGGCTATACAGCCAACTTATATTTTAGTCTCGTAGCTATTTTTGTATTTGATTTGTTTTGTGTGACTTTCCGTAATTTCACTCTTCTGTGGCCCGGCGGAAGACCAGTGCTGGTTTTCAACCAGCGATATGCTGAGCCGGGACCTTTTTATAGCGGCAACACTTTTTCTTGTTATTTTTCCTAACCTTAATGTGACATTGCTGTTATAAATAAATTATTATCTTTCTTTCTTTCTTTCCCATGCTGGCCGGTCTAAATGTGGCACCCTGTATTACTATCGTTACCAGTACCAATACCAACCTGTGGGGTCCCCAGTCTGCACCATGAACCCTTGATCACCCGATGGAAGATGTGTCCGTTGTAGTAGCCGTTCCGTGCGTGTACGCAGAAGTTCTCGGCCGAGCGCGGCGTGTCCTTGCCGAACAGCCGGATGTGGACGTCACCGAGGGACGTGTGGAGGATCGCCTGCTCGTATATCCGCTGGACGCCTGCGGGGAGAGAGAGAGGACGCCTAGCGCTCGGTGAAGAGCAGCAGAGAGTTGTTACTGGCACGTGAGGCTTAGGTTTTCCAATATTGCAGATGTTTATGGTGATTCTTTAGCTCGTTTGCCATCCAGTCGAAGGATAAAATGTGATGCCATCTCCATCCATTCCAACAAAACAAACAGAGACGGCACACATTTATCCATACTAATATTATAAATGCGAATGTTTGTGTGTTTGTATGATTGTGTGTTTGTCCGTATTTCACGTCGAAACGGAGCGACGGATCGACGTGATTTTTGGCATAGAGATAGTAGTAGGCCAGAGAGTGACATAGCGACGGTTAAGAATCAATAACACCTATCATGCTAAAAAATGGTAGATAGACGTGGTTCTTAACCGTCGATAGGCTACTTTTATCCCGGAAAATGCACAGTTCCCGAGGGAACAGCGCGCGATAACCGAAGCCGCGGGCAAAAGCTAGTATAACTATAAGTGATTAGATTATCTTAATGTATATATTTTTTCTCTATTGAGTGTATTATTGTAAAGGTGGGCATCGAGTTACTTTTCTGCACTCGTGAATATCGAGGAAGGGGGGAAAGGGCGCCTCAACTTAGGTTGGCCAGAACGCGCACGGTGTTAACTATCATCTTTGCATTACATATTTTAAAAATGTAACGTGTTACGCGACAGAAAGAATCTAGTTTTCTTATCATTCAAAAACTCATGATCTACCGCGCAATATTTACGCCTCAACAGCTCACAGGCACCCAGTCTGATTTTTACTACTATGGACTAAGTAGCACTGTGGTCGATAAAAGATTGTGGACGAGTTGGCACTGTGGTCAAAATAGGAATGTAGATATGTGGACAAAGTGGGATATTTGACGATATCAGAAAGCGGACGACTTAGGAAGGTGACGATTTAGGAATTGTAGGCTGACGACATGGCACTATAGAAGATTTAAGAAAATGACAAAAAGGGACTGTGGACTAAGTCATCCTGAGCCTGTTTTTTGGTCATGCGTGAACACTGACCTTGTCCCTCCGTAGCCGATATAATATCCTCCTTCGAAGGTTTCTCGTTGAAGATGTCCCGGTCGGCGTCAGGGCTCTTGATGTCATCAGGGCTGCGGCGGGAGAACATATAGAACCGGTTCTTCTTGTACGCCGTGCAGAACAGCGTGGGGTCAGTTTTGATGCTGAGCAGGGTTGGGTTCTCCGAGCCTTCCATTTCGAGGGTGGTGGCCACTTTGGACTGGTTCGTTCGGCCCTAGAAAGTTAGCACATCTAATTTATTGAATTTGGCGTTACTTTGCGGAGGTTCAATTTCAATAAACAAATAACCTCATCTTGCTATTTCGCAAACAAAGCTGCCCTCACAAGCCCTCTCAAATCAACCTGTGAGAAAGCCTCTGCCGGGCTGTCGAACGTGCTGTATACAGGATGCTTTTGACCATGGGGCTTTGAATGCAAGATACAGCACGAAGTGGCCGGTCGCGTGAAATATTATGAAACAACTCATTAATACTCGTACGCACTGACCTGGAAGAGCGCTAGATGTAATGGTCGCAAGTTTTCAGGCTTGCCGAGCATGCTGGCGCAGCGGTTGGTCACGAGATTGACTATTTTGACGCCGAGCATGGTCGCGTACAGCACGAAGTGGCCGCTCGCGTCGAATATTATGTTCGCATAGTGCACCGCGTCTGATTTCTCTAGGTCGCGCTCAGTCGCCATTCTGGGGATATGTATAAAATAATAATAAATATCACCGGATACTTTACACCAATGAGGGCTAGAGGCGCTAGTGTAGCGTGAGGTCTCCGAAATGACAAATCTCATAGTTTTTTGTGAGCTACGCGGGTTTATTTATAATTAGAATATTTTACATTACCTGAAATTAATTATGGCAATTATGCGTTACGGGGCAATGAATGTCTGTGTTTTGAGACAATTTGGACATGTTGCTGAAACGGCTGGACGGATTTGGATGAAATTTGGCAAAAAGTTAGTTTATTAACCTGGATTAAAACATAGGATACTTTATATCCCGATATTCCCGGGATAGGGATAAAATCTCTAAATATAAACCGCTGAGCTTAGAGTCATGAAATGCTGGACGTCTGGAATAACACATAGGCTACATTTTATCCCGATGTCCCCACGGGATAGGAATAAAATCTCGAACTAATAACCGCTGGACTTAAGAGTCATGAAATTTGACCATGATTGTTTTTAATGTAACATCAATGAAAACAACGATTTAATTTTCGGGATTTCCCACGGGAATTTTTAAATATCCTGGAATTTCAATTCAGCTACTGGACCTAATGATTTACGTGTGCGAAGCCGCGGGTAAACATTAGTCATTAATAATCCTTTAAACTGTGTTTAATTTTTACACAATAATATTTATATTTTTTATGCAAACGCCACAAAGTAACTGTGCTACTCAAAATACACATTTTGCACAATCTGGCGTGAGATTTCGTGAAATCTCTGATCTCACCATGTCGGAAGACCATTGCTGGTTTTCAACCAGCGATATGCTGACCCGGGACCTTTTCATAACGGCAACACTACTTATGTATTTTTTCTAACCTGTGTCCCTGTGTAATGTGTCACTGCTGTTATAAATAAACTATTTTCTTTCTTTCTTTCACCAAGAGAGGATCGGAGGTCCAAAAACCGGCAACATCATCTCTCGTAACTAACGAGCGCGAGCGCGAGCGCCCCCTAATGGAACAGAGCTGACCTGCGTCCAAACTCCATGTTGGGCAGCTGCTGGTGCTGATGCTGCAGGTCCTGGAAGCGCGCCAGTCCCTCGTCGACCACCTTCTGCAAGCGGCCTGACACGAAATGGAACACACGCACCTATTACAGCCAACATAAACAAACACCACACGGGAATATAGTATAGGGTATGTGCACTAATAATTTACATAGTTTTTATGAAGCAGCGTCAATCCTTTTTCAGCCTGCCAATTTAGACACGCTACTACAAAATTTGTCTTAGTTTTATGTTGTCTATCTCTCGAGGATTAAATTAAACGCAAGTCATATTTATAACAAATTCTATTTACATAAATACCAATAGCTGTTATTTTTACTTATTCCATTGTTAAAAAAATAAATAAACATTGTAAGACTGGTTTGAAAAGTTTAAAGTATTTTTGTGATTCATAAGATATGTCTATTTGTTTCCGTTGTATATATTTATTAAATTTTAAGGGGGGAAGGGGGGGGGGTAAATTCAGTTTTCCCAGAAAGTAAAGTGGGTAACAATATTTAAAAAGTTAGTAAACACTGGTCTCCGCGAGAGGTATTTGAGTGATTTGGACCTGTTCAATGGTTGCATTATTTTGAGTTGTCCGGTATCGGAAGATGCAGTACGAATTTACAGGTTCATCAAACACTCCTTTGCAGCCAGATAATCTGGACATCGCAATAGGAGTGTTTGATGAATGTGGACATTGAGTCTTTCAATACACGTGTTTTTTCTGTGTATCGAATATGTATAAATCTCTCTCTCAATGAGGCTGGCATAGTCACACAGGTGCACTTAAGCCTCAAAAAAAAATAGGAAAAAAAAGAAACACTGGTCTAAGGCTTGAGAGCGAACATTGGTATTTATCATACAAATATCCGCCCGCTATAATTCCCTTTGAATTATATTGCTTAATCGTTCCAACCACGGGTTCCAACTGTCCTGTAACTAATACAAAAATCATAAAGAATCAAATACCTTTCTATCCAAGCTGATGGACGCCATCTTTTTTCCGTCAGGCGAGAAAGCAAGCGACGTCGGATAAGTCTTATTCTTCACGAAATCGAACAAATCAGTATCGAGCTTCGATCTAAAGTCCACATTCTTCGGGAACTTGTATTCATGCTTCGGCCCAGTCCAGTATTCCACGATGCCCGCCTTGTCCACAGACACCGCTGTTTCGTAGACTGGGTTGTATTTGATGGTTGATACTGTGCTTTGGTGGAGAGTCTCGAATGTGTGGAGTGAGGTCCCGGAGGCTTGTGTGCCGTCGAACACGTGGATTCTATTGCTGCCTTTCTCTGATCTGACAAAATGACGAAGATGTGAGGGGTGAGGCTGCAATAGAGAGAACTCTCTCCAGGCAGATGTTATGAATGGGGACTGAAGTCCAAAAGATGGTATCGGAAGTTGAATTTCGTCACTACTTTAAAAAAAAAACTCGGACCTCACAATAGATAATTTTTTAGTGAAATTTATGAACATTACATCAAGGTTCAATTTTGTTGACATATTGATTTTTTCAAAGTAGTGATGATTTACGACCTTTGCGCACTATAAGGCACTTGTCTCACCGCCAGCGAGGAAACGATTGGCTATCGACTATTTTCTCGCTCACGAACAAAAGATTATAAGATTCTGTGTAGTGACACATACATTAATAGTTATCGCTGGCTGTTCACACTGGCTCTTACATCTTTTGTCAAGGTCGCTGAGCTATAGATACTTCAGCGATGTCAGCTTGGCGGCCGCCCCGCACGAGCCAGTCGAGTGGAGCGAGTAAGTCGCACGCGAACACTCGCTTGCAGCCGAGCGACAAAACTACACTCGCTTCTCGCTGCTCGCCCACTCGTTTCTAGTTACTCGCTCTACTCGCTTCTCGCTCATCGTCGGCGGTGGGACAAGTGCCTAACAACTCAACAGCCACTCGACTCAAACTTAAATATTGAAATTTAAACCTTATGTCTGTATTTCCTACGGTACAATTTGCAATTCCGCAGATCGCCAAGCGCAGCGTAGGACGTCCACCAACGAGGTGGATTATGACCTGGTTAAAGCTGCGGATTCACGGTGAACGCAAGCCGCTGCCAACCGAAGTAACTGGAGGTCTATGGGGGAGGCCTATGTCCAACAGTGGACGTCCTACGGCTGAGATGATGATGATGATGAATTTTCAATTTATGTAAGCGTGGCGTGGTCTACGCGTATACTGCGCGTTTTATACTCTAGGTCAGGGGTCGGCATTCGGCAACCTTTTGGGCCACATAGTGAAAAGAATAGATAAAGGCGGGCCGCACTTGTAAGATAATTTTGTACCTATTAGATATCTACCTAGTTACCTATTGTAGGTGGGTTATATGTAGAAGGGATATTACATAACCCAACTAACAAAAAGATGGAAAACTCCCGACTTTGTCACTTCAAAGTCCAATATCTCAAAAACGGGTGAACTGATTTTGATGAAACATGTCTAAGAACCATCACTAGAAAACCTGCTTTCAAATTAAAAAAACGCATTCAAATCGGTCCACCCGTTTAAGAGCTACGGTGCCACATACAGACAGACACATACCTACAGACCCACATACACAAATAGCGGTCAAACCTACAACACCCCTCTTTTTGCGTCTGGGGTTAAAAATTGTCGCTGACCGCAAGGAGATAGATCTCGGGCCGCATGCGGCTCGCGGGTCGCGCGTTGCCGACCCCTGCTTTAGGTCAACTTTTGCCACGCGTGGCCATACGTCGGCCCCACGGCGACTATGCGCTTTCGACTAGCGGACAACCCGCCATGTTCAACCCAGAACTAAACGAGCTGACCCAGTTGACTACGCATTGCCCACTCGTTGATACCAGTTGTCCACTAGTGACCAATGGGTCATCACCTAGTTGATTACTTAACCAAATGTTTGAGTTGAGTTGGTGTCTCAGTGGTGTGGAGTTGATAAGGCTGCGTACGCACTATGCGGTTAGCTGCGCGGTTTTAACGGCCTAATTTTAGCCTAAGTTTGCGAAGACCTGCGCCCGAGTTGAGAAATGAGATACTTTGATGGTGTGATGTTAAAACGTTGGAGTTTCTATATTTGCTCACTAGATGGCGCTAGCAGTCTTTAAAAATGTATCAATCAAGAGCTTTTAGTAAAATAAACGTAATAATCGGATTAATGATGACATTAATTATGATTAAGATTTTAAATTATTAGTTTTCTCGACTCTAGTTTGGACACTGACTCTCTAGTCTTGTGATATTGACAGCTGTCACCCGCACCATGCTACAATGAAAGTTCTGTAGTTACAGTACTTACAGGTCGAGTCACAACAGTTGGCACAAATGGATTGAAAAAAAGTAATGTCACTCAGACTTTTATAGGGTAATAAGAATAACAAATGCATGACATTTTCACATTTGTGTGAAGTGTATTCAAATAGGTAACACAGAGATAGTTTAATTCACTCACTCAATCCATTTGTGGCAGCCCTTGCGTATCAACCTGTACATAATGAGTGAAGTCAATGTAAATCATTAGAAGTGGATTACTCACCAGATTTAATTTTTAATTCTATTAACACTGAGTAAACTTAGTAAGGACCAGAACTGCTGTACATATACTTACACCGCTAATGCTGATATAGGATCCCCAGCAGAATGCACCCACTCCACACAGTACGGCTCGAACTCTACCGTCATCATGTTGATCATATCTGGGTAAAAATTATTAACAATAAAAAACCGTTAACAGATTTTTAATTAGTATGATGTATTTGTTATGGTACAAGAGGGTGGAGCGTACATGATAATTATAAGTTGCATACATACAATATAGTAAAGTAGGACATCAAATTGCACTTCTCATTTTCAGATTGATCATAAATTTGGTGCAAATAGTATTAAAACTAGGAGAAGTTGAGGCCAAAAGAGGCTGAAAGAAGTCTATGTGGTGTACAAACAATCATATAGATAGGTAAGATATATGTATAGTAAATACATACATATTGAAAGGTCTCTGACTCAGCCTAGTATACAAAATATTATTAAATTGGAATATCTACACTGGACGTATATCTAAATTGGTTATTCCAATTTCGTAAAATCAGTGCTTATTCTTGCCAGCCCTGCCTGCCCCGCGCTTAACTCAATCCCCCACAAAACCTTATTTTGTAATTCTGTGCAATTATGATCACTGCTATATTTAGGGCCGACGCTAGCTGGCGCGGGTGCACTGCGCGGGCGCACGCATGTACAATGCTATGCACGCGACGCGCGCAGTTAGCGCTGCCCATACTATTTTCGAAGAGGCGTCCACCAGCTCCATGTAAACCGCGACAGTTGGCGTAGGCCCTAGGTGCCGCCGCGAGCCGGCTGTAGTTGCGATTTGCACTTACCAAAATTAATAACATCAAAGACTTTGAGTGTCTTCTCCGGGGATGCCGTACACAATAGTGTTCCCGTGCTGTTGGCTGCAATGTCGCTGATGGTGCTGAGGTGGCAGCGGAAGTGCTTCACAAACTCTATGCCCTCCTCCTGAAATGTACAATTCATTACATAAATTTAATCGAGACTACTGCAATATGCTATGTAAGATGTCAGTCAAAGTTTAATTAGCTTGTGCAAAATTGATAATTCATGACAAGTTATGAGTTATATTTTTTACAAGTCACTGGACACTACAACAGATACACATCTTACAAGACTCGAGAACATACATTCATAATTTACATATTGGTCCTGACCAGGAATAAAACCCGGAACCTCAAGCTTTGTCATCAGGTTCTCTAACCATTGGACATAAATGCGGTCCTCCAAAGTAGAAAAAGAACAGCTCATTACTTATAATAATTTGATCAAATAGAATTTTAAAATAGAATCGATACCACCCATCAAAGAATTGTTCTTGATTTTAATATCATCTATTTGGTCTGTGTCAAAAAGCTTGAAATGAATATGGATTCGACTACGACTTTGAAAAAGTCTGATAATTAGGCATATAACCATAGTCACAATCACATTCAACATTTTCTTATGCCTATTTAAAATGGTGGTAACAATAATACCCCTTTCTATTGCAGTTGACTGTGTCTACAATTTTAAAATACATACTTTTAGTAAATTGACATTGCAAAATCATTATTGATTTTCATCTTTTAAACAGTACTCAAAATAAAATTAAAAATAAAATTAAAATAGTAGTAGTAGTTTGTAATTATAAGGGTTAATCAACCTGAATGGACAAATGAAAAAAATTATGCTTGGAGCAATGGATCTGAAATCAAATTGACAAATTGTTTTTTGAACTGTTTTTGAATTGTTTTTGATTGATCTAAATATATATTTTTTTATTCAAATGGATGGTAAACAAGCAAGTGGGTCTCCTGATGGTAAGAGATCACCACTGCCCATAAACATCTGCAACACCAGGGGTATTGCAGATGCGTTGCCAACCTAGAGGCCTAAGATGGGATACCTCGAGTGCCAGTAATTTCACCGGCTGTCTTACTCTCCACGCCGAAACACAACAGTGCAAGCTCTGCTGCTTCACGGCAGGATTAGCGAGCAAGATGGTGGTAGCAATCCGGGCGGACCTTGCACAAGGTCCTACCACCTGCCCTGTACCTGCTTATATTACAATAATTACTACTGTACCTGTTTTTTCCAAAACTTGAGATGTCCATCCTGACTAGCTGTGATGACAAAGTCGGTTTTAGTAACAACTATATGTGACACCACATCGCGGTGCATGTAGCTACGCTCGTACGTCTCTGAAGACGGCAGATTCTCCAGGTACAGAGATTCAAACTCCAGAACTGAGAAAAACAACGTAAACACACAGTTAATACCACTTCTCAAATCGACGCTAGTGCTAGAGGTTTTACTGTTGATTTCGATCTTTTATGAAATAAACACTACTCAATTTCATGCAAAATTTTATTAAGTATGTTGAATTGAATCGTAAACACGAGTTAGCATTGAATTTGACCTTTTCGTTTCTTCGGTTTAGATATTGCCGCCTCGGAAGGCATTGGCCCTATCCAAGCGTCACTGTCGGATTCTTCTGCTTTCTCTGGACTGGCCGGTCTCTTTTCCGCAGACATCACTAGAAAATCTTATACAAATAACTATAATTGTTTTGATCTGATACAACGCGTCAAGTCAAACGCGTGTAGGAAGGAAAATTGACACTTTGAGACTCAGTCTCACTCACTCAACTCAAAGTGAGAGTCAAAGTTTGAGTTGACTTGTATTGTGTGTATTAAATACACACACTCACTGTATTGTATTGTTTAGCTTGGTTGGTTGGAAATTGACATTTTGACAAATGCGGGTTGTCCGCTAAGTTTTTCGGAAATGGCTAATTTAATTTGAGAGCACAATAAAGCGAAAGAAAAAAGAAAACAAGAGGCAACTAATTTTACAAAAACTATCCTTTCCTCAGAACTTTTTTTTAACAAAATCCACCATTTTCATTGTATCTGTCGCGACAGGCGCGAATCTCTAGGTGAGCGGCCCGCTTTATTAGTTTTGGAGTGGCAACACTAAATATAAAAAGTGACAGCTGTCAGTCGATGGCATGGCGGTTAACAGTGTCAAATGTGAAATGTGTATAAAGTTCATTTGTGGAAGTCATCAAGCATCAACTGCAGAATCTCCCTCCTCCCAAAGCTGAGTATACCTAAGTATTCCTATTTCTGCTGATCACCGGGTGTCGAGGCGCCTATGGTCGGTGTATCACGTATTAACGTATCACGTATACTGTTGTTTGTACCAATCACACCCTGTGGGGCGCCAGCTCGGATGCATGCCCACACACATGGTGTGGGACCCATCCTGACTGGTGTCTATCTTGGACTCTACCTACAGCTCCATCGACAACCCAGGGGCATATCTCGTTGTCCATTACGGGACACGGGATCTGGGTCGATTTAGAATCTTGGCGTGCGCAGTGGACCAAGTACCGTTTAGCGAGCGGGCCCGGAGACGTCCGGTTAACCCCTCACCCGTAGAGTGAGCCTGTATGTTTAGAGCAGTGTCGTAACATTGTGACACGAGATTGAGTCTTGCCGTTCTGATACCAGCTATGTTTTACAGTTGACCGAGAAGTAGTGAACCGAGGAGCGCCACGGGCTGACCGTGACACTCCGTAGCCGGATGAATGATCAGGGTTACTCATCTGGCCATAATTTATGCAGGAGGTGGAAGGAGATTACCAGCGGAGACACATCCAGTTTTAATATAAGCGAAGCAAAACTATTGGGAGCTGGCAACCTATAAGAAGATGAATTCAGGTATGTTAAATATATGCTACATCGCGAAAGGAGGAATACATCTCATAATAAGCAAGTCTTACCCACAACATGAAAGTATAGAGATATAGATACAAAAAATACCCAATCTTTCGCGATAGTATCAGTGGCACTCATCTCATCCTCATCAAGACGTGTCTAATGATGTACCATTTATCAAAATCAATTGAGCTGTAGTGTAGTTACGAGCACGGGGCTACTACGAAATTCGAAAATCGAATTACGTGTCGGTCCGTCCCTCTGACACTTAAACTATTTAATACGAGAGTGAGACGGATGGTACGATACGAACTTCGATTTTAGATATTCATAGTAGCCCTGCAGATATAGGATAATACAAAACGTATATTATATACATATAAAGATGTTAAAAACATTCCCCTCCTTTTGGACTCCGTCGCGGTCTAGTAACAGTAGTCCAAATCTGATTATAAAATAAAAACTAAAAGTTGAGTCAAACTGGTTCAAATTTATTTTACTAGTAAGTGTAACATTTGTCTTTTCTTTAATTTATGACCAATTTAGCCATAATATACTCGATCTGGTAACCCAGACACAGACAAGGGAAAGGATACGTTCCGATTTTTTGATGTTTGTCATTATTCTGAAAATCTGAAATACGCCTTCATTGTTGTTTATGGTCTTGTTAACTTTTATAAACTCTAAATGCTGTCTATGGGAAAAATGTCTTTTACGAATTCGTAGTGATGGTGGCTGGCTTCCTTGCAGACGACGCGTCATAAATTTTAGCTTATTTGTTAATTCTACGAGAATTTTGATCGATTAACGATCTAAATAGTAGTGATTTTAAGTGCTTAAGAAGTTTCACACATAATCGGTAAGTGTAAAGTGTTGTAATCATTCCAAAACCCCGCGCCACCGGTATCTCTACACGTGGTTTGGCTACCGTCCCGCGTACGTACTTTCCATCAGTATTTTTTTATATGCATCAGCAGAGTTTACTCGTTACGTGTTATTTCATTGCGATTTAAGTGAAATCTTGTAACTTTTTAAGTTGCCGCGTAGTGTTTAGGTTGTTTATTGAACGTGGTCATTTTGACAAGTACTGGCTTTCTGGCACAACTCTTGGCACGGTAATTAATGAATGTGAAATGTTACTTTCTGCTTCCTTTGTATTTATACACTGATAGCGAAGCGAGATATCGTTAATGAAATCCAGGTATTGACTTAACTCGAATCGTCTGTTGGCTCTTGCACTCGTCGGCACGTCGCGGACACTTTTCTCTTTTTCCTCTATCGGTTATGACGCATCTATGTACTTGTGAGCCGCGAGAAATCGTATAAATTCACTGGGTAAATACCTATGCCGTGAATATTCATCCAATCATTCTCAGTATGAAAACATCTTTTAAGGTTACTTTGTATAAAGCGTGTAAACCTGTTGTAGAGAAGTTTAAATATCCACGCACGTTATTCGGCGTCTTGTCAGATGTTATAAAAAGAGTAATTGAACATGCCTAATTAAAATGAAGTTCTATGTAACCTATACAAATAGTTACCTGTCATGTCATAAATATAATGTACATAGGATTTGATTGCAGACCCTTGCAACTGTACTAGTTATTGTGAACATTCTATCTACATGCTGATCTGAAATTGCCAAGGTGGATATGCTTTCCAAACTAAACCAAGTTTTTAATTTTAGTCTGCATTTGCTAATTCCTCTGTTAGGGTATCATTTAAATTATTGTAGGTACTCGGCTCATAAACTTGGATAATTAATTAATAACTTTATTGTAATCATTCTACCTAAAGTGGTGCTAATAGGAAGAGGTAGTAGGTACTAATGCTCAACAGCTATTCATAATGCAAAAAGAGCATCATATTAAAGCCAACGTGCATGCCATGTACCCAAGATGTTCACCCTACCCTCAATTTATATATTATACTGTTGTCTTCACTTTTTAGAAATGGGCATCAATAAAAATATATCCAAATCCTAACTAATATTATAATGTGAATTAAATGAATTCTTCAATGATGAAGTTGTGGGCAACAGCTAGTAATTAATAAGGTATCAGAACCAATTTTAATTATGTGTCAAGATTATAATATCATGCAATTATTTCAATTTAATATTATTTGAAATGGTAAATTATAATTGTGTTATGGGTTGTTGCTATGCTAAATATGAAATATGTAATTACATATTGTTACATATAGGAAGGACACAATATACTGATGATAAATCTTGAGATTTTCATACATTAATTGTTTTTGTGCCCTACTGTAGCTTGCAGGAGTGACACATACCTATATTGTGTGTTGAGTTTTTTGTTGAAGGTATCATTGTCAAGGACATCACAGCCATTGGTATAAATACCTACCTGATACTTTCATAGATATATTGCAATAAACTTCTTCCATCCAATATGTTATTTCATTCATCAAACTAATTTCACTATTAACATAAACACATTTCTGTACTTTCAAGCTGTATTTTTTTTTGCTGCTATATAGTGTGCTGTATTGTAGTAAAACTAACATCAAAGTCAACAACCAACCCTCCAACAAGATGGAGCGACGACTTGGTTAAGATCGCGGGATCGCGGTGGATGCGGAAAGCACAAGACCGGTCTGAGTGGAGAGCCTTGGGGGAGGCCTATGTCCAGCAGTGGACGTCTTTCGGCTGACATGATGATGATGATGATAACATCAAAGTCTATATTGCGGTTCAAATCAACTTTTGATAGCAATGTCAGTCTTTTTCAGTTCTACCCGCCTGTTAGTCAATGATCAGAGCTATGCCTTATCTCATATAATTCAAAGTAGGTTACTTTGATTTTTAATCTCAACAACAATCAAACTGGCTATTAATTTTCAAGTGCTGCTTGTATTGACAAGCCATAATCCAACATTAATGTACTTTTGTACTAAAAAGTACAGTTTTACCCAAATAACCTAGTGACCTAAATCACTATGAAGTTACGGTTTAGAAAGTAATTGCTCATAAATTGTATCATGGCATGGCCAACCAGAGCTAACAGTGAAATTAGAAAACATTTTGTATTGTCAGTTCTTAGATTTATTTTACATTGTGAACAACTTTCTATGACCTAAAGTGAGATAGATTAATTTAAATAAAAATCTGTTGTGTTTTAACAGGAATACAAACTTACCAAAATTGTATGTAATATGGATTATCAAATGTTGTTATGGATTTATCAGATACTTTTTCTCTCTTTACTATTTCTTTTTCAAAAGCTAGCCATGTAACATACATAACTTAATGAACAGTTTTGAAACTCGAAAGCCAGAAAACATTTAGTTATTCTGGGTTGAAATCGTCTATTATATGAAAGATTATGTTAACCTCTTTGATGATTCGTTATCTACATCAATATATTAATAGGTATAATTCTCATGATTGCACTATGATATGTAATTAACTGCAATTTTCCTCTTGTGTCAATAAAAAATAGTTATTATAGTCCTATAATAAAACAGGTTCTAAGTGTAGCTATTGTAATTAATAATTATCTTGTATATAATGAACATGTTCATGAGTTCTAGGTTATCAGTGAACCAGAATTGTCTGATGTTTTTTTTTGTATTTTTTCACTTTTTTTTCTCTCCACTTGCTAATTCTATAGATTTGTTCTTTTAATTAAGTATGTGTGTGTGTAACTGACTGACTGACTGACAGTAAACAACTAAAATGAAATATAAAAATGTACAATACAAACCTCACAATATTTTTGTTGGGGATAGTGCATATAAAATAATTCGGTTTCTTTAACAATTTTTACTTAAAATTATTTGAAATTATACAAATATGAAATTAATCCCCACAAAACTACACATTTGCACTAACCCCGACAATATGTGTATTTGTGGTACCATTCCTCACCTCACTAATATTGGTTTAAAAAAAGAATGAGTTCAAACATGCTCATCATTGTTTCCATTGTTACAGCAATGAGTTCAAGCGTATGCTACAAATGCAACCGAACGGGGCACTTCGCCCGCGAGTGCACGCAGGGCGGCGTGGCCACGCGCGACGCCGGCTTCAGCCGCCAGCGCGAAAAGTGCTTCAAGTGCAACCGCACTGGACACTTCGCTCGGGACTGCAAGGAGGAGGCTGACCGTTGTTACAGGTTTGTTGACATTACATTCTTTGATTGATTTTCCTGTAGCGATCAAGAATAGGACCTAAAGTCTTCCGCAACTTTCATCAGGTAGCGTGGTTACCCTTGGGGAATTTTTACAAAAACTCAGAGAAGAAAATCCATAAGATTTTTCGATTTGTACTTAAGAAACGGATTGAACTTTTTGGTGGCTTCAAAAATGGATTCTCTCTTTGTTTTCTTCTGTTAGAGATGAACACACCCAACCCAACGGATCGTATCGTGCATTGGCGCGCTCGTAGTAGGTAGTCACTTTACGATGGCCGTGACCGACGATATTAAATGTATCAGCGGCACTATGTGGTTAGTCAGGTGTGAATCATCATTCCGCCTCACTCGACGCGTCTTCAAAACATTATATGCGTTTCTGTAACTTTCACTCGGTCAGTGCAGTGCACAAATGTCCCTGACAGTGTTTGGGATGTGTTTTTAAAGCAGTCACAAACTCATGAACTCTACCCAACTTCTCATATGCGGTAAGGTTTGAATAACACAAATAAAAGGATGTTCTTCTATCAATACAGATATTAAAAGTTTGTACTCATTAACCTTGGATTTTATAATAAAGTCTGTTTACCGATTTGAGTAAGAGAAGTATGTTATGTAGACGATACATTATAGAAGTAAATATTTCCTAAAAGGTACATAGGTAATTAACAACGCGATTCAAGGTTCAATATCGCACCAATTTCGGTGTTATTGTCCTCAGGACTCGTACGGTCGATATGACCTTAACCTCTCACTGTCAAGGACACTACTGACAAGTTAGTCTATCGATAATGTTATTCCAATTTTCATCAGATAGGTACCTACCGTGGAACGTTACGCTATGGTCCTCCCGATTCAAGGCAGCCGCACGTTAAAAATGAGTTTTTTTTTGCCGTAATAAATAATTTTATCGCCTACTGGTCTTCTAAAGTCGATTTTCAAGTATGACCTTTAATGTAAATTAAATTTAGATAATACTAATTAAGAACCTAATGTGTAATAAAAAACGTGGCCACAGGGACGTTGGTAGGAAGTCTACCTCGGCGATTGACCTTGGCCCCGTGTTAAGATGGCGGATAACGGTCGCACGTGCTTGGTAGTCACGTTAAATCAATTGGACCTAACACGCAGGAGTTGTATATTTAAAATAATTATAAAATTAGCTTAAAATATAGTAAGGCGAAATGTATCGAAGAGAGAGAGAGCATGAATATAAAATAAGGCGATGTGTGTTGTGTTCCAGATGCAACGGCACGGGGCACATAGCGCGCGAGTGCGCGCAGAGCCCGGACGAGCCGTCGTGCTACAACTGCAACAAGACTGGCCACATCGCGCGGAACTGCCCCGAGGGCGGCCGCGACTCGTCCGGCCAGACCTGTTACAACTGCAATAAGGCCGGGCACATCTCCCGCAACTGCCCCGACGGCACCAAGACTTGCTACATGTGCGGCAAGCCCGGACACATCTCGCGCGACTGCGAGGAGGCTGAGCGAAACTAACACGCCGCCTCCGCGCCCCGCGACACTTATATAATATTACGAAACTATGTATATTATGATGCCACGCACGGACGATAAGCAAAGGACGAGATACGCGTACACACCGAGGAAATTAACGAACGGAATTACAAATCAGATACAGAAATGGACACAGACTGAGGAGTATGATTTAATGTTGACTTGTATATAGGTCTCCGAGAGCGCCGAGAGGGCCGCTCGCCGCTAGAGTAATGTTTGTTCTTGCACGTGATCGAGTTATTGTGTTTTTAAATCATTTAATAATCGTGATTGAACTATTGATGAGGTAGCGTTACAGTTTTTAGCATTACAGAGTATATATTTAATATATTTTGTACAGATTTTTTTGTCAAAAGATAAATTGGATGCTGGCGTACCATGACTTTTCAATGTGGAGGAGAGGAGGAGGAGATCCCAGGAGAGACCTGACCCTTGTTCGTCCCGTTTCTAGCCGTAGCCTAGCGGTTCAACGACTTCAACTTACTTTCGCTCTGTGATAATTAATTACTTTGATCAATCCTTTGTTTATGAGGTCCTGCTTACTTGTGGAGTATTCAGTGGTTAATTAGATTTTCATCAATCATAATATTTTTTATTTTGTTATCCCTGTCATTGTGCCTAATGTACCTATGACACGAGTTGATGTATACTTGTTTAGCTTAACGTGGGAGATAATGAAATAAAAATCTTGCCTTATTCTAACAAGTTTTCTGTCTCCCTGATATAATCGACACAACCAATTTGCAAAATGTTATGCTTCAATCGAACGTTTTGAAGCGTAGCGTAGTAGTCATTATCGTATCCGGTATCAAATACGAGAAATATACACACGAATCGTAAATTTATTCCCATGCGTCTAAGTAGGTACACAGTAAAACAACCGGTATATGACAACATGACATGTAAATGATGCTGATACATTATATTCACTGCCAAACACACATCTGCTGCCTTGTGTTAAATATTTTGCCGTCGAACGGATACAAAAAAATAACCGAGCCTACCTAAAAAATCAGCGCGGCGCGAGGCTATTGCAAAGCTTAATATACCTAACCTTCTTGAAAGCGACGTCATCGTTACTAAAATTAAAACTGCTACTGGCAAATAGGAGAGTCTTAAGTAAGGGCTTGTAAGGTGAGAAAATAAGCAGTTTTGATACGAACCTCTGCTCCCCCCTTTCCTGCTATAAATGTTGGTTATGGAAATCTGAAAAAATCGCGACTATAGGTAGGTTACCTACATTTATAAGAAAAACTTGCTTTACAGCCCCACCTTGAAAAAAATACTAGTTTGCAGGGTTCGAGGATATATATCGATGCATATATATATCATGATTTATATCCGATATATATCAATACAAAAATGGTTTAAAATTTTCATATTATTAAGTAATTTTTGGCCCTTGTTACTGTATTACTACTTCCCAAATGTACATGGGGTTGGAGTAGAGTTAAAACATACTTCCTAATAGTAAGTTCTAATCCATAAATGGCAACATTTCTGCCAGCATTAATGGCGTCAGTCGTGTTAGAAAAAATTCGTTACGAAAGAGTAAGTTTTTTTTGTGTTTATTCTATTACTTTTTACCAAGAAAGTAATTGACAGAGTGCAGAAACGATTTTACTTCATTATTTATTGAGTATATACATAAATAATACAATAAAATAATAATATGGCTTTTATTCAAAATTGATATATATCATAAATATCCGATATTATACTTTACTATTTACGATATATATATATATAGGATATTTTCGAACCCTGCTAGTTTGCGATCTGCAGCGCTACTACGAAACACGAAACTCAAAGTTCCTATCGTACCGTTCCTCTCGCTCTCGCATTAAATAGTATAAGTCAGGGTTTCGCAAAGTGGGGTACGCGAACCCCTAGGGGTTCGCCATTTGACGGCAGGGGGTTCCCGACAAGATTAACGTAATGGTGGCGCGATGACTGGCAGGCACGTGCGGCACACATGGTGGCGCGCGCGCGACTGATTTCGTCGTTCAACAGTCAATTTTATTGTTTTCTTTGGGAGGTTAGGGGGGGGGGGGATTTAATTAGTTAAGGGGTTCGCTGTCACCTGGAAACTTGTACAGGGGTACGTAGAGCCGAAAGTTTGAGAAACCCTGGTATAAGTGTCAGAGGACCGCACGACACGAACTTCGAGTTTCGTAGTAGCCCTGCTGTGCCGTCTAAGCAGAAACTGCGGCGTGGAAGGCAGAGCGACGTCCCCCCCTCACTAATAATTGCAGGCCCCCTTTGCGCAGACGACGGTACATTCTCCGAGGTGTGCTGTGTTAAGGGGATCTCATGCCCCAATGACCTTCGATCTGAATTCCTTAGCTTTCTAATGTTTTTTGTAGCTTATTATATTACCAACAACAATATAGTATCCCATATTTACTTCAAAGTTCATTGTCTTGTATATATTCGGTATCAAAGTTGAACAAAAATGGAGATAAGAGATTGGAGAACCGATGCCGTTTGACTTATAATTCTATCTTATCTGTAGTGCAAAAGTAGGAGATACTGCCACGACTGCAAAATGAGATTAAGAAATCAGCTTCCAAAGACCAAGATTCAAGACCATTCCTCCTATTCCTATACATTACAACTCTTTCGCATTCCTGCAAGATAGGGATGTTCGATATATATCGATTCAATTATCGATTATTTTAATAATCGATAATTTTACACCGATTAATCGATATTTGACGATTTTTTTTAATTTGTTTTAAGTGAAATAAAATTGATGACATTATTTCCCGGCCGTAAAATGCCAACATGGAAATACCGACATGATATTTGGTGTACACGCTCATAGAAATTCTTGTCAGTTTGACACCAATTTGTATGGGCGAGTGCACGAAATATCGGGTTGGTACTTTCATGTCGATATTTTACGGCCGGGAAATAGTGTCACCCATTTTATTTCACTTTAAACACATTTGAACTGTAAAAAGTTTGAATTTCGCACCTAGAGTGTGCGATTATAAAAGTCGGTGTAAAACGCTGGAAAGCGGTACATCTGGCAACACCGTAGGAATGTTCGATATCGATTCGATTAATCGATACCATGAGCGCCCTTAATCGATTATTTCGCCATCGATTAGTATCCTACTGCAAGAAGCCATCTTGTCGCTTGTGTTTTTTTTTCAAGTTTTTTTCTACGACCGGATGTCAGTTGTCAAAGACAATATAGAACTAAAAAAGCCGTGCTCGCACGTTGAATGAATGTTTTCCTTATAGTTCCAGCAGGGCTACTCCGAAACTCGAAGTTCGTGTCGTGCGGTCCCTCTCGCTCTCGTATCAAACAGTGTAAGTGTCAGAGAGACCGCACGACACGAACTTCGAGTTTCGAGTTTCGGAGTAGCCCAGCTGGCTATAGTTACCTTTTTTTCGGTAATTACCGGTTTATCGGTAACTACTATTATATATTCTGTGACGATTGCCGGGCGTGGTGCGGCTGCGCGAGCTTTGCTTTGCTTTTGCTACCGCTACCCGTCAACAAGTGAAGTGAACTGACTAATGAGGCGGTGTTAACGTACTTGTTTAATTTATTGAATTAAAGTAGTTTCAATGAAATTTCCTATACAAATTTAGTAGGAACCTGTGAATAGTGTTTTTTTTATTGAAGAGTGCAATTCTAGTACAAATGTGTCGGAATTTTGTGCATTAATAATACAAAATCAGGCGTTTCCATGGGCGTTAACTTCAGGTTAAGTCGTTGTTAAGTTATTATTAAATTATAATTGCGGTTAATCTGGTTTTAATTCTTCTGGTATTCAATATTTTAGTTGCAACTGGATAGCATATATATATATTAGCGCATACTTTTTTAATAGATTACATTTCAGAATACGCTCGCTGTTTACGTCGGTCAACGAATGTTATTTGAAACTTGCATAAAGTTTATTTTTCCTGTTACTTTGTTTACATTCGTTGGAGCAAAACTCGCATGGAACTGTTGAAAACATGTTGGAAATTATCTAAGAAGTAACCACTTACACATTTAACTTATTGGGACAGAACTGTGATTTTTGGATTTAAAATACATAGTTTTATGAAATTGTACTAGTTATTTTAATTACACATACTTATTATTAAGTTATTTTTAATAAATATTAATTACGTTTTATTTGACCCATCTGATCTCTAAAGAAATCACATTTTCTCATATTCATGTTTTTGTTACAGGCACCTAAAAGACTGAACTATGAATCTCATAGCTATATCCATATTGATACTACTGTCACAATGCAAAGGCCAAGACTACAAGCCTACATACAACCCGACATACAATTCGGACCTGCCCAGTCCAACCAATGACTATTTCAACACCAACAACCCTAATCCCAATGACCCAAGATATGATAACCCCTATGAGCCACGGAATCCAATTGGAAGTCAATATAACACGCAGTATGACGTAAACAGGAGGTTACCTGACCAAAGATATAATCAAGTAGATAATAGAAATGATCTGAACTACAATCAAAATTATGGCCAGGATAATACTCCAAGGCCCCCATGGGAGACGCAGAGGTCTTACAGCAGCATTGGCACTGGCAATGTGGAGCTGGAAAGTATTATTGCGAAAGAAGCGTAAGTATTTACACTTTGTTAAATAAAAAATATAGGCAAGTCTGATGTCCTGTGGAAATTTCGAAAAATCGCCTCTTAGTGCACATGTCCTCAAGGAATATGGAGGGGACTTCAGTGTATGAAATTTTAGTTTTGGGTGGGAGGATCAGACAGGGGACCTAGAATAAATAACCAATGTTATGGACGGCACACAGACACCAGGGGGCTTTTCAAAAAAAGTGTAAGTACCCTTTCTTTTTTTTTAAATTTTGGAAAAATATGTTTTTTTCTACTCAGAATCAAGAGCACAACCAATTTTGATAGTTAAAAAAATGTCCTCACAAAAAATTATAGTTTTAAAACGTTTTTTTTTCATACACAGTATGGGTGTGACAAAACTGAGTCATAAAATTTTGAACATGAAACTACCATGAGACATATTAAATGATATTATAACGGATAACTCACGTCTTAAACCGAGTTTAGCTTGACATGTTTCGGGTTATTTCGTAGCCGTTCCTCTCAGGAGCACGCGACTCGGCGGCTGCCGCAACACGCACACTACGCACCACCGCTCTCACGTCGCGTGCTCCTGAGAGGAAGGGCTACGAAATAGCCCGAAACATGTCGAGCTAAGCTCGGTTTAAGACGTGAGTTATCCGTTATAATATCATTTAACATAAAATTTTGTATGTAAAATTTCAAAAAAACAGAAAGAGGACACTTTTTGAAAATGCCACCAAACATTGTTTTATAAATCTTACTTATACACTTAAACAAGAAATTCTTGTATACATATTTATTTCATAAAATTAGAGATCGGAAACAGCTCCAACGATTTTGACGAGATTTACTATTTTGGAGTTTCAGAGATGAAACAATCAATCTGGCTTCGTTCTATCTCTGGGAATGCGCTGGTAGTTTTGCACTTAGCAAGAAAAATGCACAGAAAAAAAATTGGCAGTAATTTTTTTCAAAATAAAATAATTACAAATAAAATACTTTAAAACTACAGTATATAATTTATGAAAAAATTTCCTAGAAAATAGAAATAATAATACAGGGATGTGTATCTTCTCCAATAAAAATCACGATTTAACAAAATAAAGAACCGTCTTAGTTTGCATGAGGTCTTACTGTCTAACACACTAGAAAATTAGAAATTGCAATCGTTTTCACCACTTCCTTCTCTCAAAATGAGGGTAGAAAAAGGCAGTGAATATGTCTGTTGACCACTAGCGCCAGCGTTAGAATCTAACGCGCTAAGGCCATATGTATTGTCTAACTATTAGACAATACAGGCTCAGATCACAGGCTCCTTTTCTTGCACACCTCACGTACACGGCCCGCTGGGTCGCACTCCATCGCGTGCGCGCTCGGCATCAGTAATACCAATCCTGCGGTGTTACTGCCTACTGCACCCGCCCAATCACCGCAGGTGACAAAGTCGGCGGCATGTGAACATCCTAATTGGGAATGCTTACCTACTAATAAATTTAGGTTAATGCATACCTACTACCCTTAAAACGTCGCATGTCAGTGTGTGGTATCGTAAAGTGAAATAAATTAAGTACTTACATTATTAAAAAAAAAACCTTCTATTTTGGCTAAACTGATAATGTCTTTTCCAACCTCGACATTGGCAGAACCATCGATAATAAATTTCAAGAATTGAATTGAATAGGGTGGAGCCTTTGTGCTACTAATGTCATGTTATCATCCCATACATCTGCCAAAGAAATCATAGCGAAATTGGGTATGAAATGGTTCCACCCTGGTACGTAATTCAGTTTCCTTGACTGATCTATTGATAATGCTGGAGCTAATTAAGAAAGCAAGACGAACAAACTTTGCCGACCAAAATATGATGGCGAAACATTATTCAATAGGTACATCTGTAAACTCTTTATTGTACAAAAATAAATAAACAGTGTTAATTGATTGGTATCAAATACCCTATTCTCCCATTTTTTTTTATTTTACTGTATTCCAAAGACAGTTCCGCCTTTTTCAGCACATACTTCATTGTGGCGTCGCGCATGGTCCGTCCGGGTCAGATTTACAAGATTTCCGCAAACATTCTGCGCGCGCGCTTACAAATGACTATTCGCGCCTCTATCTCTTGTAATGGAGTGGAGATGACAGATGTCAGCATGCGGGTTAAGGAGGGTGTGCCTGAGATATTGAATATGAGGGTGAGTTGACTACAGAACAGATTTGAAAATATCTGCTTGGAAATGCTGCATAAAATTTTGACCATGCTAATGTCCTTACTTGGCTAAGGCTCACGAGCGTTTTGCCCGCCCGTTCCAGTGTGTTATGAATATTGATGCATACGATAACTATTTGCGTCAACTTCTGATACAAGTAGTTTCTCTTTGAAGTGAAGTATTCATCCTTATATTAGTTGAAACGGGCCATCGTTTGTATGCATCAATATTCATAACACACTGGAACGGGCGGGAAAAACGCTTGTGAGCCTTACCCACTTATGAAAAATTGTTGAATGAAGACCGTATAGCATATCAACCAGCAAGCGCAGCGTAGGACGTCCACCAATGAGATTGACGGATGACCTGGTTTAAGCCACGGGTTCACAGTGGATGCAGGCTGCTTCCAACCAAAGCAACTGGAGGTATATGGGGGAGACCTATGTCCAACAGTGGACGTCCTACAGCTGATATGGTGATGATGAACAAAGAGCAGTGGCCTAGCTACAGGAGGGCTAGCCGGGGCCCCCAAGCTCAGGGGGCCCTCAGATTCCGACTTACAAACTATAAATGACAAATTCGGAACATGACGAATACGAAACAAACGATTTTAAATAGTTTCGTTGGGGCCTAGTTTATTTTTTGCCCCAGGTCCTTTGGTCACCTAACTACGCCACTGATAGAGAGCAGCTGCCCACTCAAATTAGATCCCTTAGTCGACCTTTACGAAGAGTCCTGTCCTATTCTAAACCCCCTTCTTCGTCTTACAAAAGCGGTGACATTCCTCCAGGTGCCAGTAACAGCCGTCCCGGGCGACTACAAGCTGCGCATAGAGGGCTTGTACTTGGACGACCCGTTCGGCGGCCGCGCCTTCGTCAACGACACCGCTCTTACGTTCAGCCGGCGGTTCATGTCCATATTCATACAGCTGGACAAGCCTGTGTACATGCAGGGGCAGACTGGTGAGTGGATTTCATAATTGGTAATCAACTGTATATATTATTTTATTATTATGGAAGAAATTTTAGGAAATACATACATACGCGTCAAACACATAAACCTCCTTCGCAGTCGGGTAAAAATTACAACGGGGGCGAAGCCGCGGGCAACAGCTAGTACGTTATATAATCGTAAATCAATTAAAATGACCTATATACTAATATTATAAATGCGAAAGTGTGTTTGTATGTTTGTCCGTCTTTCACGCCGTAACGAAGCGACGGATCGACGTGATTCTTGGCATAGAGATAGTTTATGGGCCCGAGAGTGACATAGGCTACTTTTTATCCCGGAAAAATGCACAGTTCCCGAGGGAACAGCGCGCGATAACAGAATACCACGCGGGCGGAGCCGCGGACAAATTCATGATTTTCCAAATATTCTTTTACACTATAAAAACATTTATCTTGTACCCAATCGATCAATTTGTACTTGAAACTGCTTGTTCTGTAGTTTAATATATTCAGGCAATCTATTATAGAGGACTATGCTCATATTGTAACAGTTTTTGTGGCTGTATGCGGGTTGTGGTGATGGGGTCACGCTGTTTTGTCTCCTATACTTTAAATGTTTAGGTAATTAACTAAATGTAAACAAAACTACGTCAATTGGTGTCCTAAACATTGAAATTCCCCCATTAAACTATCTAAAGATTTAAATTTCTGTATTGAAATACGTTACTCTATGTATGTATTACAATGATAGATAAATAGGTACTTAATAATTCAATTAAAATTTAGGAGAAAGTGGTTCCATCAATAGCCAAATCTGGCAGATGAAGTTTGTTTACATTTAGTTAATTACCTAAACTTAGTTATTGCTCTGAGCCAAAACCTTTCAAGTATAAATAGTTAAGTGTTTTTATCTAGAGATACTGGACTTTACCTGAGGCTTCGCCTGCGTAATTTATTACAACCGGCAATGGAATTGTAATCCCGGCATTTTACTAAATTCTCGTGGGAATTCCCAAAAAATATACCGTGGATTTTATTAAATTGATCACGGTAGAACGAGATGTCTACACCGTTTCCGCGCCACTCAAGAGGCCGTTTAGGGGCATACATGTCCAAATGTCAGAAAGTCCATGTGTCACATTATTTAATACTAGAGCGAGAGGGACGGTACGATACGAACTTCGACTTTCGAGTTTCGTAGTACCCTGCAGGGCCGGCGCTTGTTACAGGATCACTCAGTCATTAATAAAAATGTAAGGATAAATAGTAGCCTATGTGTTATTCCAGACGTCCAGCTACCTACATACCAAATTTCATGCCTCTAAGCTCAGCTGTTATTTAGAGGTTGTATCCCTATCTCGTGGGAATATCGGGATAAAAAGTATCCTACGTTTTTGAACTTTTTGCCAATTTCATCCAAATCCGTCTAGCCGTTTCAGCGTGAAGAAGTAACAAACATACTCATAAACTTTCACATTTATAATATTAGTAGGATTTTCTAAAGCGTTTCCTGAAGCAGTGGATCAAAAATCACAACTTTATCAATCAATCAGCAATGTGTTAATAAAATATGAGGAAGTAGAAATAAATAAGATTGAAACTATATCTCGGTAACGAAAATAACATCTGATGCGCTCAATAGGCATCGGGTGTTGTGATCGAGTGTTTTAATATGATTCGAGTTCATTGGCTGTGTTGTATTTTTAGATGTATAGTGCACTTGTTGCACACGTATGTTTGATGAAAAAAAAAGTGAAGACTCGCTTTAGTTACTACTCAGCAACATAATTCTTACTCCGAAAAAAAAATTGATTGTCTAGAACCTCACTTACTTACTAATGTTTCATCTCGGTTGAGAGTGATAGATAACTTCGATTGTCCAGCCTATATGGTATAAAAAGGAAAGATTACTAATGATAACTATTATGTGCATATCAATTCAGGAGTATAATTTCTAGTCATAAGCCACTAAAGACGAGAGTTGCCTTAAGTTGTTCTCTGCGCTACATCTTTTTCCGCGACATTTTACGCACTTCATAAGGCCGGCCACAGACCTACCGATTCTGCGATTATTTTCGGTCCCGGGTTCATCATCAATCATCACACACCGGTCGGCCAGAACGTTCTGATCGGCGATACTGCTGAACAATGTGTTTGCTGACCAGGCATTCTTGCCGAACCGAGTCGGGTAGGCATGTAATGAAATGGTGCATTTTGTATTGCATTGTAGCCTTCCGGTTTCGATTCTTTTCTGTTCTATTCTAGATAGAGCAGAACAGAATTGGTAGGTCTGTCGCCGGCCTAAGGCTGCGCGTCAACCAGAGATATGTGCGGCGATTTGTTTAGGATTGTAACTTTATTTTTCTTAATACTTTCGCCTGACAACATTATCGTTTAGATTTGAATTAAAAAAGTAAAATCACTTGTCACTTCCTTTTTCGAACTTTAAAAAGTCTGTCGTGTCGTATATGTCGGCGCGTTCCCGCGCAAATTATATCGTACCTAGTTTTCGTGTCGTTGTCTTTTAAATATCTTGAATTTTGTGTAAACTACGTGTGGACGCTCGAGGAAGGCTGATCCGTTGGAAGAAGTACTGTCCTTGCTGTATCTTAGTAGTTCTGCTGGTTAAGGGTGACCTTGTCGGAGGTAAGTTCGAATGAGCCGAAGATCGAGGGAGCCTGCGCCAGCTACTACAGCTAAGATCTGCACCATCATCAGCAGACGTCTCGGTGAGTGCTTCAACCACAGGTCTCAGCCTTTATCCAGTTATTTGCCACACTGTAGTTCGTATTTCTCGTCCTACAGTCCACTTAATTAAACCCCAAACAGTATTGTATTGCACAGCTAGCGAAATCAGCTGAGCGGAGCGAGGATAGGTAAATGAAGCGTTTCTATTGGTTCATGTGAAACACATTCCTCGCATAAATGGCAGAAAAGCAGCTTAAGTGATTTGTCCTAGTGTTCTTGGGCCATTATTAATTGGAGTCGATTTGCCCGCAGTGCGATTCCGAGCGATCCCGATCAGCACCGAGCTGAAGGCGTTCGGACGGGCGGTGGACGTCTTCATCCTAGACCCCAACCGCCGCATCATGAAGCGCTGGCTCTCCCGACAGGTGAGTGCCCGACTGGCTCAAACCCACTGCAACGTCGCGTCCACAGATATAGATTACACTAGATTACGCAAATGCATCTACTTAGCGTGTCCGAACCCCGACCAAACGTCGGGGTTGGCCCCATACAAAGACTGACCGCTAACTGACTAATCATTACTAGTGACTGACTCCAGCCCCACGGCGCGAGCGGGTGGCGTATTTGAATCGATTTTGCGCGGACATCGGGGAATTCACATCGCTAATTCGCTCTTGAGACGTCACAGTAGATATAAAAAAGTGTCACGGTTGGTTTTCATAAAGATTGAGGTGTTTGCGTTGTCTAGTGTAATCTATATCTGTGGTCGCGTCGTCATCTTTCGAATCAAACAACTTACCTACATTGAGACATAAATAAAATATGTATGGCTGCGGTTGATACTGGGAAACCAACCTTAGAGTATCTGTGTAGCACCTACATTTAATTCATGACAAACAAAATTATTATAAACTATAATATTCTCTTATTGTATCTTGTACAACTCTATATGACTTCTGTTTAAAACGTTGTAGGAGTCGTCGTTACTATTAAGAATAAGAATAATTTATTCGCTATTCGCAAAACATTTTACAGTACACAAT
>NC_133485.1:2268423-2296472 GCF_025370935.1 Choristoneura fumiferana | reverse complement strand
GATACTGCTGAACATGTGTTTGCTGACCAGGCATTCTTGCCGAACCGTATCGGGTAGGCATGTAATGAAATGGTGCATTTTGTATTGCATTGTAGCCTTCCGGTTTCGATTCTTTTCTGTTCTATTCTAGATAGAGCAAACAGAATTGGTAGGTCTGTCGCCGGCCTAAGGCTGCGCGTCAACCAGAGATATGTGCGGCGATTTGTTTAATTTTTCTTAATACTTTCGCCTGGCAACATTATCGTTTAGATTTGAATTAAAAAAGTAAAATCACTTGTCACTTCCTTTTTCGAACTTTAAAAAGTCTGTCGTGTCGTATATGTCGGCGCGTTCCCGCGCAAATTATATCGTACCTAGTTTTCGTGTCGTTGTCTTTTAAATATTTGTGTAAACTACGTGTGGACGCTCGAGGAAGGCTGATCCGTTGGAAGAAGTACTGTCCTTGCTGTATCTTAGTAGTTCTGCTGGTTAAGGGTAACCTTGTCGGAGGTAAGTTCGAATGAGCCGAAGATCGAGGGAGCCTGCGCCAGCTACTACAGCTAAGATCTGCACCATCATCAGCAGACGTCTCGGTGAGTGCTTCAACCACAGGTCTCAGCCTTTATCCAGTTATTTGCCACACTGTAGTTCGTATTTCTCGTCCTACAGTCCACTTAATTAAACCCCAAACAGTATTGTATTGCACAGCTAGCGAAATCAGCTGAGCGGAGCGAGGATAGGTAAATGAAGCGTTTCTATTGGTTCATGAGAAACACATTCCTCGCAACGCATCCTCGCATAAATGGCAGAAAAGCAGCTTAAGTGATTTGTCCTAGTGTTCTTGGGCCATTATTAATTGGAGTCGATTTGCCCGCAGTGCGATTCCGAGCGATCCCGATCAGCACCGAGCTGAAGGCGTTCGGACGGGCGGTGGACGTCTTCATCCTAGACCCCAACCGCCGCATCATGAAGCGCTGGCTCTCCCGACAGGTGAGTGCCCGACTGGCTCAAACCCACTGCAACGTCGCGTCCACAGATATAGATTACACTAGATTACGCAAATGCATCTACTTAGCGTGTCCGAACCCCGACCAAACGTCGGGGTTGGCCCCATACAAAGACTGACCGCTAACTGACTAATCATGACTAGTGACTGACTCCAGCCCCACGGCGCGAGCGGGTGGCGTATTTGAATCGATTTTGCGCGGACATCGGGGAATTCACATCGCTAATTCGCTCTTGAGACGTCACAGTAGATATAAAAAAGTGTCACGGTTGGTTTTCATAAAGATTGAGGTTTTGCGTTGTCTAGTGTAATCTATATGTGGTCGCGTCGTCATCTTTCGAATCAAACAACTTACCTACATTGAGACATAAATAAAATATGTATGGCTGCGGTTGATACTGGGAAACCAACCTTAGAGTATCTGTGTAGCACCTACATTTAATTCATGACAAACAAAATTATTATAAACTATAATATTCTCTTATTGTATCTTGTACAACTCTATATGACTTCTGTTTAAAACGTTGTAGGAGTCGTCGTTACTATTAAGAATAAGAATAATTTATTCGCTATTCGCAAAAACATTTTTACAGTACACAATTACAAGTTATGACAAAAAATAAATAAAAGCAAGTCTTTGCGAAGTCGCGAAACGGTCCCAGCTCAGCATAGTGTTGGCGAGTTACTTCTTGGTTTCCCGAGCTTTAAGCAAGAATGGCCTATCTGGCGGCATCACCATGGCTTCCCATATTATAAGTATTATAACATTCCATTATGGTAGTTTAGTCAACCCCTCGCATCTTGTAATGATAATGACCTTAACACCAAACACTATAGCACTCTACACCGTCAGTTTTAGTCGCCATCAAAAAGTGATATTTGCTTTGTTTTGCGTAACCAGAGTTGGAGTCGATACACGCATGTTAAGTACTCATTGTTTTCTGTCTGTTAGACTAACCCACACAAATTACCTGTCTCTCTCAATACTACAGGAAGGATTGGATTTATCGTTCCTATTTAATAGATGTTTTGTTCAGGATTTTTTTATCTTGTAAACGAGCAATTGTTGTAATACCTTCAAACGAGCTATTCTTGTTTTTGTATTATTTATTTATTTCGGGGATCTCGGAAAGGGCTCTAATAATTTCGACAAAATTTGCTATGCGGGCTTTCGAGGGCGAAGAATCGATCCAGCTCGGTCTTATCTCTGTGAAAAAGCGTGTTTTCGAATTATAATGCTATTTTTAGTGTAAATTCCACTTGCAATAAGATCGGTAAATTCGATGGTAGTTACTGTCATCAGAGTTGGTTCAGAGGTATAGTGTTGGATTTGTAAAATGGAGGTGTAGAGTTCTGTTGAAAATGATGAAGAAGACGATTATTTATTATTTAAACATATATTTCCATAACAATACGAACTAAGACACATATCGAAAGACAGCTAAACTAGACATATTCAAACCATAGTTAAAGTGTAAGCGGCCAATATAAATCTACAAAGGTTTACAACCTCAACACGCCTCCTTAGATTTATATTTTAATATGGCAACACTAATTAACATTGTTAAACATTGCAGGTATGGCAATATCAAATCAAGTTATATTTAACAATTGCCTGAATTTAAAGAATTTATGTTTCCTAACGCTTTGGTAAAAATATCTGCAACGTTATCTTCCGAATCAACTTTAACAATATCAATAGTTCCGTTCTTAACATTCTCGTGAACATAATGATAATGCACTTCAATATGCTTCGAATTCTTTGTGAAATTACCATACTTAGCAATAGCTACAGCACCTGAATTATCTTCATAAATGTTTACAGGAGCATGAAGAGTTAAAAAACATCATCAAGTATACTACGTAGTAAGCTTATTTCAGTTACAGCTTCTGACAACGCTATGTATTCAGCAAAAGTGGAAGATTTTGTCACAGTCATTTGTTTCTTTGACTTCCAGTACACAGCATTACCAAATAATCGAATTACAAAACCAGTAGTAGACTTACGGTCTACGATATCTCCGGCCCAATCGGCATCTACGTAACAATCCATTATAGTAGCTTTTAAATTCTGATAATATGTGAGCTTGAGATTTTTAGTCAAATACAAATATTTTAAAACACGCAATGCATATTTGAAATGAATTTCACCATAGCAGTTCTGAAATCTGCTCAAGTAATTGACACAAAAGGCAATGTCTGGTCGAGTGCCAGAACTAATGTATAACAAAGCTCCAATCAAGTTTCTGTATTTAATATCATCATTTAGTAATTCACATTTCTCAAGTTTGGCATTAATCTCCATAGGGGTTTTAAATAATTTAGAATTCTCAATTTCATATTTTTTTGCTAACGACTCTATGTATTTTTCCTGGCTTAAGGTCAAAATATTAGCTTTTGCATAGTCATACTCTACATCAATACCTATGTAGTTCCTAACCTTTCCCAAGTCCTTCATTCTAAAATGGTTACTTAATTTATTTTTAATTATAGCAACCGTGTGCTCATTTTTGCAAGCTATCAATAAATCATCGACATATACTAAAATATATACAGTACAGTTATCATCTGTTTTGACATAAAGACAATAGTCATATCTGCTCCTATGAAAACCAATAGTTGTTACAAAATCATTAAAACATTCGTACCAAGCTCGCGGGCTTTCTTTTAAACCATAAAGAGATTTATACAGTTTATATACTTTGTCAGTACCGTCTTCATAACCAAGAGGCTGTTTGACATACACTTCTGATAAAACTTTACCGTTTAGAAAAGCAGTCTCTACATCCATTTGATGTACATGTAAATTAAATTGGCAGCAATACGATAGCAGTAATTTTAAAGTATGCATCCTAGCAACAGGTGAATACGTATCATCAATATTAGTGGTTTGTTGAAACCCTCTAACCACTAACCTGGCTTTATAAAGATCAGCGGACTTCTTTTTGTAAACCCATTTTACATCTAGTACCTCTTTTTCCTGTGGTGCATTTACTAAGGTCCAAGTATCGTTTTTTACTAGGCTGTTCATCTCTCGGTCCATAGCCTCTTTCCATTCATCAGCCTCGTCACACGTAGTCGCCTCCTGAAAAGTATCTGGAATCATCGCATCACAATAATTAGCAGTTATACAATAGTAGCCAAATTCTTCATCAAAACGGTGTGGTGCTTTAATTTGTCTCTTTGAGGTCCTCTTTTCATTATTCACGATCTCTATCTTGCGTTATTATTAAGGTACCATGTCTTCTGTTTCAATTCTATCTAGGGAATCTTCCCATTTTTCTTCATCTATATTATTATCTTCTTCATTATCATCAAATGCAATAAGCTTAACATCTTCCTCAATTATATCCACGTGCCTTGCAATGACAACTCTATTGTTGATTAGTACTCTGTATCCAACATCTGTATATCCTAGTAAAATTCCCATCTCCGCTTTTTTGTCCCATTTTGATACTCTTTTTCTTCAGGTACTCTTACATAAACTTTACTACCGTACATTCTCAAATATTTTGCAGTTGGTTTTTCATGAAAAAATAATTCAAATGGCGTCTTTCTTTCTGGGGTATTTGTCATTATACGGTTTTTAAATAAGCAGCGGTCTTAATAGCTTCTGGCCAATAACATCTATCAACCTTTGCTTCAGCTAAGAGGCATCGTGCCATATCCATTAATAATCTATTATATCTTTCTGCTGTACCATTTAACTCATGTACGTATGCTGGGCAAGGCTTAATCATTATTCCTTTTGCTCTTGCGAAATTAAATATTCTGCTATTTATGTATTCTTTCCCGTTATCACATCTTAGTTCTTGATCATTTTTCCTGTAATATTTTGCATTTGATTGACATATTCTTCGAAGCATTCATACACTTGTTCTTTTGATTGAATACAATACACTCTAGCTATCTTGCTATAATCATCTATGAATGTCAAGAAATATTTTTCTCCTCGATATCCTGTAGCTCTATGTGGTCCGTTAACATCCGTGTGTACAATATCTAATATATCTTCTGCCTTTGTTCTATTATTGCTAAATGGCAAATTGTGCATTTTATTTTCGACGCATATAGCACACTTCATATAATCCGTTTCTATTTGTTTAGGTAATCCATCTAATATTTGACTTTTACACATCATGTCAAGATAATTGAAATTTATATGACCAAATGTTCGGTGCAGCTTTTCTTTCAATGTCATATTACAAGTTGCTGTATTACGCCTATTTCCTTACAGACAAAACTGGTTACTTTGTAGAGTCTCTCATCTTTCTTCGCAATTGCAATCAATTCTCTATTCTTGTTATATATCTTCGTTAAATATCCCGTCGAAACTATTGTGTGATTATCTGTTATCTTTGAATAGCTTAATAAGTTAGCTTTCATCTCTTTTACGTAAAATACATTGTCTATTATCACTTTGTTTCTATTCTCATAAACAGGAAAGTAAGTTTTAATGCTTCCAACCTTTGTCGCTTTCAATATTCTTCCATCACCAACCTTGACATTTATTGGTTCTTTCAATGTTACATATTTATCAAAGTATTCGTCGGTATTTATTATGTGGTCTGTACATCCACTGTCTAAAAGCCAATTTATTTGTCCTGGCTTAAGAGGAGTATCTTCATTAATCGTCGAATTGTTCACAACGCATGTGTGAAAGCTCTTTTTATAGTATTCCGTATTATAGTAATTTCCTCTGCCTCTGTTGGGTCCGAAAATTGTAGTGACCACGTCCTCGACCACGACTTCGAGCATAATGTCCACGACCACGACCTCGGTGTCCGTGCCAGCAGTCTCTTTGTATATGCCCAACTTTTCCGCAGGTAATACATGTTTGTTTGTTCTCAGATTCTACTTTAAAAGCGTTCGAGGTACCCGGCATTTCTTCGTCTACACTTTGGATTTTCTTCATTCTTATTTTACTTTTTAAATATTCTACGGTTCTATCTTTTTCTGGCAAAACATCTATTAAATCACCAATATAACTGTAATTTCCGGGCAACGCCTTTAACATATAATTTAATTTTTCACTTTCCGACATCATGGCGCCGGCCTTTTTCAAATCGTTGACAGATCGTTCGAATTCGTCGAAGAAAATGTTAACATCGGAATATTTCGTTAGTTTTATATTTTCTAAATTGTTTCTGCATACAATTTGCAATGCTGTAGATTGCTTTAAATACATTTCGTCGAATTTTAATATAATTTTGTATGCTGACTCTAGCTCGCTAATGTATTCCAACTGTTGGTTGGTAATCGCACTGTATATATAATTTGTAGCTTGAATATCCATCTCATCCCACTTAGTAGCATCTTCTTTTTCAGTTTTTATTCTAATAGCTACTTCCTTACATTTCTTAAATTCAAGAAATTTCAATAGCCGAATTTTCCAATTGGCATAATCCGTTCCGTCAAAAATTGGTATTACGATATTATTACTCATATTTACGACTTACTTGTTTTTAACTTCTTTTATACTAAAAGCTCTGCTACCATGTTGAAGATGATGAAGAAGACGATTATTTATTAATTAAAACATTATATTTCCATAACAATACGAACTAAGACACATATCGAAAGACAGCTAAACTAGACATATTCAAACCATAGTTAAAGTGTAAGCGGCCAATATAAATCTACAAAGGTTTACAACCTCAACAAGTTTCAAATCTATGTCGGATGCGACTTGTATTTTCATTTTTATCTATATAAAGCAGATATTTAGTTAACATTTCATCCAACAACCTAATTTGATCAGAGCAACTTCGGCACCGTAAGCCTGCACTACCAGCTGTCAGACCAGCCGTTGTTCGGCGAGTGGTACATCCGCGTGGAGGCCTTGGGACAGGTGGAGGAGGCCCAGTTCCTTGTTGAAGAGTACTATCAAACCAGATTCGAGGTAAGCAAGGATTAATAAAGTTATAACCTCTTTATCTTCTAAAAGGTTATTTTCTACCTGCGAGGCGGTATGAGACGATAATTAAAAGTATGGTAAAATGTATATTCTCCTAGCGCATCTTCGGTGTCTAATCTACAACTGTAACAAAAAATATTAACGTCTTCTTGGCAATAGATTTGAATTTATTACAGTTAGCTGCAAAAATATCGATACGGTCAAAGTTACAAAAATATGTGTACAAGACTTGATGGACTATATTTTTGGTCGTGTATACATGTTTGTAACGGTGATCTGTCGTTTCGCCGAGTTTAATTACGCAGATTTTCGTTTCGCAGACAACTATTAGCAGATTTTTCTTTTGGCCGAGCAACGTTTGGTATAATTGCGTGACGCCTATTATTCGTTCCGCCGAGTAGTAGGTAGGAAGAATAGCGATATGCAGATTTACAAAATAAACACAAATTCGACAGCGAAAAGTTGTTCGACCAAACGTTCAAAATATGTAGTGATTAATCGGCTAAACGAATTTCTGTCAATAGTTGTTCGGCTTACTGACTCATAAGCCAACTGAATAGTACTACTAAAGGCGTACCGTTACTCGGCGAAACGTGGTCTGCCAATCAATAATCTGCGTAAAAATTGTCGGTGAAACATTAGGTAACCGTTTGTAACTTGGTCCATATTATGGATATCTTTGTAGTTGAAGTCATCTGTTTGAAGCTATGTAATACATATCTATACCCTGCATTTTGTCTTGTTGTAAACTAATTGTACTGATTTGTGTTGTTCAGTGAATTTATTGTATATCAGGTAAACGTGACGATGCCAGCGTTCTTCTTCAACACGGAGCAGTTCATCCACGGGCGGATCATGGCCAACTACACGTCCGGTGCTCCGGTGCGCGGGAACCTCACGCTAAAGGCCACCGTGCGGCCCATACCGCAGTACCGGCCGCGGTACTACCGCGAGGGACAGTTCAACAACAAGGGACAGTTCGGGGTGCCCGCTGTGGGGTACAACAACAACCAGTACACCAGAGGTGAGAGGCGTCTAACTACACGTCCGGTGCTCCGGGGCGCGGGAACCTCACGCTAAAGGCCACCGTGCGGCCCATACCGCAGTACCGGCCGCGCTACTACCGCGAGGGGCAGTTCAACAACAAGGGACAGTTCGGGGTGCCCGCTGTGGGGTACAACAACAACCAGTACACCAGAGGTGAGAGGCGTCTAACTACACGTCCGGTGCTCCGGGGCGCGGGAACCTCACGCTAAAGGCCACCGTGCGGCCCATACCGCAGTACCGGCCGCGGTACTACCGCGAGGGGCAGTTCAACAACAAGGGACAGTTCGGGGTGCCCGCTGTGGGGTACAACAACAACCAGTACACCAGAGGTGAGAGGCGTCTAACTACACGTCCGGTGCTCCGGGGCGGGAACCTCACGCTAAAGGCCACCGTGCGGCCCATACCGCAGTACCGGCCGCGCTACTACCGCGAGGGACAGTTCAACAACAAGGGACAGTTCGGGGTGCCCGCTGTGGGGTACAACAACAACCAGTACACCAGAGGTGAGAGGCGTCTAACTACACGTCCGGTGCTCCGGGGCGCGGGAACCTCACGCTAAAGGCCACCGTGCGGCCCATACCGCAGTACCGGCCGCGGTACTACCGCGAGGGACAGTTCAACAACCAGTACACTAGAGGAGAGAGGCGACTGTCCACTAGTCTTCATTTTTCGCTAACGGTAAATTTAGGAGGGGTGGAATTTTAGAAAACATAAAATACGTGTTTTTATCTCTATTTCTTAGCCTAAAAACAGAGTTTTATGCTTCTAGCTTCAAAAATGGCAGACTTCCGTACAAACTTTCAACCCCGTTTTCACCTCTTTTGGTCCCTTAACTCAGCAGCACACTTGCAGCAGCTTAAGCTCTCCCCGCATCTACAGTTGTAATCCATTAAATAGGCCTCTTCCTCGACCAACTACCTCCATTTAATAAAACATACTCTTTGTCCACAGTCCGTCCCAACTTCAACCCGTACCTGTACAACGAATCCTACCAGCAGTTTGAGTACGGGCAGCTGGACGAGTTGGGCCGCCACAAGGAGTCCCGCTACCTGCCCGGACAACCCAACCAGATCGACCAGCCCGACTGGTGGTACGATCCGCAGAAGGTTTACACACGGATGTTTAATTTTGTAAGTGGTCCGTACTTTAAGGCCCTTATCACACTTGCGAGTAACGAGCGTATTTTTTATGAAGGCGATCACGCTTGACATTCGCCAACTGTACACAACAGTCTGTCATTTAATTATTTTTGTTTTTAATTATCTTTTAAACAATAAGAGTTAGGCTACTAGTTAAATAAACTTTATCTTTGTTTGTTTCTTAGTTTTTTAGAGAAATTCAATTTCATGTGACCTGTAACCTTCCTTTAAGTTAACGGATTGCATTATTTTTTTAAGGATGAAAAATACCCGTTTTGGATGGCGAAGCCGGAAGCGAGTCAGTACGATAACCGTTACGACGGCAACGGCAACCAGTATAACACTTACAACACTCAGAACCCGACCACCAACCAATATAGCAACTATTACAACAACATGTACTACGACAAGCTGCCCTACTTGAGATACGTAAGTGTTTACCCATATTCTAGTCTAGTGTAAGCGGAGCGGACTACATAAATACGGGGTCCGTTTACTGCAAAGATGTGCTGGGAATGAAGTTATAGTGATAAACTTGATGCCTGAACGGCTACAAAAATTTCTCGAGGTAGACTTTATACAAATAAATGACAAGGGACAACTCAGATTAATTAGTAACTTAGTTAAGCAAGCAAACAAAGTAAGCTAAGCGCAAAACTCTGAAACTACTGGATCGATTTCGCTAACTCTTTTTTTGTTGTGTTCTTTACTGTCAGGAGACGGTTTTTATGGCAGAAAATACAGAAAAAATACAACGGGGGCGAAGCCGCGGGCAACAGCTAGTTGTACATAAAAACACATAAAAATAACAGAACACAGGATAATAAGATGTACAAAGGCGAACTTATCCCTTAAAGAGATCTCTTCCAGTTAACCTTTGAACAATTGACAGGATATCAGACACAAGAGTAGACACTACAAGTACAATGAAAAGGTAAAAGAACCGAAATTTAAATTGACTCAAAAAATTCATTTCAAATACACATACATATATAGGTACACAAACTAATACATAATAATGAAGTCAGTAAACTAATGTAATCAAGACAAATAAACTACATGCGAAATACATATTCAACCCCAACCGGGGATCGAACTGAAGACCTCAAGCTTTGTTGTCAGGTTCTTTAACCATTAGTCTATCGAGCCGGCACCGGCAGTGAGTGTATCATGTATCATGTCTCATGTCCCCCAGTTCAACGGCACGTACGACTTCAAATACCCGATGTCGGAGCTGGCGCAGCTGGTGCCCGTGCTGGACGGCGTGGAGGTCATCATCACGGCGTCCGTGGGCGACCCCTTCCTGGACGACGTCGTCGAGGGCTACAGCATCGCCAGGATCTTCAACTCCTCGCTGGCGGTCAGCTTCCTGGGGGGGTCGCCGCAGGTCTTCAAGCCTCACATGCCGTTTGACGTCTATGTCAGTACATACATAATACATCTCTGTATTTTTTTGTGTAATTTAAGTTTTATTTATTTCTCTCTTTTTGTTATGTATTTCTTGCATGGTCTAAATGGGGCTTTATAGCGGGTTTACGGTTGATGCAGGCCAAAATCAAAATCAAAAAAATCAAAATCATTTATTCAGTAAATAGGCCGCAATGGGCACTTTTACACGTCATTTTTTAAAACTACCAGCGCTTTCGGAAAGACCATCATTGCCAAGAAGAATGCGCCGCAAGAAACTTGGCAGAAAGTCATTTTTTCAACATAAAATAATTACAAATAAAATACTTAAAAACTACAGTATACAATGAAATAAAAGAAAATACAAAATAACAATAATAATAATACAGGGATGTATGGGGTCCCTTAGTTACAAAACTAAACTCTAACTATAATCTACGTTCAGTGGAAGTGTAGACTGCTTCCACCGTCATAAATTAAAAATAATAATAATTATAATAATAATAATTTAATTCTGAAATTTACATTTCAGGTCAAGTAACCATTAAACTTTTGGATTCCGAAGGCAAGCTCACGTCTGCCGCCTGCGAACCTTAAACCTTATGTCCAACAGTGGACATCTTACAGCTAATATGATGATGATTAAGGTCCGACCGAGGCTGGTTTTTTAATCTCGGCTCAGATAGAGACCGAGAAAATAATATATTCTCAGCCGAGACCTAGACACAATTTTTTTTCCATTAATATCATTTTTTTACCTAAAAAAACACGCGTTATGAATGAAAACCATCGTGTCCTAGAAACAAAGTTGATTATCGCGTAAATCGCGGCCGAGAAACTCGGCTGTTTTGGGCCGAGACCTAGACCGAGATCTCGGCCCGATTTTTGGCCGAGATTTGTCGAAACCGAGACCGAGATCTCGGTCGGACCTTAATAATGATGATGATTCTGATTAAAGTTATTGCGCATCATCCCGAGTTCTCCTACGAACCTGATACCCTAAACCAAACAACCCCCTACAACTTCGAATACCATTCCGTGTTTAGATGGTGGTGTCCTACCACGACGGGTCTCCGCTGCCGCGCTGGCAGGCGAGCGGCGTGTCGCTGCTGCTGCACGTGACCGTGGAGGGCCGCGGCGGCGCCGTGGAGACCCAGCGGCCCACGCTCGTGCCCGGACACGACGCCGTCTGGCATCTCAAGATGGACCTCTACAAGTTGCTTAGTGAGTCACATGGACCACGGTTTTTCCACCAATATCATGGCCGCAAAAATACAACCGAATTGATAACCTCCTCCTTTTTTTAAGTCGGTTAAAAAAGAGGTTCTCAATTCGTCTGTTTTTTTTTGTATGTTTGTTACGCGATAACTTCGCCAATTGTGGGCCGAATTTCAAAATTCTTATTTTGTCCTAAAGGACATACTTCCGTTTCGAGGTGGTCCCATTGTCACCAAGTTAGGATCTGATGATGGGATCTTAGAGAAATCGAGGGCAATCCTGAAATTTTAAATGCACACCTATAGCGATTTTGGCATTTTTAACACCAAGTCAAGCATACATTCAGAAAGTATCATTTGGTGAACGGGACCTGATAAAAAAGACCGTAGGTACCTACCGGTACTCTGTTATATATAAAATAATATAACTATGCCGTGTTGTGAAATGCACTTTGGCTACAAATCACTAAAAACCATGAAAAAGAAAACTTTTTTACAAAAAATGGAACTGACTTCAAAAACCTTGAAAATATTTTTCTACTAGTTTGAAGTCGGTACCTCAGCACGAGCCAGCACGAGTGATTGAAGCCCAATATACAGTATGTAGGTGAGGTAGACGACTAGTTCCACTCTTGCTGGCTCGTGCTGAGGCTCCAACTTCAAACTAGTAGAAATTTATTTTCAAGGGTTTTGAACTCGGTTTCATTTTTTGTATAGACACTTTTACCTACAGAAAGATTGTTCGTCTTCCAATAAATATTAATATTCACAACGTAGAAGTTGGTACCATCAGCCAAATATGTGGTCTACCACATTAAAGTTGAAAATCGTTTGGATGTCATAAAACAATAATGCCAATAGACGTGTCTGTCATCTTGAAAGTTCGACTTTAGCGACATATGCATTTGATAGGAATTTGTTTAAAAATTGATAGACCACTTATTTGGCTGATGGTACCTCCTTATGACGGCCGGTTAAGCCCCAGTTTGCCCTTCCCCTGGATTGGGTCCTGAATTTAATCACTCCAGCCTATATACGTCCCAATGCTGGGCACAGGCCTTCCCTCAGAATGGGCTGTAATTCCCACACACCATTGAATGGCTTCGGATGTTTTCCTTCACCGCAAAGTTCGTGATAAACGAATGTAATTTCGCATATGAATTTCGAAAAACTCAGAGCAAGCCCAGGCCATAGGTCAAGCCACTAGCCTCCCACGGCTACAAATAGGAATGGCCTATTTTATTTGTCCGTCAGAGCTGCAAAACGACCCAAACTTCCGCGACGTCCTGAACGGCGTGACGGGCGTCCGCCTGAACGCGCAGCTGTCCGACGCCGGCGCGTCGCGCGCGAGCGCAGACTTGCACCTGGTGGCGCACTACAGTCCCAAGCACCAGCACATCAGGATCAGCACCAGCACCACTGACGCCAGGGTAAGCTATAGCCTATTCGTATGCCTCATGTTGCAACATAGTGACACTATATTATACACATAAGATATCTGTGCATTTACTTATGTTTTGACAAATAAAATGATTGATTGATTGATATATACAGTCACCAGCACCACAAAGTCACCATAGAACAAAGCGTACATAAACATAAGTATGTACTCGACTCTATTTCTAGGGACTTTATTTTTGCACGCTATGCTGTGGCAAATATTAATACAGATGACTGTACGCCATTTATTTGCGGCTTATTAATGGGATTGTGAAAGAACATTTTTTTATAAAAAAAATTAAAATCATTTTTCTTTTCAATTGTTTTGTGTCAGTAACTTAAAAATAAAACTAAAACAGCAGGGTACTAAACAAGGTAAAAATATAAAATAAATAAGTAGACATAAAAATATCAACATAGGAGTAGAATTTTCATCTGAACATTATTTTTTACATGTCACTGCTTTCTATTGTCATGCAAGGATATACACTAATACTTTGTCCACAGGTTGGCGAGTACATCATATTCCACGTGCAAAGCAATTTCTACATTGAATCATTCAACTACGTCGTTATGTCCAAAGGAATAATACTGACCAGCGCGCAGGAAAACATGCAGGTAACCAGTCCGATACTTTGTTAGTCCAAGAGTTGTAGACATTTAAGGCGTTGAAGTGGCGATGGGCAGGCCTACAGCAAGGAAAACAGGTGGCTGTTGAGGCCGAAAAGTTCTCGAATGGAGACCCGTGGATCAGCAAGCGCATTATAGGACGTCCACCAACGAAATGGACGGCTAGTTGAAGCAGCGGGTTCCAACCGAACCAACTGGAGGTCTATAGGGCTTATGTCCAGCAGTGGACGCCCTACGGCTAATATAATATGATAATAATGATTACGTAGTAAACATGATAAAACACTTATTTTTTATAGGAGGGAGTACGAACGTTCGCTGTGACCCTGTCTGCAGAAATGGCGCCCGTAGCCACCATTGTGGTGTGGTGCGTCGAACGGCACGGCCGAGTTCTGGCAGATTCGCTCACCTTCCCTGTCAACGGCATATCTAGGAACAAGGTAACTCGGTTCAGAATATGGAACAAATCCAATTACTAATAAATCCCAGCTAAAACATTTGGATATAAAAAGCTGACACTTTATTTAGAGATTTTAGAGGTGCCCCTTAGAAATAACAGTTTGGGTCTGCAAGAAAAACCCTGCAAGTTGTGATCACTTCAAACTCGTTTGCTTTAGGACTTCGCAATGTGATGTGAACAATTAGCCTTAATTTATTTTACTTGGTCTAAACTGGTCTTAATGTATACCCCAAAGAAGATAGAAAAACTGACAGAGTGCAATAGCCCCATTTTACACATAAGCTGGTGTTTTATAGATTTCATAATATTATTCGCACTTTTATTTGTTAGTCAACAATATCTATGCACTTCACTATCCCGTCAAAAATTTTACGGCAAAGAAAATGGAAGGACAAGGAACAATATAACAATAAAATTATAAAACCTAACAAGAACACGGGGCGAACATTCCAGCTAGCAATATGCACAGGTATTTACGATAAATATAATGTACCTATTCTTTTTCAGTTCTCAGTGTTAATAAATAACCGCAAGCACCGCACAGGAGAGCGAGTAGAGGTGGCGATATACGGCGAACCTGGCGCCTACGTCGGTCTATCTGGTATCGATAACGCCTTCTACACCATGCAGGCTGGAAACGAACTTACTTACGCCAAGGTAAGGGTAATGGAAAGAAACTTTGCGCTAGCATGAGCGACTGTGACTTGCTTTGTTGCCTCTTTGTAGCTAACACGAGAGGTATACCTGGATAAGAGAGCGTTCATTTCCATATAAAAAGTAAAGAAACGAGCGATGAAGAAGTAAACTTTTTTACAATCATACATAAATATTGGAACTTCAGAAATATCCGAACATTCACTTACGCATTTGTTGTTACTCGCAAAGCTAGTTTAGGTGTTAAGTTAGCTTTAGCTATAGGTTTTACAGGTGGTAGGACCTCGTGCAAGGACCACCCGGATTGCTTCCACCATCCTGCTCGCTAATCCTGCCGTGAAGCAGCAGTGCTTGCACTGTTGTGTTTCGGCGTGGAGAGTAAGACAGCCGATGAAATTACTGGCACTTGAGGTATCCCATCTTAGGCCTCTAGGTTGGCAACGCATCTGCAATACCCCTGGTGTTGCAGATGCGTTGCAACATCTGCAACATGTTTATGGGCGGTGGTAATCTCTTACCATCAGGAGACCCCTTGTTCGTTTGGCATCCAGTCGAATAAAAAAAAAAAGGTTAGTTACATTGTATTGTATTCTAACGACTCACTACTTTTGACAGGTGATATCAAAGATGGCGCATTTCGATGAATCGACCAACGGCACGTTCGCATACACGTGGCGCTCGCACCTCGGGGTCGCCGACGAACTGGTCTACTTCCCTTCGTCCACCTTCGGTATCGACGCTAACACCACTTTCGAGTGAGTTCACTTACGTTTTAATGTACGATCGGCTCTCTGACTTATGTATCCACTTTTTCATACTAGTTGCTAAGAAATGTGGATACTTATGTTAGGACACCGACTGTATGTACCGCTGCTGGGCACAATCTCAGAATGAGAGCATTTGGGCTGTAGTTTTCACGCCATTACGGCTTGGGAATTTCACACATCATATAATGGGGCTATCGCGTATGAATTCGCCACTAGAGGCGCTAGTGTAGCTTGAGGTCTCCGAAATGTCAAATCTCATAGTTTTTGGGTGAGCTATGCGGGTTTATTATAATTAGAATAATTTGTGAATATTTTGCAATATCTGTAATTAAGTATGGCAAATATGCGTTCCGGGGCAATGAATGTCTGTGTTTTGAGACAGTTTTGTCCTTCGGTAACCTTTGTCCTCCCTTTTTTCGAACAAAACGGGACTATGCAACACTGTGGCATGCTCGATATTTATATGGTACGGTTTTAAGGTGTATTAAATATGATTTTAATCTAAACTTTGTTTCCACGCCCGTAATAACAGACTTTCAAAACAATACTTAAAAACCTCACGCAACAGTGCGCCATCTAGTGAGACAAAAAACGATAGCCCTCATTGCTTCGCAGATGTTTCAGTTTTTCTTCGCAAAATATTTTGCACATGAATTTCGAAAAAAAGTCAAGATACAAAATCTCGACCGGCACTTGAGCTTTATAGGTCATTGGCATGGGTGTAGCCAGAGGGAGGAAAGGGACAGCGGCCGCCCCCCTCCCCCTCCTGGAAATTTGTATGCTTTCCAATATATATCATTAGTTAACTTTTGAAAAACATAGCCAGCCAGTGTGTATGACAAAATAAGCGCGAGGGATCCGACCTAAAAAAAAAAGTGACTTGCCCCTGTTTTGGCCAGAAGCTGGGACACCCTCCATCAAAAAAGCTACCACGATTTTAGGCAAATACTTTTTCATCACACTGGCTCGTAAACAGTATCTAAACATGCAGGCTACCTTGGTTACAATCCCCCAAATAAAACCCTCGACCTTAATGTGCTTGTCATGAAACCCGTGGTCGGTAAATGAGTCATTGCGCGTACAAATTTCCTTGTCATGAAGCCCAAGGTCGGTAAATGAGTCAGTGCCCGTACTGATGCTGCTGCGCGCGCTGCTTCAGGACCACATGCACACGCACGTTGCGGCGCATACTGCGGGAGGGGGAGGGGGAGGGCGGCGCTGCCAAGAGCGCAGCCTAAGGTATTGCCAATATTTGGAACAATTATATTTTTTCTTTTAGAAATATAAAATTTTACTCTCAAATGTGATGAAAAACATTGTATGTCGCTCGGTCGGTACTAGAATTACGAACATCGACTCATTAAATTCTAATAGACTCTCGTTCGTAATTCCTTATTTACCGCCCTTAAGACACAATGTACTATTGTTTATACATACCGCTTATTGTATGCGTGTCACGTTGCCATCAGGTACGCGGGGCTGGTCGTGTTCAGCGACGTGCCGGTGACGCAGCGCCCCAACCCGTGCAACGCGTCGCTCGGGCTCGGCACCTGTCTCGAGGGCGGCTGCTACTCGCTCGCCAAGCGCTGCGACGGACAGCCCGACTGCCCCGACCACACCGACGAGTCCAACTGTGAGTTGTATACATCGTGAGTTTTGCAGGTGGTAGGACCGTGTGCAAGGTCCGCCCGGATTGCTACCACCATCTTGCTCGCTAATCCTGCCGTGAAACAGCAGTGCTTGCACTGCTGTGTTTCGGCGTGGAGAGTAAGACAGCCGGTGAAATTACTGGCACTTGAGGTATCCCATCTTAGGCCTCTAGGTTGGCAACGCATCTGCAATCCCTCTGGTGTTGCAGGTGCCTATGGGCGGGGGTGATCTCTTCTCATCAGGAGACCCACTTGCTCGTTTGCCATCCAGTTGAATAAAAAAAAAACCTATTAGACTAGCATCCGCATAGAACAGAATCCCTCAGGACTGGGTTACAAATATCATTCTATAATATGTGACACGTATTTTTTGGATTATAAAATTATTAAAAATCGACAAAGGTATATCAAACTTTCAGAGTGGGGGCTTAGTGACGTCACTCGAAGCTTCTAAGCACTGTATCCTCGTCAGTTTTTGTTTGTCAAACAAAAGAAAAAATACGTGTACAATTTTTTTAATAATCTAACTGACGGACTAAACAGTTTTTTATTAGTCGTCTAGCCTATTTTCCGTGAGAAAAACAGTCCTATGTCCTTCCCCGGGACTCAAACTATACATGTATACCGAATTTCATCTAAATGGGTTGAGCGGTTTAGACTTTTTTTTACTCACCTTTAAACTTTCACATTTATAATATTATATTAGGAAACACGGGCCAGGCACGGCCGTGCCCCACGTAGGCCTTGAGTTTCCATGGTAATAAAATATTATTATATTTACCCCCTGCTTCACCATCCATTGATTAAATTTATTTGACTAATAAACGTGATGCCCTCTTTGTTTGTTTTGTTTGAATAGACGGAGACGACATCACATTTATCCGTCAAATAAAATTAATCAATGGGTGGTGAAACAGCCCCTTAGTCTGTCAGTTAGATTATCACAAAATATTGGACACGCATTTTTCTGTTAATCAAACAAAAAATTACAAAGTATCAACAAAGTATACTGAGCGGCAAAAAATGTGGCCCTCAAATGTATGCAGAAATAGGTAATTATGTCTGTAGAGTGGGCCAAATTTTTTGCCGCCGAGTATATCAACAGTTAGTTGAGAATTGTTTGTTTTTGTCCCCAGGCGAGCACGACAACAGCTTCGAGCTATCCCACTTCCGCAAGTTCCGGTTCAACCGCGTGCAGCGTCAGTACGACAACGTGTGGCTGTGGCGCGACGTCAACATCGGGCCGCACGGCCGCTACGTGTTCACCGTGGACGTGCCGCGCGTGCCCGCCCACTGGACCGTGTCTGCGTTCAGCATGTCGCCCAACAGTGGGCTGGGCATGCTGGCACACCCGGAACATGTGAGATATTCACTATTAACTAAGCACGTGTTAATTAGTAATAAGTTCGACAGACACTAGACTAGACATAAGCCGCTTTAAGCAGAACTTTTTCCCACGGATGACAGCAATATGGAACCAGTTTTCTGGGACAGCATTCCCTTAGCGATACAATTTATAAATGACTAGCCTGTCGCCCGTGACTCCGTCCACTATCCCGCGGGAGCTATGCAAGTTTCCAGGATAAAAACTATCCTATGTCCTTACCCCGGACTCAAACTATCTGTATAGTGAATTTCGTCTAAATCAGTTCAGCAGTTTAAACGTGATGAGGTAACAAACAAACAGACTTACAAACTATCAGTTTCTCAAAGGCCTGACAAAGCAAGCTCGTTTTCCCCCTCTGGCAAAAAAAAACAAACGAATGACCAATTTCTTTCCTTTGACGACTGCTTTCCTTAACCCACCAAAATGCGGTGTCTAGGTAGTCTTAAATCTGTCAAACTTTGTCTTTGTACTAGCGCAGTCAAAACATGTGAGACAACCACTATAATACCGCGAAACACGAGTTAACTGGCAAAATATTCGATAAACACACTATACTTAAACCAATAGTTAATTTCATTCCTTTGACGACAGCTTCCCATAACTCGCCAAAATGCGGTGTCTTGACTGTTTTAAATATGTATATCAAACTCCTGCTGCTACGTGTTATCTGTATGCTACAAAAAGTTTGACAAATAATCTAGAGTAATAGCTTGATCTTGAAACTAACCAGTACAAAGAAATTTCTTTCCTTTGTCAACAGTTTTCCATTACCCGCCTATATGCGTCAATTTACTTTAAGATCGAGAGAGGATGAAACAAACTCTTATCTCGACAGTTTTTAACTTCAGAGAAAAGCTTTATTAGTTTTTGTTGTGCATGCGGTTCACCTGATGTAGTAATTACCGCCTCCCATGAACACCTGCATAAGATATATAATAGTACCATTGAAACTGCTGGTGTCTTAGTGCTTTTACGAGTAAAGTAAAAGATAATTCTTACCATTAAATAGCTAGGTACCAATTGTTTATCAAGCAATATGTGGACAGTACGTGGGCGTGCTGCCATTCTTCATCCAAGTGGAGGGTCCTGACAGCTGCCGGCAGGGCGAGCAGGTGGGGCTGCGCGTGCTGGTGTTCAACTACCAGCCGCAGGCCATCGAGGCCGTCGTCGTGCTCGCCGCCTCCCCGGACTACAAGTTCGTGCATGTCGAGGAGAATGGCATTGTGAGTGTACCGTTTTATTTGTCGTTTGCGTTAGCAGCAGGTCTGGCACTTGATTTAAAATTAGACTCTAGCGGTTGCGATTTTGTGATTTTATCGTATCAATTGATTCCTGACTCATCATAGAACAAACTTTGCTCATCCGCGACCTTACGGCGATAGCTAAATTTATCTATGCAAAAAATGTATTTTCAAACTCAACTATCACCACCACCACACTACACTAACGGGTTTCGAACTGAAATAAAGTAAAGTAACTACTAAACTAACAGTCGGTTCTGACAGAATATCAGCGCTGCAGGCGTCTAACGCCTCAGCATTATGCTGAGTCAGCGGCTGTTTCACTTTTGCAGGGACACATAAAATCGTGTATTTTTATTTGTGTTTGCTATTTATTGTTTTTTTTTTGTTTTGATTTTGTTGTATTTGTGTGTCTTTGTTAATGTGAATAAATCTCTTCTTTCTTTTCTTTCTTTCTTTCTAACTATATTTTATACGCAAGAACTCTCTACGTACCACATTTTATCCATCCGCCTAGCCATTTTAGCGTGAAATTCCAACGCCACATTCCCCCAACAGGTCCGTTCGTACAACCCCCGCACATCGTTCGGCGAGCATCAGTTCTTCGTGTACATCCCAGCCGGCGACGCGGCCACCGTGTACGTGCCCGTCGTGCCCACCAGACTCGGGGACATACACGTGCGGCTGCACGCGTCCACGCTGCAGGGACAGCACCGGTACACTAAGAAGATCACTGTCGAGGTGAGATCATTTGTAGTTTACTTACGAGTATGTTAATAGTGGCGATGTGAGCACCGCATATCAGTTCATAACTCTACAGTTGGCCGCTGGGGCCGAAAAGTTCTCGAATGGAGAGCGGGGATCGGCAAGCCCAGCGTATGACGTCCACCAAAGAGACGGATGACCTGGTTAAAGAGATCTGCGAGGAAAGTGTTTTTCATGAACCAATAGAACAGGGCTGAACAGGCGTTTTCAAACTTTTGGTTTTAACGGCACACTTTTAGTTCATAAAAGTTTTACGGCATACCAGTAAAAAATAGCCAAGTGCGAGTCGGGCTAGAGTACCTAAAGGGTTTGGTACAGTATACCCATAACATGTATAACGTACAGCGGAGGCTTATTAATAGGGTCTCGTTGACGCCTTTTGTACTAATCATATACACTTCGCTGCGAACGCGGCACACCTGAAAATGGGAATGTTTAAATAAAAAGTAGCCTATGTTTTATACCAGATGTCCAGCTATCTACATAGCAAATTTCATCCAAATCCGTCCAGCCGTTTAAGCGTGAAGGAGTAACAAACATACTCACTCACTCATTCACTCGTAAACTTTCGCATTTATAATATTAGAATGAAGTAGGATATTGTATTATATAAAAAAGCCGTGGTGGCCTAGTGGTTTGACCTATCGCCTCTGAAGCAAAGGATCGTGGGTTCAAACCCCGGCCTACATGTGCGGAATTACATCTGAAATCTACCACGAACTTTACGGTGAAGGAAAACATCGTGAGGAAACCTGCACAAACCTGCGAAGCAATTCAATGGTGTGTGTGAAGTTCCCAATCCCTCTGTGAGAGGAGGCCTGTGCCCAGCACCGAGACGTATATAGGCTGGGATGATGATGATGAGGATATTGGCATGATTCACTAAATGATTATTTATCGTTGACAGGCAGACGGGCTCCCCCAGCACCGGCACCAGTCGGTGCTGCTCGACCTGTCCAACCGCGCCTACGTGTTCCAGTACATGCATGTGAACGTGACAGAGACGCCCGTCATCCCGTACGAGGTGGACCGCTACTACGTGTTCGGCTCCAACCGCGCGCGCGTCTCCGTCGTGGGGGACGTCGTGGGCCCGCTGTTCCCCACCATGCCGGTCAACGCCACCTCGCTGCTGGGGCTGCCCATGGTCAGTCACACTAAACACGATCTGGACATCTTTAAGGTCAAAGTGGACAGACGCCTTCTAGGCAAACGTGTACCGTCTTAGGCCTCATCTTCGCCTTCCATCAAGCGAGATTGAGGCCGAAAGTAAGCCAATTTTTTAGAAAAAAAAAACATACGGGGTCAAGGGGTCATCCATAAATTACGTCACACATTACGAAGAGCCGAGGTGGCCTAGTGGTTTGACCTATGGCCTCTCAAGCAAAGAATTGTGGGTTCACACCCCGGCTCGCACGTCGAGTTTTTCGAAATTCTTGTGCGAAATTATGGCCTGCGTGGGAACTACGGCCCAAGCCCTCTCGTTCTGAGAGGAGGCCTGTGCCCAGTGGGCCGTACATAGGTTGGGATGATGATGATTACGAAAAGTGGGAAACTAAAATGCTCAAAATTGGTGACACATTTACAAAACACACACTATCGGATATTCAAAAATATACTCGTATATCTAATATATCTAGCTTATCAGATGTTTTTGAGTGGTTTGTCCTATTCAATATGAGCCCATAAAGGCTCAGTTTCATTGGTCGATATGGCTCTAATGCGAGGTTCGAGACATGCACATTATTTATTTATTTATTTATTCAATACAAAGTCAGGCTTACAGTTTGCACCAAAACGCCTAGCTCGTTAATACTTAATACTATGCTAAAAAAAACATTATTTTAGATAAAAGTGCATTATGCATGCCATAGGACCTGCAGGCTCTAGCCTGCACTCGGGTTTTACTGGTCGCCATTCCGCCTGCGGGGCTTCACCGCTTGGTCTATGTCGACCGAGTTAACGGCTTATGAGTTTCACTCTAGTTTCACTAGTCGATATACCGTCCGCTGGGAGACACCGCACGCTGCTTATCGACCGAGTTATCGACTGATGAAATTGAGCCTATACTCATACTCATACTCCATTTGTTTTAACAAGATTCAAATGACACATGATGATTATGTTACTTTGTAAGGCGGTAACTAATTTTTTTAATTTTTTCCAGCTGAGATAATGCTTGAAAAAATGAAATCACATTAAAACTGCTGATTGTTCGAATATTTGAACTCAAATTCGCTAACAAATTGTTAAGTTACTGCGTAGGCACTGTGTTATATTAACTTACTTTCTTTAATGAACGCCCTTACAATATTATTTCAATAGGCCGCAATCGCTAGAGCAGAGGGTTATCGGTAAAAATAAAAGCGGTAAAATAAACGAACTTGTTATTAATTTGCAAGATTGGTGGTCAGAATCGGAAAGTGACACTCCAAATGTTGATAACATTATATTTTAAAATTCAAATAAGACTTTCAGTTCGATAGCGTAACGATTAAACCAACAAATAATGCTATTGCCACTTTTAGCACTAGGTCAAAAGTATCGATAGTTTGCGTAACAGTAGTAGGGACTCTAGTTACGTCACTTGGCATGTGTCATTTGAATCATGTTAGAAAAAAAAGTTCATGATTCAAACGTCTTCGTCGTCGTCTTATAGTCCAAAAAATTCTACATTAAAATAAAATACAAAAAGATAGTCTTAAATCATGTTCACCATTATGGCTAAAAAATTCTACATTAAAATAAAATACAAAAAGATAGTCTTAAATCATGTTCACTGTGGCAAACACTAGCAATAAGGTTTAACTTTATATCGGTTAAACCGTCTTAATAGTCACTAAACCTAATTTAATGTACTTTTTTCACCACCAGGACTCGGCCGAACAGAACATGTTCAGTTTCGCGGCTAACATGTACTTCACTCTGTACATGCGTCTGATAAACCAACGGAATCGCACGCTCGAAAAGGACGCGTTCTACCACATGAACACCCTGTATCAGCGTCAGCTGTCCTTTATGAAGCCCGACGGTAGCTTCAGTCTGTTCCGCAGCGACTGGTGAGTCAAACAAGCCGCAAATAATCGACGTCTCACCCCGAACTTAGACGAATATGCGTTTACGGTGAAAGGTTGTTTGTTTGTTTGTACGCAAACTGATGTTTCCATTTATACCTGACTACGAAGTATTAGGTCCCGGGTTTGATTATCGGCCGGGGCAGATATTTGTATGAATAATACGAATGTTTGTTCTCGGGTCTTGGATGTTTATATGTATGGATTTAAGTATGTATTTATCTATATAAGTATGTTTATCCGTTGCCTAGTATCCATAGTACAAGCTTTGTTTTTGTACCTTCAGAACGGTTAGGCCGATTTAGATGTGCTTTTCTGTAATGCGCTACAGAAATCGTTTTTTGTTGATTATAAACTGTGCTTTATAATCCATCCAATCATATAAGACATACATATTTTATTTATTTTCGTAGGAACCAATCGGCTTCGAGCGTTTGGCTAACATCGTATTGCGCCAAAATATTCCAAGACGCCTCCTTCAACGAGTGGGAGAACTTCATCTACATCGATCCTGATGTGAGTTGTACTCGACTTTATTCGACAATCATAATCTGCATTCCATTCAATTGTGACAATTGTCGTGAATCGACCTGTGATTTAGACTACAATTCAAGTCAACAAAAAAACAGTTAACAAAAAATTGTTGTATTCAAAATTCAATTTTTACAAAATCTTTTTAGGTAATATCAATGGCAGTATCATGGGTGCTAGAGCACCAAACGCCTCAGGGCGCGTTCTACGAAGTGACGTGGTTACCGGACCGCAACGAGAACAGCACTATCAATGTACCCAAAGACAGCCCGCTGTTGCGGGACAAGGCCGGCGCCGGGGGAGTGAGAGGGCTGTTCGAACTGGGCGCCGGAGAGGTAACTAGACTACTGAATGATTATACATTTGATCCGGGATGAAGACCGGTAACTCGTGCGGGTGGGTGCACGGCTTGGCTTGGCGGCGGTCTTGGTGCTTGTTTCATGTCGTCTGATAGAGCAGTGCTGCGTGAGCCGGGCTTTGGGGGCTTTGCTCTATTTGAGCCCCGATGAGTTCCCGATATTTCGACGCACTTGCATGCATTATTATGTTATTTTATTTAACACCACACCTCTTGCTTTGTGCACTTCACTTTAGGTTCAAACTTAGGCTTGGTCCAAGCTTGTGTGTGGGTAATTTTTGTATGTTTATTTCTATTTATAATTATTATTGTGTAACAAGTAGAGCTATCGTGTAGCTCATATTTGGGCTCTACAGACAATCAGCGTTGCTGCACCCACTGTGTAGCAACACATGCTGAGTGGAGACCCTTGTTCGGTGACTACTGGTGTCACCACCATAACGATGTATTTTGTTGTATTTTGTAGTGGTACTGTTGGGGCCGTTAATAAACCATTTTTCTTTCTTTCTTTCTATTTTTTTCATTATAATCACGGGTAAACTGAAGAATTTGAAGACTGTTACTGAATAATTGACCATCCCAGTCACTCACTTGCGCGCCAATACGTTCGCATGCTAAATACTACTTACTAGTCGCACGAATGTATTTGATATGCATCTACAAACCGGCACGACTCAAAATCCAAAAATGCTTCGAAAACTACAATCGTTTACAAATGTCATCCTACCGTACACGTGTGAGTTGGCGTATTCGTGCAAATGTGAGTGCCCGGCATAACCATATTTAACCCGTAAAGAACTTATGATTGAGAATTTAATTTCTTCTTAATTTTATTTAATCTTCTTCCAGAACCGCAGGTATTAATTATGTGATTTTTCTATTAGGTGAACAACACTATAATACTGCAGCGAAATATAACTCTGACGGCGCAAGTGGTAGCAACTCTCGAGACTGTGAAAAATCTCAAGGACATTGGTGTGAGAGAAGTAAGTAACCTTATTTTAAGGGTTCTATATCTCAGTTGGCAAAAACGGAACCCTAATAAACAATTTGTTGTCTTTTTATCTGTCCGTACGTCCCTCCGTTTTTGCAAGACCCTTTTTATTTAAAGAGATATATTTTTTTCTATGAGGATGCACATCTATAACACAGTCTCTTGAATCGAAGCTTCGTTTAGATTCACTTATCTTAATATCTGACGCGCTCAAGTATTTTTTTATAAAGCTTGTATTAAAAATAAAAGAGAATCGCAAAATAATATTTTTTAGAATCTGTGGATGCAGTTTTCCTTACCACTAACAGATTCCTTAGAACAGATCCCTGTGTCCTGTGTGGTTTTAAAGTTGCCCCTTTAACTCGTCCTGACTCATCTAAATCTAAATATTGGATGGCAGTACTGTGAAAAACTTATGGTTAAAATACTTTTTCGGCACGAACTTATTTTCTTAGTGATTATAACTAAAAAGCTGCCTCTCCGTCCAGGGTCTATCAGCTCGAGTGGTGCAAGCCCAGCAGCGCGGCATCTCCTGGCTGGAGCGGAACCTCAAACTGCTGGAAGACTTCGGGGACCCGTACTCCATGGCTGTGGTGGCGTACGCATTGACCATGTCCAAGGCACCCAGCTCCGAACACGCGTATCGGCTGCTCAAGAAGTTCCAGAGGGCTGAAGGTGAGTTCTTCTTCTTTCAGTGCCTCTTCAATCCTGAAGGTTGGCCGTTAGGTTTTTGTACTCGTCTGTATCAGCAGCCAGCCGGAACAGCTGTTCGACGGCAGCGATACCGGTCCACTCTCGGATGTTCCGCAGCCACGACTTTTCCTTCGCCCAGCTCGTCTCTTTCCGTCCACTTCATCATTATCAACTGCAACAGCATCTTCAGCATCTTGCGTCTTTTGATGATGGCATCAGTTCCCGAGACATATAAACGCGCTGAAGCACGGTATCGTTTCTGACCTTTTGTGTCCAGCTAATGCGCAACATGCGCCGGTAACACCACACCTCAAATGCCTGTAAACGTCTTATGGTGAATTTTTTTAGGCAGTCGGGGGAAAAAAGTTAATTAAGCGGACATTTTGTAAACTATGTCCAGTGAAGGCATAGCGCGATCCGTAATAATACTATAAATACGAAAGTAACTCTGTATGCCCGTCTGTTACTTCTTCATGTTTGAATCGATTTAGATGAAATTTGGTATGGAGATAGTTTGGGGACCGAAGGACATTATGTAGGAAAGTTTTATCCCGCTAAACGAATTATTGGCAAACAGGAACAATTCGAAGGCAATCAGACACAAGCAGCCATGGGTGATGTGTTTTTTTATATTGTTATTTTTTAGCTTTTTTATAACCCATATTACTGAATAAACAAAAACTATGCAATACCTAGTAATAACAATTCGTTCATAAAACCTATTTTACCCTCCACTTAAATAAACTGCGGCTCGAGTTAAAACGACATCTTGGGTAAAAAGACGCGTTTTATGCACGTGTTACACAATCTATTATTAAGGGGCTGGTTCACCATCCATCGTTTAGTGTTAACTGACGGTTAAATGTGATGCCGTCTCTTATTTGTTTTGTTCGAATAGACGGAGACGGCATCACATTTAACCGTCAGTTAACACTAATCAATGGATGGTGAAACAGCCCCTTAATATCCCATTGTACAGGCGGCCTAGTGTACTGGGGCAAGGAGCGCGTCCCCCCTCCCCCCTACAAGATGGAGAACCAGAAGCCGTTCCTGCTGCCGCGGCTGCCCTACAAGTACGACTCGTACAACATCGCGGCCACCGCCTACGCGCTGCTGGCCTGCATGGACCACCAGGACAACAATGAACCTATAGTCATGTGGCTGAATGCGCAGCGGCTTATGGACGGCGGCTGGGCTTCCACTCAGGTAACAAATAGCTAGTCAGTGGCGTGCACTGAGAGAAGGCAGTCTGTAATGTTCTATCTTATGTGAACATAGATTTAGGTATAGAAATTAAAGATAACTTATTTTACAACAAAACTTAATTTATACACAAATGACTATTTAATTATTAATTATCAATAGCAAATTTGTCATTTACTAAATATTCAAATTGGTAATGGCCTAGTTGGTTTGACCTATCCGCTCTTCAAGCAGAGGGTCGTGGNTATTTATTGACGAAGCCTTTTACTGATATTATTCTTGTTACGTTGACGAAGCGTATATAAATAGGTAAGTTAAACTTCTATGTTGTGGATATGATTTGTATCATCTTCAATAAATATAAATCTAATCTGTTTTGTAAATAAATGTGTGACGAATAAATTTTAAATACACAGTAAACTAGGGACGAAAATTAAACTTAAGTGGACATCTATTACTTTTTAAAAATTTACGCAATTCCGGCATAACGCACA